>NC_046615.1:0-338854 GCF_900324465.2 Anabas testudineus
CGTTCACTTTATAACTTCTTCATTAAAACAGAACAACAACGTTACAACTCACACTGCCCCTATTGGTGAAATTACAGTATTTCAACAGTTATTTGCTATCAAATATGTTGCATTTAGACCAAATATAAGCAGGAAACTCCTTTCTAACTCCTTTTGTATCTCTGCAGCAACTATTGCTTTTCTCCAATACAAAATCCTTATTATGGTCGCAAACGCTTTCTCTCGTCAAGAGAAGCACTTCAGCATAGACATGTGTGTAGTGTAGTGTAAGAGCAATGTTTATAAACAAAAGGTTATTTGCCATCAAATATGTTGCATTTAGACTAAATATAAGCAGGAAACTCCTTTCTAACTCCTTTTGTATCTCTGCAGCAACTATTGCTTTTCTCCAATACAAAATCCTTATTATGCTCGCAAACGCTTTCTCTCGTCAAGAGAAGCACTTCAGCATAGACATGTGTGTAGTGTAGTGTACAAGCAATGTTTATAAACAAAAGGTTATTTGCCATCAAATATGTTGCATTTAGACTAAATATAAGCAGGAAACTCCTTTCTAACTCCTTTTGTATCTCTGCAGCAACTATTGCTTTTCTCCAATACAAAATCCTTATTATGGTCGCAAACGCTTTCTCTCGTCAAGAGAAGCACTTCAGCATAGACATGTGTGTAGTGTAGTGTACAAGCAATGTTTATAAACAAAAGGTTATTTGCCATCAAATATGTTGCATTTAGACCAAATATGAGCAGGAAACTCCTTTCTAACTCCTTTTGTATCTCTGCAGCAACTATTGCTTTTCTCCAATACAAAATCCTTTTTATGGTCGCAAACGCTTTCTCTCGTCAAGAGAAGCACTTCAGCATAGACATGTGTGTAGTGTAGTGTACAGAGCAATGTTTATAAACAAAAGGTTATTTGCCATCAAATATGTTGCATTTAGACTAAATATAAGCAGGAAACTCCTTTCTAACTCCTTTTGTATCTCTGCAGCAACTATTGCTTTTCTCCAATACAAAATCCTTATTATGGTCGCAAACGCTTTCTCTCGTCAAGAGAAGCACTTCAGCATAGACATGTGTGTAGTGTAGTGTACAAGCAATGTTTATAAACAAAAGGTTATTTGCCATCAAATATGTTGCATTTAGACTAAATATAAGCAGGAAACTCCTTTCTAACTCCTTTTGTATCTCTGCAGCAACTATTGCTTTTCTCCAATACAAAATCCTTATTATGGTCGCAAACGCTTTCTCTCGTCAAGAGAAGCACTTCAGAATAGACATGTGTGTAGTGTAGTGTACAAGCAATGTTTATAAACAAAAGGTTATTTGCCATCAAATATGTTGCATTTAGACTAAATATAAGCAGGAAACTCCTTTCTAACTCCTTTTGTATCTCTGCAGCAACTAAAGCTATTTTTATGGTCGCAAACGCCTTCTCTCGTCAAGAGAAGCACTTCAGCATAGGCGTGTGTGTAGTGTAGTGTACGAGCAATGTTTATAAACAAAAGGTTATTTGCCATCAAATATGTTGCATTTAGACTAAATATAAGCAGGAAACTCCTTTCTAACTCCTTTTGTATCTCTGCAGCAACTATTGCTTTTCTCCAATACAAAATCCTTATTATGGTCGCAAACGCTTTCTCTCGTCAAGAGAAGCACTTCAGCATAGACATGTGTGTAGTGTAGTGTACAAGCAATGTTTATAAACAAAAGGTTATTTGCCATCAAATATGTTGCATTTAGACTAAATATAAGCAGGAAACTCCTTTCTAACTCCTTTTGTATCTCTGCAGCAACTATTGCTTTTCTCCAATACAAAATCCTTATTATGGTCGCAAACGCTTTCTCTCGTCAAGAGAAGCACTTCAGCATAGACATGTGTGTAGTGTAGTGTACAAGCAATGTTTATAAACAAAAGGTTATTTGCCATCAAATATGTTGCATTTAGACTAAATATAAGCAGGAAACTCCTTTCTAACTCCTTTTGTATCTCTGCAGCAACTATTGCTTTTCTCCAATACAAAATCCTTATTATGGTCGCAAACGCTTTCTCTCGTCAAGAGAAGCACTTCAGAATAGACATGTGTGTAGTGTAGTGTACAAGCAATGTTTATAAACAAAAGGTTATTTGCCATCAAATATGTTGCATTTAGACTAAATATAAGCAGGAAACTCCTTTCTAACTCCTTTTGTATCTCTGCAGCAACTATTGCTTTTCTCCAATACAAAATCCTTATTATGCTCGCAAACGCTTTCTCTCGTCAAGAGAAGCACTTCAGCATAGACATGTGTGTAGTGTAGTGTACAAGCAATGTTTATAAACAAAAGGTTATTTGCCATCAAATATGTTGCATTTAGACTAAATATAAGCAGGAAACTCCTTTCTAACTCCTTTTGTATCTCTGCAGCAACTAAAGCTATTTTTATGGTCGCAAACGCTTTCTCTCGTCAAGAGAAGCACTTCAGCATAGACATGTGTGTAGTGTAGTGTACAAGCAATGTTTATAAACAAAAGGTTATTTGCCATCAAATATGTTGCATTTAGACTAAATATAAGCAGGAAACTCCTTTCTAACTCCTTTTGTATCTCTGCAGCAACTATTGCTTTTCTCCAATACAAAATCCTTATTATGGTCGCAAACGCTTTCTCTCGTCAAGAGAAGCACTTCAGCATAGACATGTGTGTAGTGTAGTGTACAAGCAATGTTTATAAACAAAAGGTTATTTGCCATCAAATATGTTGCATTTAGACTAAATATAAGCAGGAAACTCCTTTCTAACTCCTTTTGTATCTCTGCAGCAACTATTGCTTTTCTCCAATACAAAATCCTTATTATGGTCGCAAACGCTTTCTCTCGTCAAGAGAAGCACTTCAGCAGAGACATGTGTGTAGTGTAGTGTACAAGCAATGTTTATAAACAAAAGGTTATTTGCCATCAAATATGTTGCATTTAGACTAAATATAAGCAGGAAACTCCTTTCTAACTCCTTTTGTATCTCTGCAGCAACTATTGCTTTTCTCCAATACAAAATCCTTATTATGGTCGCAAACGCTTTCTCTCGTCAAGAGAAGCACTTCAGAATAGACATGTGTGTAGTGTAGTGTACAAGCAATGTTTATAAACAAAAGGTTATTTGCCATCAAATATGTTGCATTTAGACTAAATATAAGCAGGAAACTCCTTTCTAACTCCTTTTGTATCTCTGCAGCAACTATTGCTTTTCTCCAATACAAAATCCTTATTATGCTCGCAAACGCTTTCTCTCGTCAAGAGAAGCACTTCAGCATAGACATGTGTGTAGTGTAGTGTACAAGCAATGTTTATAAACAAAAGGTTATTTGCCATCAAATATGTTGCATTTAGACTAAATATAAGCAGGAAACTCCTTTCTAACTCCTTTTGTATCTCTGCAGCAACTAAAGCTATTTTTATGGTCGCAAACGCTTTCTCTCGTCAAGAGAAGCACTTCAGAATAGACATGTGTGTAGTGTAGTGTACTAGCAATGTTTATAAACAAAAGGTTATTTGCTATCAAATATGTTGCATTTAGACCAAATATAAGCAGGAAACTCCTTTCTAACTCCTTTTGTATCTCTGCAGCAACTATTGCTTTTCTCCAATACAAAATCCTTATTATGGTCGCAAACGCTTTCTCTCGTCAAGAGAAGCACTTCAGCATAGACATGTGTGTAGTGTAGTGGACAAGCAATGTTTATAAACAAAAGGTTATTTGCCATCAAATATGTTGCCTCTAGACTAAATATAAGCAGGAAACTCCTTTTTAACTGCTTTTGACTCTGTGCAGCAACTAAGGCTTTTCCAATGCTTTTGAGCATTCACAGTAGTGTTATCGTAATCTTTATTATATATTATTATATATTATTCTTCCGTACACTTTTTGGACTCTAACTACTTCAGCATACTTTGAGCTACAGAAACCGTTCAGGTATCAAAATGTTCAGCTTCCATTCAGAACTTTTATACGTTTTTAAATATTTAACTTTTAATAACTATTTTTTTATAATGGATTCCTATGGGAGAGTCTTTTCAGCAACTCTTCAACTTCCTCTTCTTTCAGCTTTAACTACTTCAGCATACTTTCAGCTACATAAATCATTCAGGTATCAAAATGTTCAGCTATTTCTGCTCTTTTAATCTTCCATTCAGTTTTTAAATATCTTTTATGGTTTTTTCATAATTACAGTTTTTGTGACAGGATGTTTTTGGCTGATTTGGGACTTTATAATGGGAGTGAATGATGGAACGTTGGTGCAGCTAGAGTGGATGACGTCACAGCTTAGAGTGGAGAGGCCGATTTTTTAAAACCAAAATCTTTCTCAATAAACTGTCAGCACGGCCACAATTTTCCCTCTTTCTGAATTATTTCTTCACAGAAATGTAGATAAACTTGTCCTGATTCTGATTGTGACATCTGAGAGACAAATCGTTTTTTCTCTGTGAGCCTCAGAGTGACGGGAGTCCCCCTCCGCTCTCCCATTAGCGCCAATGTTAAATTCGGTCGGAGATTCCGTCTGACAAGCTGAAGAGTCCACTTGGATCTCTCGCTCCTCTGACCACATTTTTCAGTCCTTGAACATAAAATTCACACTGGTGGTTCATTAAAGTCTTGGCTCTCACGCAGTTAACTTTTTATTACGATATCTATCGTAGTTTTTTTTAGAAAAAAGCCTGTTTGTAAGGGCTCCAAATCAGTTTTCACGAAAGAAAATCTTGCCAGTTGAAGTTTCCCGCCTCTCCCCTACAGTCTCCGTGGCAACGGCTGTGTCGGGTCAAGTGATCAGGGCTGTTTATAAATCAGCGTCACACACTTGTACAGGCTCGTGTGTAGTTAGCCTGTTTATGCTAGCGGCTCTTTGCTAACCTGCTTCAGTTTCTTCTACTTTCAGCTCTTTTTAACTAAACACTTTAACTTTTCTTTTAACTTTCATATTTTACATACATTCAGCTATGTTTTATCAACTTTAGCAAATTTATTTCAGCTTTTTTTAACAAAACATTTAACTTTAACTTTAACTGTTTAGACAAATTCAGCTATGTTTTATCAACTTTAGCAAATTTATTTCAGCTTTTTTAACTAAACATTTAACTTTACCTTTAACTGTTTAGACAAATTCAGCTATGTTTTATCAACTTTAGCAAATCTATTTCAGCTTTTTTAAGTTAACATTCAGCTGTTTTAGCTTCTTCTTCATATGTTTCTCTGTTAAAACACTTCCTGGTTCTCTTCAGCTAATTTCAGCAGCGTTTTAAAACGTTTCAGCAACTTTCAGAAGTTCTTCAGGAATCGATTCATCATTACAGCATTCACAGTGCATTTTCTTCAGGAAATGCTTTATCTAGTTATACTTGCAAACGCTTTCTCTGAGCGAGAGAAGCACAAAACCATCGACACGTGTGTAGTGTACAAGCAATGTTTATAAACAAAAGGTAATTAGTTATCAAATATGTTGCCTCTAGACTAAATATAAGCAGGAAACTTTTTTCTAACTGCTTTGGTATCTCTGCAGCAACTAAGGCTATTATTATGGTCGCAAACGCTTTCTCTGAGCGAGAGAAGCACACAACCACAGACGTGTGTGAAGTGTAGTGTACAAGCAATGTTTATAAACAAAAGGTTATTTGCCATCAAATATGTTGCCTCTAGACTAAATATAAGCAGGAAACTCCTTTCTAAATGTTTCTGAATCTGTGCAGCAACTAAGGCTCTTCCAACCATTGAAAATCCTTAATATACCCGCAACCGCTTTCTCTGAGCGAGAGAAGCACAAAAGCATGGACATGTGTGTAGTTTAGTGTACAAGCAATTTTTATAAACAAAAGGTAATTAGTTATCAAATATGTTGCCTCTAGACTAAATATCATCACCAGGAGTCTAATTTGTAACTGCTTTGGTATCTCTGCAGCAACTAAGGCTTTTCTAGCCATTCAATCTCATTAAAGGATGGTCAACTTCACAAATGAATTCTGTAATGTAAATATGGTTTTTGCTTCAATAACTGTTACACCTTTCAGAACTTCCATCTACCACATGTGCAGTTGGAGGATATATTCAGGGTGGAGACGTCACAGAGTATCAGGGAGGGGTGGACTGTTTTGTCGACTGGTGTGGACTAAACCATGTCAAAGTCAACATTAGTAAAACAAAGGAACTGGTGATCGACTACAGGAAATCTGTGAGTCCCTTTATCCCTCTCTCTATCCAGGGGGAGGAGGTGGAGGTTATATCTGAGTATAAATACCTGGGAGTGTACTTGAACAACAAACTGGACTGGACTAAGAACTCCTCAGCACTGTACAAAAGGCTCAGAGCTGGATGTACTTTCTGAGGAGACTCAGGTCATTCAACATGCTGCGGATGTTCTATGAGTCTGTGGTTCCTGTGTCATCTTCTATGCTGTGGTCTGCTGGGGCAGCAACTTGAAGGTGGCAGACACCCTTACAGGCTGGACAAACTACAAGGTGGGCTGGCTCTGTTCTATGTGTAGAGCTGGACTCTCTACATATTGTAGCTGAAAGGAGGATGCTGTCCTAACACCTCTCAATCCTGGAAAATCCCTCTCACCCACTACACAGTGCGCTGCTGGACAGTAGAGCATGCCCCTGTACTACAGTATGACTACTACCATAGTCATCCATCTCACACATTCTGTATATATACTGAGTTTCTCTGGTGTGGATCTTTTCTGCTTGTGGTTCATTTTCTTTCTGTCTCTGTTGAGAACAACTGTTTTTTGAATCTTGAATCATAACATGAGTTTACACTGTAACTGTAGTGTACATGTTTCCATTTCTACTGTTGATGGAATTAAAGATTTATATTTAACTTTATCAATCGCATTAGTTCCATATCAATTAATATCAGGCAGCAGGTGATTAGTAAACTTCTCAAATGAGTTAATTTCTAGGTGATTTTATTTTTTCTCCAACACATTATATTCTGCTGTTCTTACTGGGTTACATCACACTCTACTGTCACTGTCATCATGTGTTGTTATGCAAAAAAAAAAAAAAAGAAAACTTTGTATTTTTAAGTTTGAACAAACATTTATTTTTATAACATAAAATACAAATGAACAGTTTACAGTGTTTATTCCATGTCCACTTGTATTCAGACACTTTATATCATAAGGGTAAGATATAGAGAGGTAGAAAACCTAACAAATCCCCCTTGAGCAGCACTAGGCGCCAGTGGAGAGGAAAAACTCCCAGTAATGGAAGAAACCTCCAGCAGAACCAGGCTCAAGGTGAGTGGCCATCTGCCTCGACCAGTTGGGGTGAATGAAAGGAGGAGAGAGAAAAGAAAAGCAACAACAAGCAGCAGACAAAACACTGAGCAGGTTGGTTGGTCCACAGCTGCACACAGGTACAATACAGCTCTGAAGCTGATGATCCCTGCAGAAAAGGTCCAGAGACAGAGATGAAGAAACACCACTATGGAAAGTTTAATCTGATTTAAAAATATGTTCTTGATCACATTTGTCTTTGAATTCAGTAAGATCAGATAACTGCAGGAACAAATCAATAAACTCCATAAATAACCTGTAAAATACTCACGTTGCTGAAATGGTATCAGGTGTAATAATAATAATAATAAATTTATTTATAGAGCGCTTTTCTAAACATATGTTACAAAGTGCTTCACAAGACAGACAAGAAACACATGTAGCCCAACAAGATCAACTTGAGCAAGCACTAGGCAAACAGTGGAGAGGAAAAACTCCTCCTGGGGGAAGAAACCTCCAGCAGAACCAGGCTCAAGTTAAACGGTCATCTGCCTCGACCGGTTGGGGAGCAGGAAACAGCTATACAAACAAAACAATAATACAAACAACTACCACATCGGTCCTTGGGGAGACCAGTTCCAACGTAAAGACATTGTAATCTAATGGAGAGTCTTCCCAAGGACCGATTTGTTTTAGCTTACAGAAGATCGCAAAAGGCTCGCCGGTAGAGGTATGTTTTAAGGAGAGTTTTAAAAGATGTTACTGAGTCAGCTGATCTTATATGCTCGGGTAAGCTGTTCCAGAGTTTAGGGGCTCTAACTGAAAAGGCTCTGTCACCTCTAGTAGCCATTCTGACATTGGGGACATACAGAAGATTTCTACCAGAGGATCTCAGGCTACGTGCAGGCTCATAAGGCTTTAAAAGCTGGGATAAATAGCTGGGGGAAAGGCCATGCGGAGCTTTAAAAGTTATTAATAAAATCTTAAAATCAATCCTAAAAAATACTGGCAGCCAGTGTAAGGAAGCTAATACAGAAGTGATGTGATCATATTTTCTTTTTCTAGTTAAGAGTCTTGCAGCTGAATTCTGAACAATCTGGAGCCGATTAATAGATTTCTGGCTGAGACAGGTGAACAGACTGTTGCAATAGTCAAGGCGTGAGGAAATAAATGCGTGTAAGATTACTTCAGTGTCATGAAAAGAAAGAATTGAACGTATTTTGGAGATATTTCTAAGATGATAAAAACATGCCTGGACAAGCTTTTTGTCCCAGCCCCTGTAGGTGTAGTGATCAGTTCCTGGAAGATCTGGATGTTGTTGAAGTCAAACATAACTTGAAGAAAACCACAAACAACATGTGCTGTGTGAAAATAGCTCACATCAACAAGGTTCCTTTCTGAAAGTCCTACTGCAGACATGCTGATGTTGTATTATTTAAACATTTCCAGATCAAAGATCCACAGTCACCATGACAGGACTCCCAGCCGTGTATACAACTAGAAAAGTCACATTTTCATCTGACTGGTTTTAGAATCTTGATTCTTTCTTCAATTTTTTAGAAAATCAAACAATTTAAAATGAATGTCTGAACACTGACACAATGTGAGAACCTCAGACGTTTCTACAGTGGACTTATTACTACCTTAAGTTCCCAGTTTAGTGGGAGAAAGAAGAGTTGTTTCAATGAAGCTCAGCCCTGGTTTCCACAACATGCAGGTTCCTGTTGAGGACTGTGTGATCTTCACTCATCCAGAACATGGAAACACCTGAGAAACAAAGAACATTTGGTTCATTTAACAATAAGTACAGGTTAAATTGATCAGATGAGAAAAGCTGGAGAAAATACTTTTGGTGACTGCTGGGTGGAGGTGGCAACTGCAGGGAGCTGGTAGAAGCTGACAGACAAAGGTTGAAGGCTGTAGATGGTGGATATAGGTGAAGGATGAAGGTGGTGCTGCATGATGTGAAAGGGCAGGGGAGGGAGGCTGGAATTGGAGGATAAAGGTGGTGCTGCATGATGGCAAAAGCAGCGTCCATGGCCAAACATCCGTCCTCACTGGCTGACGTCTCCATCAGGGGACGATTCAGTGTCTCCACCAGCTCCTGTTTGATACGACGCCCCAGCTCCAAACTGTACGGACGAGGTCGACCACTCTTGTACCTGTGAGGAGCAGAAGAGAAAACAACCCCAAAAACTTATTGATACAAAATCTCACATGTGAAAAAGTTGAGACACAGAAAAATGTGGCAATTATGAGATTCAAAGAGTTCGGGGACATACTTCAGCAGGTCATCGATTACTCGCTGGTACATCTGCTGGTACTCTCCCACTGAGCAGTTGTGGATTCTCAGAGGGGCGTCGTGCTGCAGTGGAGCAGTGGAGGGTCGGAGGCTGGGGGCCACGTTTGAGGCAACTGGCAAGTCGGCGTGTGGGATGGTGGACTGAGGCCTCAGCACTAAAGTCAGCAGAGCTGAGGTGGAGGTCTGAGGAGTGGACACCACATCCTCCTCTGGCTGGACAGTGGGAGCCTCTGAGCCTCTGCACAAATCCACCCCTCCCAATTGCGTAATGCGTATTTATGTTTGTTTGTTTGTTTTTCTGCTGTTCTATTCTATGTCTGCACCTAACATCAGAACAAATTCCTAGTTCTATAACATGCCCTTTATCGCACTTGGCAATAAAATGTTACTGATTGAAAAAGCTTGTGGTTGGATCTCAGGATCGAGCTGACGGTCCTCTGCGAGAAGAGCTACCGTCTGTCCCAGCCCCTGCCTCTTGGGACCCCCCCGATGCTCTTAGCATGTGTCCTACGGGGTACAAAGCATTTACTTACTTACTGCGGCGGAGTAGCCACACCATTGTTTCCAGACGGCTCCGATTCGACTACGACCTCAGATCAGACGAGACAACCCGCTGAATTTAAGCATATTACTAAGCGGAGGAAAAGAAACTAACCAGGATTCCCTTAGTAGCGGCGAGCGAAGAGGGAAGAGCCCAGGCGTGGGAAATGTGGCGTACGGAAGACCGCTTGCCCGGTGTCGCCTGGGGACTGGAGTCCTTCTAATGGACGGTTTGAAGCTGGAATGGTCCCCGTCGCGCCGAGGCTGGAATGGTCCCATCGCGCCGAGGCGCAGAGATTACTCCACTGTTGAAGAAGCCTTCTCTGGATCCCTCCCTTGTGGAGAACTACAGACTGGTCTCTCTTCTTTCATTCCTGGCCAAGACTCTGGAACGTGCAGCCTTAAATCAACTGTCTGACTTTCTTTCCCGGAACAACCTCCTTGATGTCAATCAGTCTGGCTTCAAGAGTGGTCACTCCACAGAGACGGCACTTCTGACTGTTGTGGAATCCCTACGGGTGGCAAAACCTGCAGGTAACTCTTCTGTACTTATTCTGTTAGATCTATCTGCAGCCTTTGACACTGTGAACCATCAGATTCTCATGTCTGCACTCTCAGACCTGGGCATCTCTGGATCAGCTCTAGCCTGGCTTTGGTCATACTTGTCCGAATGAACCTTTAAGGTATCCTGGCAGGGGCGTCTCTCTGACTCTCATAACCTCTCCACCGGTGTACCGCAGGGGTCAGTCCTTGGTCCTCTTCTTTTTTTCAATCTATACTTCTTCTCTAGGCTCTATCATCCATTCTCATGGCTTTTCCTATCACTGCTATGCAGATGACACACAGCTCTTCCTGTATTTTCCGCCGGATGACTCAACTGTCTCATCTCGCATCTCTGCCTGTCTCTCTGACATCTCTGCCTGGATGAGAAAAAGACACCTTCAACTCAACATACTCAAAACTGAACTTCTAGTTTTCCCTGCCAGACCTTCAACTTAACACAACATCAGCATTAACGTTGGATCTGCGGTGATTGTCCCTACTAAGTCAGCCAGAAACCTGGGGGTCATCATTGATGACCAGCTGACCTTCACTGAACACATCGCCACAGTCTCTAGGTCATGTAGATATGCCCTCCACAATATCAGAAAGATCAGACCCTATCTGACGGAGTACATGACCTAACTCATTGTACAGGCGTTGATCTTATTTCGCCTGGATTACTGCAATGCACTACTGTTGGGTTTACCGGCATCCACGACCAAACCCCTCCAGATGATCCAAAATGCGGCAGCACGCCTCATTTTTAATCAACCAAAAAGGTCTCATGTCACACCGCTCTTCAGACCTTTGCACTGGCTTCCTGTGGCTGCAAGGATCAAGTTCAAAGCTCTGTCTCTTGCCTACAGAGTGGTTAACTCCACAACTCCATCTTATCTCAATTCAATCATTCAGGTCTACATCCCCTCCCGTCAACTGCGCTCAACCAGGGAATGTCGTCTGGTGGCTGAATATTAACTTCACTTTAAATCAGTGAATTACTGAGTAAATTGTTTACTGTTTTTAAAGTAAAAACAATCTAACCTAATCCATAGAGGCCCGTGTAATAAGTGATCTATTTTTGATGATGACAAACAATAAATTGAGAACTGATAGAATTTGTTTATTATCTCATATTCAGGCAACACTAAAGGTTGGTGCTTGAAGAATTCCTTCAGTCACATACTTCTTGAATGTTTCATTGTATGTATGCATTGGAAAGCGAAGTACAATGCCTCAGGGAATATTTTGTTGGCTTCATGAAGGAACTGGCAATGCTTCAGTCATCAGCTCTTGTTTTGCTTAACTGACCCATAATGTGTGTGTTGTTCAGTACAGCAGTGGTTTGTTTCTTTTTCAGGGCATTCCAAATTCTTATCCCTCCATGAACAATGGAGGGATAAGAACTGTCGTCTGTATCTCTCTCCTCTTTGTCGTCTGTATCTCTCTCCTCTCTGTCGTCTGTATCTTTCGCTCTCTGTCATCTGTATCTCTCCCTCTCTCCTCTCTGTCATCTGTATCTCTCCCTCTCTCCTCTCTGTCATCTGTATCTATCCTCTGTGTCGTCTGCATCTCTCACTCTCTCCTCTCTGTCTCTCTGTTATCACCGTCTTTGTTTATTAAGTCCTCAAACTTTCTGTCATCTACTGATGAGTCGCAAAAATCACTGCCTGTGATCCACAGAATCGATTGGCTAAGTGAAGTCACGTGCTTAACTCACGTTCAATTGGCCACTGCATCAAATCAAAATAGCCGCGCCGGATAAAATTAATGTGCCCCGCTAGATTTTGAATCAAAACGTTTAGTATAGTCTGAAGCTCCAGGTCCGTAAGGGACAGCTTCTGGGTCCGGATCCGGACTGCAGTCCGCCTGTTAGTGACCGCTGGTCTAAAGTGTACTGTTTATAAAATAAGTAATTAAAAGTAGCTGTACTTTTTGGCAATTTTCATCTTAGCTGTCCTATTGCTTCGCTAATGAGTCGTGGTGTAACCTCTGTACTGTATTCTCTGTAAGTATTCTGCGAACAGTAGATTGTAATACTTTCGCTCTTGCCCCATGGAGGTTGCTGCTAGGGCAGGGGTGTCCAATCCTGGTCCTCGAGGGCCACTGTCCTGCTTGATTTGCAACCAGCCCTGAACTTCCAGGTTCTGAACTTCCAGTGTTTCTGTTGTCAACTGTTGTCTGGTCCCATTTGTGGCCCAATAACTCATGTATCAATTATTGAGTGCATCTGAGATGCATGACCCCTGTATCCAAGAGTGCCTCTACTGGAACTATATACGTAGTTCCCTCACAACCTGTTTTCACACTCAAGGTAATGGGCAGGTAGAGTGCTTTGTTAGAGTAAAAATGATTTACTCACTGATTTATAATTTTCTTATTATTATGTTACTTCACTCATAAGGATAATTTTTTGTTTCTTACTTATTGTCATTATGAAGAGAGATCTATCCTTGACCCAGTGACTCCCATTGCTCGTCACCCAACGAGCCCTGAAGAGGCACAGTCTATTTGGTCTCAACCGAGAGCCCAGTCAGCTCCAGATACTGACCTCCAAAGCTGCTATTTCATTAGCATGGTCATTCATGGTCACCAGCACCTTACCTGCATTGCTTTGTGGGTAGAGATTCCGGAGGACACCGCTTCCAGCAAGTGTCGGACATTGCTCCAGCTTCAGCCATTGCAGATGATGCTGCTCCTGTCACTACTTCCAACCCTGTTGTTGCTGTCGCAGTATCTCCTTTCTCATCTCCAGGCGGGGCATCTCACTCCAGGACCTGTGGTGGGACGACAATAAATCCACCACCACCATACACCTTATTATCCCTTGGTGGGTCCCTGAGACCAGTGTTCGCGGCCTGGCCCCCATGCAGCTGCCGGACCATCCGCATGGGGCTCCCCAGCCGGTTTTCCAGTTGCCGCTGCTGGGCTCTCCTTTTGCCAGTTCTCCTGCTGCCTCTAGACTGTTGGCCGGGGCCCCTCCTTTCTCTTGTCCTGTTGCTTTCTGACCACCCTCCACCCGCCCTTAAGTAAATTCTTTTTGTATTACTCCATTTCCCTGACTCCGCCCTCCATGTGGGAGACTGGAATCCTGGCTGTGACCTACCTCCAGTAGGGGTCCTTAGGCAAGACCTCTTGCCTTTGCCTTGTAAGTCACTCTGCCAAATGACTAAATATTTAATGTAAATCAAATGTCCTGTCATTTTAAACAAAAACTATCTTGAAAGCTGAGGTATATTGTGTGATGGAGTTGTGTGTCTGGATAAATAGAGAGGGTTGCGTCAGGAAGGGCATTCGGCGTAAAACTTGCTAAAAACAACCATGCGAATCGTCCCTAAGACTTTAATAATAATAATAATAATAATACATTTTATTTAAAGCGCCTTTCAGAACACTCAAGGACACTGTACAATCAACAATAAATCAAAAACAGACTATACAAGTAAATCAACACAATAAATCAAAACTATACAAGTACAAAAGTAGATTAAAGTGAATATGCAATCTTGAACAGGTAGGTTTTGAGTTTGGATTTAAAGATAGAAAGGGAGTCAGTGTTATGGATGTCCTGTGGTAGTGAATTCCAAAGAGTAGGGGCAGAACGGCTAAAAGCTCTGCTCCCCATGGTGCTAAGTCGGGCAGTGGGGACATTGAGGTGGATGGCGGAGGAAGACCTGAGTGAACGAGAAGAGGAGGCAATGTGGAGGAGATCGGACAGATATGGGGGGGCTAGGTTGTGAATAGCCTTAAAGGCATACAGAAGGATTTTAAAGTCAATTCTATATTTGACAGGAAGCCAGTGGAGTAAGGGATAATGTGTTCGGATGTGGAGGTTTTGGTGGTGATGCGCGCGGCTGAGTTCTGGACCAGTTGGAGCTTATTAAGTGATTTTTTGGGGAGGCCGAAGAGAAGAGAGTTGCAGTAGTCGATACGAGAGGTGACAAGGCTATGAACAAGGATGGAAGTAGTATGAGAGGTGAGGGAGGAACGGAGATGATTAATGTTCCGTAGATGAAAGTAAGCAGACCTGATGATGTTGTTGATGTGGGATTGGAATGATAATGAGCTATCGAGGATGACACCAAGACTCTTAACCTGGGGGGTGGGGGAAACAGGGAAACTGTCAATATACATGGAAAAACTGTTAACTTTGGCAAGTGTAGATTTTGTGCCAACAAGGAGGAGTTCCGTTTTATCACTATTTAATTTCAAGAAATTTGAGGTTAACCAGAGTTTAATATCAGCTAAACAGTCAATAAGGGCGATGGGAGGAAATGTTGAATTTGGCATGCTGGAGAGGTAGAGCTGGGTGTCATCAGCATAGCAATGGAACTGTATATTGTACTTGCGAAAGATAGTGCCTAGGGGAAGAAGGTAGGAGATGAAGAGTATGGGCCCCAGGACAGAGCCCTGGGGCACACCGGTAGCAACAGGGGTTGGCTGGGAGGTAAAAGATTTAAGGCGAACAAACTGAGTGCGGCCTGAGAGATAAGAATGAAACCAGTCAAGGGGGGTGGAAGTGATGCCCATGGAGGCTAGTCGATTGAGGAGAATTGTATGGGAGATAGTGTCGAAGGCCGCACTCAGATCAAGGATGATGAGGATTGAAAGTAGACCAGAGTCAGCTGCAACAAGGAGATCATTGGTGATTTTTAAGAGCGCAGTTTCTGTACTGTGGCGCGGAAGAAAACCGGACTGGAAAGGGTCATAGAGAGAATTGCTGGTGAGGTGAGAGTGAAGTTGAAAAGCAACTATTCTTTCTAGAATTTTGGCAAGGAATGGTAAGTTAGAGATAGGGCGGAGGTTATTGTAGTTATTGGGATCAAGGCCAGGTTTTTTCAATAGTGGTGTGACAGCCGCAGTTTTCAAGAGTGCAGGAACAATTCCAGTGGTGAGGGAGGAGTGTATGATAGCAGATATATGGGGAAGCAAAGAGGAGTGGCAGGATTTGATCAGAGTTGTGGGTAAGGGATCTAACTGACAAGTACTGGGCTTGGATTTACAGATGAGGTCTGAGATTTCTGAAGCATCAGGCAGCCGGAAGCTTGAGAATGGCTGGCAATGTGGAAAGAGATCAGATGAGGGGAGAGATGTAGCATTTGAAGATAAGTATTGGTGGATTTTGTTGATTTTGTCATTGAAAAACATCATTAGGTCATTGCAAGTGTCAGTAGAATACAAATGAGAGGGTAGGGAGTCTGGAGGCTGAAGAGATTTGTTTAGCAGGGAGAACAGTGTCTTTGGATTACCTTCATTGGAACAGAATATAGTGGAATAATAGTTAGATTTGGTTTTGGCAATCAAGTCCTTGTAATGTAGAATATAGGTTTTGTACATTTCTTTGTGAATGTACAGGCGAGATTTCTTATATAGTCGCTCGAGTTGTCGACCTTTGGCTTTCATTGACCGGAGTTCAGGTGTGAACCAGGGGGCGGAATGAGAAAAGGAAACAAACCGTGTTTTCACTGGGGCAAGAGAGTTAAGGATGTTGGTTAGACAATTGTTGTACTGAGAAACCAGTTTGTCAGGAGTAGAAAAAGAATCTGGAATGGGAATATTGTCAATGCAGGAACACAGAGTATTGGTATTAATGTCCTTAATATTGCAGAATGAGACGAGGCGTGGTGGCTTAATGACAGAGAGACAGCAGGTGACATTGAATGAAATTAGGAGATGATCCGTTCCATGGAGGTCGTCAGCTGAGCAGTTGGATGGGGTAAGACCAGAACAGCAGATTAAGTCCAGGATATGTCCTTTTGTGTAAGTGGGAAAGTCAATGTATTGCTGGAATCCAACTATCAAGGCAAGATGAAAAGTCTCGAGTAAGAGAGAGAGTCTTATTGTCCATATGTATATTGAAATCCCCTAGTAGTATTACATTAGGTGAAAGAGTGGAAAGGTGGGTGAGTAAGGAAGCCATATCGTTTAAAAAGTCATTGTGAGGCTTGGGGGGGTGGCAACAATAGTGGCAACAATGGTTGGAGTGGGTCCAGGCAGTTTGAAAACAATACATTCAAATGAACTGCAAGCTGGTAAAGACACTGGCAGGACCTTCCATTTCTCGCGATGGATTATCGCGAGACCTCCACCACGGGAGCCACGGGATTTGCAGATGTAAACAAATCCCGGAGGAGTAGAATCATTAAGTTGAGAGAAGTCATTAGGCTGTTGCCATGTTTCAGTCAAACAGAGAAAATCCAACTTACGATCAGTGAGGAGATCACGGATGAGGTGTCCCTTGCTCGTGAGTGAGCGGATGTTAAGCAGCCCGAAGTTGACGGCAGTGTTGTCATGTTTAGCAGTGGGGTTAGCCGACCGAGCCACTCCAGCCAGCACACTGTGATCAACAGCCCGATCACTTTTTCTCGCGGGGCAACGAACGGTAGACCAGAAGGTTTTAATTGGTTTTGAGTTGTCCTGTTGGAAATTCCTGCGGGAGCCACGATGAATGTATCTCCGGCGGGGCAGGAGGGCGATGTCCAGGTGGAGGTGCAAAGTCGCCGGAGGTTCTGACAGGTAGCAACGAAGCCGGAGGAGGTCAGCGGCTGAATATTGGAGTAAACCAGTCGTGGGTTGGTGGAAAAATGACAGTAAAGTCCAGATGAGTGCAGACCAGAGGTAGATCTTGTTGTCCAACATTGTGCTCTGCTACAGCTGTAAGATCACTTAGCCAGAGTTAGTGTCAGACAGGTAGGCTAATTTTAGCCCCGCTGATGGACAGGAACTCAGGAGTGACAACTAGATAGTTGGTCCAGAGGTAGATGGTTAGTTTGAGTCCCATAAAAGCGCAAGTTGGACCACTCGTACAGATCGATTGAGAAGATAAAAGTTAGTCAGTTACCGGTGAGCAGCGGCAGCAAATCACGCCAGTGTCCACTCAACCGGAAGTGATCTTAAACACTTAACCACCATACTGGATCGGTCGATGCCTTGGTTAACAACGACTGCCACAGATGCTGTTAACCTACAGGGTGTGCGTGGACAGAGAGAGAAGAGGAAAGGCAGCAGCATAGATCTGACGTTGGCACAATGACAGGGAAAGGCAGAGAGCGGGAATGATGGAGAGAAGGAAGGTAGGAAGGGCAACAAAGCACGTTATATCGGAGGAGGATACAAACTGTTCTACCATGGTGTGGATAGGAAGAGAAACAGGGTAGGAGTGATCCTGAAGGGGGAGTTTGTGAACAATGTTCTACAGGTGAAAACACAGAGACAGGATGATGAGGCTAAAGCTAGAAATCAAAGGGGTGATGGTGAATGTAGTCAGTGGGTATGCTAAGTTGGCTGTGAGTTAGAAGAGAAGGAGAGATTCTCGTGTGAGTTTGATGAGGTCATAGAAAGCATCCCCAGAGGAAAGAGACTAGTTGTTGGAGCAGACTTTAATGGGCATGTTGTTGAGGGGAACAAAGGTGATGAGGAGGTGATAGGCAGGTTTGGTATAAAGGAAAGGAATCTAGAAGGACAGATGGTGGTGGACTTTGCTAAGAGTATTGAAATGGTTGTAGTCAACACTTACGTCCATACTCATATGTAGATGAGGTCATTTGAGAGAGGTTAGTGACTGCAAAGTGGTGGTAGGAGAGAGTGTAGCTAGACAGCGGTGAAATTCAGGCAGAAGTTGAGACAGGTTAGGGGTAGATGACACACCTAGCACCTTCTTACCAGTTTCCCTGATAAACTCTGCTGTAGTTTTCCAGTCATCTGGAAGCTCTTCCAGATGACACACCAAGATAGTTTTTGTTTAAAATGACAGGACATTTGATTTACATTAAATATTTAGTCATTTGGCAGAGTGACTTACAAGGCAAAGGCAAGAGGTCTTGCGCAAGGACCCCTACTGGAGGTAGGTCACAGCCAGGATTCCAGTCTCCCACATGAGCAGAGGGAAACTGGTAAGAAGGTGCTAGGTGTGTCATCTGGAAGGAGGAAAGAAGGTAAAGACACTTGGTGGTGGAATGAGGAAGCACAGGACTCCATCAAGAGGAAGAGGTTGGCTAAAAGCAAGTGTGATGTAGAATGGACTGAGGAAAGTAGACAGGAGTACAAGGAAGTGAAGCGCAAAGTGAAGAGGGAGGTGGCAAAGGCCAAACAGATAGCTTACGGTGAGCTGTATGACAGGTTAGACATGAAGGAAGGAGAGAAGGACTTGTACAGGCTAGCCAGTCAGAGAGATTGAGATTGGAAGGATGTTCATGTTCAGGATGTTCTGGTACCGATCTTTAAGAACAAGGGTGACATGTAGAACTGCAGCAACTACAGAGGAATAAAGTTGAGGAGCCACACAATGAAGTTCTTTCAAGATTCAAGATTCAAAAAACGTTAATAATCCCAGAGGGAAATTGTTTTGCCTCATTACAGTTGTTCTCAACACAGACAGAAAGAAAGGGAACTACAACCAGGAAAGATCCAACACCAACATAAATACACATAACCAATAACATCAATACAGAAAAACCCAATATATATACAGAATATGTAAAATAGATGAATGAAATTGAATATAATATAATAGGCACACAGGCTGAGGAATTTCAACACAGGTCTCATGGTTCACTTTATTACTTCGTTAAACAGAACAACAACGTTACAGCTCACACTGCCCCTATTTGTGAAATTACAGTATTTCAACACTCCCACTTAATTTCACAATATTTAGGACTTTAAAGAATACAGAGTCCTTCTCTTTTTCTCAAGTTGGCTACTCTCCTTTTTTTTAAAAGACAAAACAACTTAAATTCCAGATATCTGTCTTTAACTTTGCTTATCTGTATTCAGTAACCCTGAGAAACTTATTTCCTTTCTTTTACATTTCTTATCTATATATTGATTTTACTGAACAAAAGGAAACATCTTTATGTGATCAGGTTGTATTCAGTATTCACCTGTCAAAGATACTCAACTATTCTCACATGAAACAAAGTCCAATCTGTCCTCTGAGACTGTGTTGGACAGTACTGTAGTTTTATTTGTCCATTTTGCACACATTCATGTATGTAGTGATATTGAATGTCTATGTGTTTAGTCCTCAAGAGATCCACTGGATTTTTTGCGATTGCAATGGCACTGTGGGTGTATCCTCCATTCCAGGATCACATAGTAAATGTTTCAGCCAAACTCCTTCTTGAGCAGCTTGACTAAGTGCAACATACTGCATAATGCCTGTTTCTTGCTCAGCCAGCTCACCGCTCCTCCACTCAGTTGAAACATGTTGCCTATTGTTGAGCGTTGGTCATCTTGGCCACCAGCCCAGTCTGCATCTGAAAATCCAATTAAAGATTCAGATTCTGACCACTCATATTCAGGGCACGATTCACTGTCCCTTTCAAGTATCGAAATATCCTCTTCACAGCAGTCAGATGAGCAGTATTGGGATCTGCGTTGAATTTTGACACAGCATTCACAGCTTGAGCTATGTCTGGTCGTGTAGCTATTGACGCAGACTTCCCACCATTGACTGATAGTTCTGTTGATGTACTGGTTTACTAACACCATCATTTTATTTTCAGTTTCACACTGGTATCAGCAGTAGTTGCTACAGGATTAGCATTTTCCATCCCATATTTCTTAAGTATGGCTTCAATATAGTTCTTCTGATGTAGAAGACACAGTTCTTCTCTTTGTCTTGGACCACAGAGATGCCCAGGATGCAGGACAGCTCACCCATGTCTTTCATCTTGTAGCGCTTCTTGAGAGCTGCTGTAGCTGTTCATTCTCTCAGTCGACTCTGTTATCAGAATGAGATCATCCACGTAAACTGCAAGTATCTCCAGCTCTTGTCTTGATCTCACAAACACACAGGGATCTGATGTGCTCTGTTTAAAACCAAGTTCCATCATGAACTCTGTGAAAGGTTTGCTCCAGCAACGAGGAGATTGCTTCAGTCCATAGATTGATTTTTTTAGTTTGCACACCAGGTTTTCCTGTCCTGGTTTGATGTATCCTTCTGGTTTCTCCATATAGATTTCTTCTTCCAAGTGTCCATTTAGAAATGCAGTTACGACATCCATCTGATGTACATGCAGATTGTTTTGATTTGCAAAAGCTAGTAGTGCACGAATGGAGCTGAAACGCACCACTGGTGAAAATGTCTTATCATAGTCAGCACCATACAACTGTGAGTAGCCTTTGGCAACAAGTCTACACTTGTATCTCTCCACTTGTCAATCACTACAAGGCCTGACTTTGAACACCCACCATGAACCTACAGCTTTTCTATCTTTTGGTAAATCCACAAGATCCCATGTCTCACTTTCCAGCAGCAACTCATATTCCAGATCAGCTGCTTCCTGCCATTCCTTTGCATCAGGATTCTTCAGAGCTTCTTTCATTGTGAGTGGCTCTGTTACAGAACACATATTTGCATGATGATCAACGACGACTGTTTCAGCAAACTCGTCGTATCCAAATCGCTTTGGAGCCTTTCTGATTCTGTCACTTCTTCTGACTGTGTGGTCAGCAGTGACTTCATGTGTTTTATTCTCATTTTAGTTCACAGTTACCACATTCTAAAGATGAGGCTCTTCTGCTTTCTGTTTCCAGTCGAAGTTTATTTCATTGAAAACGACATCCTGGCGGATTAAAATCCTCCTTTTCTCTTCATCATATAGGCGATAACCCTTAGCGTTGCTTGCATAGCCTAAAAAATGTAGCTTCATAGCCTTTTTGTCAAGTTTCTGTCTCTTCTCATCTGGAATATCCAAAAACCCTCACGTGACTCATATCAGGTATTTTCCACACCATCTCTCATAAGGTGTCTCTTGCTTCAGTACAGAAGTAGGCAGCCTGTTCTGAATGTAAGCTGCTGTGGCTACAGCTTCTGCCCAGTACATTTTTGGCAACTTAGCATGTGACAGCATACTTCTAGCTGCTTCAACTAATGTCCTGTTTGGACATTAGTTTGTTCGCTGAGTGAGGTATAGTCACTTCATGTTGGATGCCTTGAGCTTTCAAATATTCTTGAAACTCTTTTGATGTGTATTCACCCCCATTGTCTGTTCTAAGTCCTTTAACCGCTTGTCCACACTTATTTGTGAATGTTCTTTCAAATTCTTTGAATTTGGTTAACACCTCATTCTTGTGTTTCAGGAAGTACACTTTGCAGCATCTGGAGTAATCATCAATAAAAGTCACAAAATATTTTGCTCTACCAATAGATTCAGTCTGCATGGGACCACAGACGTCACTATGAATCAGCTGCATTCTGTGTTTGGATAGAATCCCTCCAATTAACTTATATGGCTGTTTAGACAGTTTGCCTTCCACACATGCCTCACAGAAAGAAACGTTTGTTTCTCTGGAGAAGTTCACTCCGTTCACCAGATCTTTCAGTACTTTTAGCTTGGTAGTGTCACCCAACCACTGGTGCCATAAGCTGGCTGCTACTGATGCACTGTGACAAACAGGTAAGTCCTTTTTTACATCCAGCTGATAAAGTCCATCAGCTCTTTGTGTTCCCATTCCTTGAAGGGTTCCATTTCTTCCACGTATGTAACAGTGAGACTTTCTGAACTGCACTATGTTGCCTTTCTTCATAGCTGCTCCCACTGAAAATAAATTCCCTGACAGCTTTGGAACATACAACACATCATACATTGTGGCATTTTTGACATCACTTGTTTTGAAAGTCATTTTCAGTTGAAGTTTCCCATTCCTAGGGCATCAACCACCATGCCATCACCGAGCTTCACAGACTGTGATTCCGTGAACTCTTGGTAATTTTGAAGAATGTTGTTATCACATGTCGTGCTTTGATGCTCCTGAATATATCAACCATTCAACCTGTTGTGGAGTGTCAGTTGGATTTGCTTCTTTGGTGACAAAGGCACGTCCACCTTCTGCATCACCACACATCATGCTTTTAGCCTTGTGAGTTTTCTTTTTGGCTTTGTACTTCAAACTTGGACAGTCACGTTTAATCTGACCTTCTTTTCCACATTTATAACACCGCCACGTGGTTGGTCTTTCTGCTCCTACTATCCTGTCCAAAATGTCCTTGGGCAGGATTCTGAATCCCTAGTTGTGTTACAACATGGACTGACGGGGACCAAACAGGTAAAAACAAAAAGAGGGGTTTATTTAACAAAAGGGTAGCGGACACAGGGAACTAACAAACACTAACAAACTATCAACTTAAAGAGACCCGAAAACATGTTGGGAAAATACAAACTAAACCATAACCTGACTCACAAAGTAACAACTGAAAACACTGTGGAAACACAGGCAAAAGACAAACTAGAAACCAACACACTACCACAAAACAAGATATGAACACAAACAAACTCACGAACAAGAAATACAAAGTAGCTATGAAAAACTACATACTACAGTGGACAAAAAACCAACTGACAAACTAGACAGTAAACTGTCAAACTAGAAAGTAACAAACAAAAAGCACTGAAGAAGGCAGGCTAGACGGGAACAAACAAGCGGGGCTAACAGGACAAAGTAACAACAGAAAATACACTGCAAACAGGCAGGCAAACTCACAAACGAAACCAGGGTCAAACAAACGAAGTGCAGTCCGGGTTGAAACAAATAGAGAGTCCAGGGTTATCCAAAACGACTGATGACGGCGGTACAGCAGTATATATATGACAATTATAGCTATTTGTTCAGCTAATGGTTTTACAGAATAAGCACAAACATTGTAATTACTTGTACACTTTTTTACAAGTCCTTTTTTAGTACCAACAGTTTGCTCAAAACATTGTATATCTTATACTGCTGTGCAGGTACATCAAGTGTTAATACTTTTATCTTAAAACGTGTGTATGGTCTCTGTTTCTAGTTTGGACGTCTCGGTCCACCCTGTATTAGATAATAACAATGTTCACTCACCACATGCAAAAGCATCAACTGGAGACTCTCTCTTCAAAGACCACAGAGGAAGGAAATATTAAGAAATAAGGAATATTATCACATTTGCAACACTGAATAAGCTCGCTCTGTTGGAAGGCTTGAGGCCCATGTTTTCAGACAGGCCAGACATCAGTCTTTGGAATGCAAATTTACATTTACACATTCTTGGGACATCCAGAACAAATATTCTTTAGCTTGAAAATATGTATAATTTGACTCCTTTAAATAACAACTTACTCACCCTATGTTCTTTCAAATTTTGATTTCAAAATGCTTTACATTGCATCTCAGTCACCTCTTTCCCACAGACAAGCACACACCAATGGCAGATCTGACTCACCAGGGGCATCTTGGAGTTCAGTTTCTTGCTCAAGGACACTTTGATATGTCACATGGCAGCCAGGAATCGAACCACAGATCCTATGTTTGGCAGACAACTGCTTTATCTATTGAGCCACACCCACCAACATGTTGTCATTTAACCACTGCCAATTCAATTCAATTCAATTCAATTCAATTCAATTCAATTTTATTTGTAGAGCGCTTTTTACAATTGACATTGTCACAAAGCAGCTTTACACAACCAAAGAACAGTACATGAGCAATAAATGTATATGAATCATAATAACCAAATTGTTCCTGATGAGCAAGCCGAGTGCGACGGTGGCAAGGAAAAACTCCCTGAGAAGGGAACAGGAAGAAACCTTGAGAGGAACCAGACTCAACAGGGAACCCATCCTCATATGGGTGATTACATGCTATGTAGGCAGCAGGCAGTCCAATATAATAGTTCATATCTTTAAGTTCATGTGGAGTCCAGTTAGTTAATTACAGGCAGACTTGTCCCATTCCTGGACTATCGAGCGTTGAGTCGAAACCTCCGAGAAACAGCTGCCGACGTCCGCCGAGGCCAAGACCGACTGACAATCTAGGTGGTGTCCTGCAAACAATTTGGCTACATAGATAATTGGAAATCTTTTAGGGGGAAACCTGGCATCATTAGAAGAGATGACATCCATCCCACATTAAATGGTGTGATTTTATTATATGAGAAAGAAGGCAAGTAACTAAATGTAAATTACATATAGACTGACAAACTTTGCTAATAGTGACTTTTTGAGGCTAGCAAAACAACCTGTCCTGTTGTCCCTTTACCTCACACTGGGATTATGTAAGTGCTCTAATTACGGTCTTAAATGTCCAATTTTTAGGGTTTTTTATGTTAATGGTTTGAAGCACAGATTCCGATTTTTGATAGCAGTCCTACCATTTACAATATCGTTAATATAAGTAAGTACTTGTTTCTTGTGGCAAAAGGAATTTAATTTTGTCATAAGGATACAGGACATTTTGTGAAATTAATTATAATCGGTATAATTACCTTAATGTTTCTACTATGCCTAAATGAGTGGAAATTCAGAGCCAGGGACTGGGCCAGTTGGGAACCATTGGCTGTTCCATTTGTCTTTGTTGCTTTGCATCACATTTCTCCTAAAGTGCTTATGTAGCACTTGTATCAATGCAGAGAAGCTAATGGACTAGTTCTAGATTAAAAGGAGTAATTTAACTAGAGGAAACAACCAGACTATTTACCAACATTTGGTTTGAACGAAAATATAAGCCTCACTTTGGCACCATTCTTAGGTGTATCGATCCTTTAGTCAGTGCTCCTTCAGGAGAAATCTGCCAACTCAAACCCAAAAACAGTGTGGAAATTAAACTTTACGGTACACAACATCACACTAAATAGGATATCCTTAGTCTCAACTTCAGTTCAGTGTTCAGTTTAAAGGTTAATCCAATCAGTTCAACCTGTTAAAGGAAAATCCACAATCCTACCATAACTACACTTAGGCGGCCATAAGATAAAAGTCTGGTGCACTCACAAGGGCAAAGTCACGTTTTCACTTTAGAGCCACTTTAAGCTATACAGTTTCATGAGAGAAACAAATGTAAACGGATAACTCTCTGTCCTATTTTCTGGTGCACTCCCTAAGAATTCAGGTACACTATCTCACAAGGACAAAGTTGTACAGTCACATGAGAAGCAGAAATGTACAAGTAAAACTCTGTGTAATATTTTCTGGGTCTGGATCCGGACCCAGAAAGCTGCAGGCCAAACCAAATGTTTTGAATCCAAATCTAGTGGGGCAACTTAATTTTAACTGTGGCGACTATTGTGACCTTTACGATGGTTATTTAGTGGACGCGAGAACCCATTGGCCAGTTGAATGTGAGCTAAGCAATCCTACGTGACTTTATTTAGCAAATTGATTCTGTGGATCACAGGCGGTAAATTTTACGACTCAACAGTAGAACAGAAAGTACGAGGTTGGAAAGGAATTCATAAACAAAGACGACGATAACAGAGAGACAGAGAGAAGAGATACAGATGACAGACAGGAGAGAGGGAGAAATACAGATGACAGAGAGGGAGAGATACAGACAAGTGAGACTGAAAAAGGAAGAGATAAATATAATAATGTCCAAAAATTGGAAAAAAAAGAGTTTTTAATCCAGAATGGACAGACTCCTTTCTGTTTATATTACCCATGGGGAGCACTAAACCAGTGTCTCTGATATGTTCAGAAACTGTGGCTCTTATTAAAAGTGCCAATGCAAATGGCATTATAACACAAAACACAAAGGTTTTGAACACACATACCCACTCAAATCTGAAGTGCAATCACAGAAAGTTGCCAGTCTCAGAGCCCAGTATGACCAGTCCACCCGGATCTTGAGCCACATGCTCAGTTTGATGTTACATAACAATAAATTTGTCAAAAGGTTTTTGAATTGTTTTGAATTAATTTGATTTGACAGTCAAGTATTGATTTAATGCAGGCCACTTGATAATCTATCACAGTAAATAGTTAGACATTATGATCCTCTGGCGTTTTGCTTCCAAACAATTTATGTAACCAGACATCTTTAAATTTTTGTTGAATACCCCTGCGCTAGATTGTTTAAAGCCGTCCTCCACTCATCACCCTCTCTGACTCGGACTAAATGGTATGCATTTCTGAGATCAAGTTTTGTGAACATGGTAGTATCCTGTAACACTTCAAAAGCTGATTAGTTAAAGCAGGTATCGGTTCTTAATTCTGATCAGGTTGAACCGTTGAAAAGTGATGCACAGACGTAGACCACCATCTTTCTTTCACACTAAAAGGAGGAGGTTGGTCGAATAAGCCTGTGGGGCGATATAGAGCACAAGCAGCCTCAAGGTGGAGTAGTTCCTGGGAGGAGATCTATTCAGGTGAGGGGAGTGTAGCAGGCAGAGGTGATTTCCTCGTTTTCTCAGGAGTAAATGCAGTCCTAGTGAAAAAATGGTTGCAAGACAGAGGGTGTGATTTTGGTGTGCTCTCATCCCTGATGCACACGAGAAAGGTCAGTAAGCCCATCCAGATTCTTGGGTATGTCACGGGAAGCAAGCTCATCTTTTTTTTCTGAATAAATGGTAAATGTTTTGCACTTATATAATGCTTTTCTACCTAACCAATTTTACACTGCATCTCATTCACCCATTTGCACACACAAGCAGAGCAGCTGTGCAGCTGACCTGACTTGCTGGGGGCAACTTAGGGTTCCATATCTTTCCAAGGAAGACTTCAGTATGTGACAGTGGGAGCTAGGAATCAAACCACTGATCCCATGATTGGTAGATGACTGCTCTACCTCCTGATTTACAGCTTAGTTCATCTGAGAAAGCCTCAAAAGATGAGCAAGTCTGTGACTTAGGGCTCCTCTCCACTGGCGCCCAGGGTCTGGCTAGCCCTGTAAGAAGGGAGATTGAGGACACACAACACAAAGTGTTCTAGTCTGCACATGGTGGTCTCCCAAATCTGGACCAGATCCAGGTAGGAGGAGGATGTTAATGATTCTGTGTGCCATGGGTGGATAATATTCTGAATTGAGAGTCTTTATTGAAGGCAGGTGTTTAAGGAGAGAAAAGCCTGGGAGACGCTTGCTGCTAAAAGATCACCAAAAACCAGCAAGGGCTCGTGCCTCCACCCCAAGCCCAGTTCTAAAGGTATGCTGGGATGGCTCCCTGACACAAATAATGACTGTGATGAAATTATAACTGCAGAAATTATTACTTTCAAGGTAAGTAACACACAAACCAGGAAAACCAACAGGTCCACCCCCGGCATCCATACATTGAGCAGAAAACTTTAGAGCTTTTAAAATTACTGTAAATGAAACGCACAGCTTTACAATTCTGACCATGGCTGTACTTATTTACATCAGTGGGGAGAGTACATGAGGGTGGGGGTTATTTTAGGAGTCAGATTATGGGAGAAAAAGTCAGAGTGAGATGAGATATGAGGAGAGAGTTTCTATAAATACTGTTCAGAATCAGAAACATTTCAGAATCAGAAACATTTTATTGCCAGGTGCGATAAAGAGCATTTTACAGCACTAAGAATTTGTCTTGATGTTAGGTGCAGACATAAAAGAATGGAAGAAAAACAAAAAAAAAAAAAGAAGAAAAGACGGACATACAGAGTCAGAAGGCACAATAGTAATTATGAGAAAAATATGGTTGTGGCTGTGAAAATGAGTATGAGCAAAAATATTAACGTAGATATGTATATGAACATAAATATGCATATTCACAGTGGATTGGGAGGGGTGGGTTTGTGCAGAAGTTATCTGGAGTGAAATTGGGGAACTGTTCGGCAGGCTGACAGGAGCAGGGAAGAAACTGTTCTTGTGGCGTGAGGTCCTGGTCCTGATGGACCAGAGTCTCTTGCCAGAGGGGAGAGGCTGAAATAGTGCATGGCCAGGCTGAGAGGGATCAGCTACAATCCTGGATACACATCTCTGGGTCCTGGAGACGTACAGGCGGTCCATCTTGGCGGAGGAGGTGACACTGAGGTATGAAACTGTGAGGTGGAGGGGCTGCTGCTGCTCAGTGGCTGGTGGGGGGTCACAGGTCCACCAGCAGAGTCGTTGGCTGAGAGTTGTTGTTGCATTCTCTCACTGTACACTGATTTAGCGTTTTTCACCTCCTTGCTAAATCTGTACTTGGCCTCTCTGTATCTTTCTCTGTCCCCACTCCTGAATGCAGCCTCTGACCTCTGCTGTATGAGTTTGGATGTGAAATAGGGTTTGTCATTTTTGAAGTCAGCCTGGTGCATGATGGGATGACGCTGCCGTAGTTCCTCCACTGCCTCACTGGTCCACTTCTTTGTTGTCCTCACAGCAGGTTTGCAGAGTTTTAATTTCTGCCTGTATGATCCACTGCCGCAATCAAGTGGATCATTATGGGGTCTGACTGCCCCAGTGCAGCGTGAGGGACGGCACGATAAGCATCACTGATGGTGGAGTAGCAGTGGTCCAGCACATTCTCCTCTCTGGTCGGGCACTTAATAAACTGTTTGAATTTGGGGAGGTTGTGGGAGAGATTTCCTTTGTTAAAGTCACCTAAAACAATAACCAAGGTGTCCGGGTTTGTCCGTTCCACAATTAGAATTTTGTCAGCCAGTGCGCATCAGCATTCGGATGTAAAAACAGACAAGAATGAATAAAGAGAATTCATAGGGCGAGTAGAAGGGTTTGCAGAACAGTGGGAACACTGCTAAAACTGTACAGTGATGTCGTTGCACCAGCTGCTGTAGATGTAAAAACAAATTACATCTCCTTTCGTTTTGCCGGAAAGCTCTGTGTGCCTGTCATGGTGCTGCATGAACAACCTGGAGCTCAACGTTCTCAAGTCAGTGGAGATGATAGTGGATTTCAGAAGAGACCCAGCCCCACTCCCCCCTGTCATCCTCTGTAACATCCCGGTCACCTCTGTTGAGTCCTTCCGTTTCCTGGGCACCACCATCACCCAGGAGCTCAAGTGGGACCAGAACATCAGCTCCCTCACCAAGAAGGCTCAGCAGAGGCTATACTTCTTGCGGCAGCTGAAGAACACACAACACACGCCAGAAAAGAACAGTTTCTTCCCTGCTCCTGTCAGCCTGTTGAAGAGTTCCCCAATTACCAGCCAGATAACTTCTGCACAAACCCACCCCTCCCAACTGACTGTGAATATGCATATTTTTGTTCATGTACATATCTACATTAATATTTTAGCTGATACTCATTTTCACAGCCACAAACATATTTTTCTCATAATTACTATTGTGTCTTCTGACTCTGTATGTTCCACTTTTCTTTTGTTTTTGTTTTTTTTGTTTTTCTTCTATTCTCTTATGTCTGCACCTAACATCAGGACAAATTCCTAGTGCTGTAAAATGCCCTTTATCTGGAAATAAAATGTTTCTGATTCTGATTAAGATTCTGATTACCTGTAGAGAAGCAGAATACAGGGAAATATACAATTGCTCACGATCTTAGGCGCATTAACAGCACTGTCTCCTACAGTCCCAGGACCAAATCCATACACTGCCATGTCTGTGCTGATCCCAGAACACAAGTGGTTCTCCTGTATTAATCTAGCCAATGCATTTTCTGTTTACCACTGGCTGATCATTTTAAGGACATTTTCTCATTTACATACTAAGGCCAGCAATTAAGATACATTGGGGTCACTAAAGGATTTATTCTGTCACCATAGGTATTAAATCAGACCCTGTAACAGCAGCTAACAGATCTCACACTCCCAAGGGGGCGGTGTTGATTCAGTATGTTGATGACATTCTACTGGCAGCTCCAGATCATGTCTCATGCTTAGAGGCTACCAAGTATCTATTGACTCAACTGTTCCACATTAGGTTAAGTCTAACGATATTTCGTTCGCGAACGTTTCGTTCAATATGAACTAATCTTTTCTATGACTTGGGAGTGATGAGTCCTCTCAGTGAGTGATTCATTCATTTCCAGTTAATTGCTGTACCTTCTCTCGACACATGGCAACAGCTGCATAAGCTCAGTCAGCAGGACAGGAAACAGAAATGATTCGTTCACGACTCACTCAACTGTGAGTCTGTCCTCAGGTCCTGGTTCTTTTATCACGTGACAGCCAGGCCGCTCAGGCTGACACAGGTCAGCATTATTATTATTATTATTCTCTTCCATAAAATAATAAAATGTAACATTGTTAACAACAACAACAACAACAACATCAATAATAATAATAATAATGTCACATTTTGGATACAATAAATGCACCACGTAAATATTTTCGGGAACTTGTTACTTGTTGCTTTAAAGGTCTAATTCATTATCCAAATAATTTTTGAAACCAATGTCTTGCATACCTCTGTGCTTAGTGGTAGTCACCTGTTAGCCTCCCTATAAACAAAGTCTAGGTAATGTCAGGTAATGAGTGTGATTCCTGGTGTGTTTTGTCATTTCTCCTGCATGTTCTATACGTGTACTGCTGCCCCTCATGAAATAACGCTGTCTCTCCATTGTATCTAAGCCACTTAATCCCTTCAACACAGACCAAAACTTCAAGGTTTCTCCTGTAATTTGTCACCTATAAGACTACTTTTTAACACAATATTAACAACTATTTATAGTTTAACTATATAAAACACATCTCTTTTTGTTCTTAGTATTATCCAGTCAAAAACTTAAATTGAACTTATCATCTCTTTGTGTTTTCCCAATCTACATCTATAGCAATATCTTGTCTTTTTAGAAAAGCTCCACTGTCAGTGTATTAGTTTAGAAACACCGACCAGAGAAGTTTCTCAAATGCAGTAGCAGATCACAAGCACCCAATTCCATTAATGTTCAACTAATCATTTTCACTTTGTTCACAGATTTAAGTCAGCAATCTGTCAGTCACACAGGATGTGTATGACCCAGCTGTATGCTTAACAATGTTTTAGCAATGCTCACAACTCATTAAAATAAAATAACATAAGCATGAAATAAGATAAGCAAACATAGACATAAAGCGTTAAAATATGGTTTGAGCTACTCATTTAATTCTCACTTAAACCTGATTGTTTTTTCACAACTTTGGTTTTTTTTTAAATCCAAATGTGTCTGATGTCAGATCACTGAAGAGAATGGCTTGAAGACACTAGTTCACTTCAAATAGTAGCAACATCAAAGCTCAGGCATCAGCACAGCAAAGACTCTTTTCAGCACTGTTGCCCAAGTTTAACAACCTTGCAACTTCTTTAAAAAATTGAATATCAAAAAGCATCTGCTAGTCTGCAGCAACTTTAGCAAGACACGCTGAACCAACGATCTTGGAGAGGCACGTTTTACAGGTAATTTTTTAATATTTCCTGTCTTCCACCGAGCTGCTAGAAAAGTGATGTTTTGCATAGAACTCATCATGTAATGATGCATGTGCAGTTACTACTGTCACTTGATTCTTAATTTCATTTTGACAGAAATGCAAGCCCAGCAAAGCAGACTGCATGCTGAACACAGCTTTGTACATTTTATTACATTTTATTTGTATAGTACCAAATCACAACAGAAGTCATCTCAATGCACTTTACAGTGTAAGGTTTAAGACCTTACAGAGTATAATTGTAAACAAATTATATAGAACACCCAACTATCCCATTTGAAAACAAAAAACAAGCAAAACCTCCAGAACCAGGCTCAGGGTGGGTGGCCGTCTGCCTCGACCAGTTAGGGGGGAGTGGAAAGAGGAGAGAAAACACCTGCAGAAAAGTACAGAGAGAGCCAAAGAGAGGGAAAGAGGAGGAAACTACGGGAGAGAAAGGACACAAAGTTAATGAGACCCATTGGTAGCATTTGAATGGATAGAGGAGAGGAGCTCAGTGTATCAGTGGAGGTCTCCCAGGAGACTAACCTGTAGCAGCATAAGTAAGAGATGGTTTAGAGTCACGTGAGCTATCTCTAACTATATGCTTTATATGTATGTAGGTATGTTTTAAGTCTAGTCTGAAATGTGGAGAGGGTGTCTGTCTCCCGAACCTTAACTGGGAACTGGTTCCTTAGGAGGGGAGCTTGATAGCTAAAGGGTCTGCCTCCTATTCTACATTTGGAAATTTTAGGAACCACAACTAAACAGTACGTTTCAAATCCTAATCATAATTTTAATGTAATATTGCTGCAACACGGAAAATCGACACCATTAAATCTCCAATGTTATCCTTTAAAGCTACCTAGAAGAAAGATATTTAAAGGTATGGTTTTGTTGATACACAATGCTTGATGATTGAATCACAGGCATCAGGAGGTAGAGCAATCGTGCACCAATCTTGAGACCTTCAGTATAAGTCCATTTTAATTAGAAAGACAAAGAAACATGTTCCTATATCTTGGAATTAAAACATCCTTTTGTTCTTACCCGTTTGGTCCCCGTCAGTCAGTCTGTTCGTAACAGAACAAACCAGCCAAATCAGCAACCATGGAATTCCCTCATTCCACCACTGGTCGCTCCATTTTTCTCCCCTGCTCCCGTTTGGTCTATGGCACTGCACTCACCTCACCCGACCCTTTGGAACCCGTTGCTTTGAGCCCAGAGGAGGCCCGCTCCATTTACAGAGAGCTTAATCCCAGTCAGCTCCGGAGTTAGATCTCCAGAGTGGTTATTCGGTTAGCCAGCCTCCAGTAATCAGTGATGCCCAGTACTCACCGTATGAGGGAACCCGCCTGGCTTTGTGGATGGGATTTTCCAGCAAGCGCCGACGTCCACATCGGAGGCGGAAGGCTCCCCAGGTTCCAGGGTCAGTTGCAGCCGTTGCTCCGGGTTCAGCTCTGGTTATGCCAGTCTGCCTGGGAGGCCGCAGCCGTCTTACTGCTCCCCGGCTCTCCACTCGCCGTAAGGCAGTCCACCTGTGAGTCTCCTGCCTCGTTCGTCGCCTTCCGGACATCCCCCGAGGCTCTGTCTTGTGGTTCGTCGCCTCCAGGCCGTCCGCCCGAGGCTCTGTCTTGTGGTTCGTCGCCTCCAGGCCGTCCGCCCGAGGCTCTGTCTTCTGGTTCGTCGCCTCCAGGCCGTCCGCCCGAGGCTCTGTCTTCTGGTTCGTCGCCTTTCGGCCGTCCGCCCGAGGCTCTGTCTTCTGGTTCGTCGCCTCCCGGCCGTCCGCCCGAGGCCCGTCTTTCTGGTTCGTCGCCTCCAGGCCGTCCGGCCGAGGCCCGGCTTTCTGGTTCGTCGTCTCTCCGGTCCTGTTCGCCGCCACCCGGCCGTCCACCCGAGGCCCGGCTTTCTGGTTCGTCGTCTCTCCGGTCCTGTTCGCCGCCACCCGGCCGTCCGCCCGAGGCCCGGCTTTCTGGTTCGTCGTCTCTCCGGTCCTGTTCGCCGCCTCCTGGCCGTCCGCCGGAGGCACTCCTGGTCTGCTGCTCCTGGTCCCTCCTCCGGGCCTCCCTCCGCCCGCCCGGTCTGGTGCTTCGGGCCCTCCTCCGGGCCTCCCTCCCCCCGCCCGTCCTGGTTTGTTTGGGGCCGTCTGGGATCCGCCCCTTGCCGGGGGGGTTCTGTTACAATTCCCCCCTCTGCCCCTGTCGGGTTGTTATGATGATGACATTGACAATAAAGGGCCTTTACCAACAGTATTCAACAAGTTCCAACACATCATCAACCTAGTTGTTGTGCTAGCCTTCAGGTGGGACCTCATAAAAAGTTGAGGACTGCCTCCCATGTGTCTCCAGTTTCTCATGGCTGGTTTGTTTGTCCCTTCCTCTCTCTCTCTGCAGGTGCTTCGATGGGACATGACTCTAAGCCTGCTTGCAAACCGGCCAACATTGGTATTGCTGGCCTTTGCTCAAAGAGTATAGTATACGGTATGTGGTCAACTGTCAAACCTGTGCCTGCAACAAGACTCCCCACCAAGCACCTGCAGGTTTGTTACGCCCACTGCTAAAGAGACTACTTTGCTTCTAATTGACCATTTTTTTTAAACTGCACAGTCTGCCAGAGGGACATCAGCTGCTTACATCATTCTCTTTTCAAAATGTTGACAGATCTCCACAAGTCTCTAGCAGTACTTGAAGTTTGTAATAGTTTAAAAGGGGCACCAGGTTAGTTTAATAGAGATAACCACTCTTTGATGATATCTAATAAAGTTTATGTTCTCACATACCAAAAGAAAAAATTGAGAGAGGTTGAAACCATGTTTGCCCTCATATTTGTTCACTTTCAACTTACTATAACTTAATAGACACATAAATGTATTACTGCTGATTCGCCATTATAACCACAAACTGATCTATGTTTCCCTCTATAATTCTACTGCAGTTTAAGTTCAAGTTCAAGTCTATTCAGAAGTTCTGGCCAATTTACACCTACTGTCATTATCACAGATTGACATTAGATCTACACAAATATTTTATGTTTGAATATTATTAAAATACCTGAAATCATACAAACCACAGTCATATAAAAATGCCTACCGTCTTCTCTTATATGATAATTCCTAATTTGCTCACAGTATTTACAATTTATATCCATCATGAAATGATTATCTTCCTGTTTCTAAAGCCAAACCATGTCCTGAGCATCTAAGTGTGAACCAGCTGCCTGCATTTTATGGAGATAAAATATCTTGCCAGTTAAATTGATTATAAATCAATCAAGTCTATTATTCTCCAGTAGTGAACTATACCAAATATCATGTGCTTTTTTCTCTGTGTCTCAACACTTACAAAGTCATTCTGCAACTGAAGGAAAAGGGCCACACCTTTGCAAACAGTCCGACCGAACACTGCACCATCAACAAACCTGAGTGATCAGTGAGAGTTGGGAAGACAGCATCTAAACATACCAGTTCTGTCTGAGTCCCGAACGCTATTTGGAAGGCTATTCCATAACTTTGGGGCTTTGTAAGAAAAGGCTCTGCCCCCAGCTTTAGTATTTAACCCCATGTTTTTCTTCCAGATTAATATTTTCACACAGACGTGCATCCTCTCACGCTCAGACCTCTACTGATATGTATGAGCTTTTTACAGAAAAATAACTGAAATTTCTCTATTAGTTCCATGAAACAACCAATAATAAATATAAGTTAGTCCACACCTAAGATCACCCCAGAATCTCTCAATCAATGGATTGTGAAGCCTATGGCCTCAGAGCACTGCCAAAGAACTCTGAAAATGTTCATCATCATCATCATCATCATCATCATCACTCCTCCTCTATCAGTCCTAACCCTTGTACCACAGAACTGACAAAACTATCCAGCACAATAGTGCTGCAGTTGTAGTTTGAGGCACAAAGCAAGACCACAAGACTGCTATAAATATAATCATGAATGACTATCCTTCACCTAAACGACATAGACTTTATTAAAGATGGATACTGACATACAACATGGCAAAGATGTCATAATGGTGTGACATTGTTTTTTGTGCAAAATAACAGTAACCTAAGCCATATATCATAAATAATAAATCTGTTGAAGTGAAAACCTTTTTGATTTCCATCTATATGCCACAAAGAATTTGCACCCACCAAATAATAGACTCGTCTTTCTCGTCTCTGCAACAGGGCTCAAAGTGTAGCTGCCCCTGGATTTAATCTGAGCATGCTTGCTCATATGCTCCTATGTTGAATGCCAAGTCCTCTTGAGTAAGGATGCTCTGACAGCTTCAGGACCAATCAGGTCATTGCCAGCCACAATGTCATCCAGTTTTCTTTTGGGTGGATGAAAGGGCAGCTGGGTTGTCAAAGATGTGAGTGTTAAAATCCCTTTGTCAAAACGATCTATCTTCTCTGTCTAAAACTTATTACAATAGCAGCCTTTGTCTTTCAGATTAAAGTATACGCAATAATGCAGTTGTGAGCCTAACATCAGGTTAATTTGCCATGACTTTGTGTTAGCAGTGCTATTCCAGACTTTAAGACAGCTTATTAGCCAAGTTCAGACCAATATGACCCAGCCAAAGCTATTTCCAGCTAGTGTCATTTTGCTTGGAAACGAAGAATGTTTAGATGAGGGCTGGAAGTAACACGTGATAAAATTAAAATGAGGTTTGCTGTTGACCTGTCATGAAAACCTCTAAAATTAATTCAGAAAGTGTTAAGTGATATGCACTGCCCTCCAAAAGTACATTTGGCAGGCAATTTCATCAAAAGCGACTTTTAAGGTACGAGGCAAAGGCAGAGTAAGAATAAGAAGGTCTTGCCTAAGGACTCCTATTGAAGGTAGGCCATAACCAGGATTCAAACCCCTATCTCCCACATAGAGCGTGGCAATCTTACTACTACACTGCCTGTATTGGAAAAAAATATTGAAACAGTGAGGTCAATTTCTTCATTTTAGCTGTAGACTGAAAACATTTGGATTTGACATCAGAAGATGAATATAAGACGAAAGATCATCATTTTTACATGTTTACATCTGGATCTGATACACAACTTAAAAGGCCTTTTGTTTGAACCTACCTATTTTTAATGTAAGCAAGTGGTTTATTTCGTCTTCAAGACATTTCATATGGCCCAAATGGGTGTACTGGCTACGGACAATGTTTGTGCAATGCCTCTGATTGATTTTCCATCTTCTCACAGCTTCACGATTGCTTGTTTATCACCCATATGCTGCTCACTCACCTCACTTCATTAACCATCATCAGTTTCACCTGCGTGTCATTTCCTCCGCCTCACCGCTACTTAAGCCACTCCACGCCACTACTTCCCTGTCAGTCTGTCATCTTTCCTGAGGGAACCATCTATGCTCCTATCTAAACCTGATCATCTTGTACCCTCGAAAAACTTTCTCAGAGTTAGTTCCTATGGACTATTTGAATGATTATTTTCCTGCCTGTTAGTGTAGCCGACTTCTTTTGATCTTTTTGTTGAATTCCACTACGAACCTCGTATTAAAGAGAGATTCGTTCCTTCAGTCTGCCTCAGTCGTGCTTTTGGGTCCACATCTCTTTAAGTCGACATCTTGTACTTTAAATATGACATCTCTTCCACAGAATTTACAATTTCAAAGGTCAATAATAAACCAAGTTAATTACTTGGTTTATTATTGAGGTGACAGTGACTGGTGTTGTACAGTAGAGTATTATCCCAAAACTGCAGTTCAGTGGCAACTTGACTTGTTCTGAGTTTTGGGCTAACAGCAGTTTTGGGATAACCCTGTCCTGAATGACTCAGAATTTTCACAAACACTAGTGTATTACTGTACTAGTGTATTCTATAGAGAGATTATTATAATGTTGCAATCATACATACAAAATAGTGGTTTGGGTTAGGGTTAGTTTTATAAGTGGTCTGTCTCTATCACCTTTGGCCCTAGCCATGGACGTGTCAAAGATCAGACCTTTATGGGTGCTCAGCCCCTAATGAGAATAAGAAATGCATACAAATGCTTTTCAAAAGTGCTTTTCAACACACCTGCTAAATTGCTAATTTTAAATGAACTAATACAAACTTTTAACAAATTTGAAAATTGTTCAACCTCTGTGACTGAGGCCAACATAAGTAGTGTAGGTAAGTATTACGTTATTATTACAGTTTTTCCCTTATACATATATTGTGCGGTGGTCATTTATTAAGTAATATTAGTGGTTCAGACTTTCAAATGTAATAATTTGAATTTATTTAGTATTCCGTACTTATGAGTTGTCAGTTTTTGTCACTATTCAAAGACCTTAAATCATACAATTCATAGCGTTTGGTCTCATTTTAGTTCAAACTTGATTTAGTTTTAAATGAACTAAAGCCTGAAGGTGTGAAAGTACCTTCAATAGACACATTTCAGACAAGAACAAAGTACCAACTGGGTCATCACCGGGCTTTGTTCTCCTCTCTTATACATTTTATAAATGACTGTATCAGCAGGTTTGAAAATTGTCATATCTTGAAATGACACAATGATAACCAGCTTGATGAACCATACAGAGTCGTTTCATGGTGCTGGTGAAAATCGTCCCCTGAATCCTTCCTTAATTTGAATGTAACTAAAACTAAGGATATGTGTATTAATTTGAGGTCTAATGCACCAGGTTCTGTCAGCACTGTAATAAATGGCCAATTTGTTGAAAAGTTGAGTCCTTTAACAATAAAATGTAATGTAAACAAAATACAAACATACTGTGCAAGAACCGGTCGAGGCAGATGGCCGCCCACTATGAGCCTTGTTCTGCTGGAGGTTTCTTCCTCTAAAGGGAGTTTATCCTCTCCACTGTTGCCTAAAGCTTGCTCAAATGGAATTTTTGGGTTTTCTATATCATTTTTTGTATAATTATACTCTGTAAGGTCTTAAACTTTGCACTGTGAAGTGCCTTGAGATAACTTCTGTTGTGAATTGGCGCTATACAAATAAAACTGAATTGAATTGAATTGAATTTTAGTTCTATATTTATATTTCTGTTTTTGTTGTAATGATTATCGTTCGCTACTACGTTTCTGCTGATTAATTGACTAATTAAGGCCAATTGATAAATGTTAGCAGTATCCTACAGTGTTTAAATGTGACAATTTTGTTTATTTATTTACTTTTTTTTCCACCCTTGCAGATTTTATTAGTTCTATAGTTGTATGCAAAAGAGTTAAAGATGTTTAAAATTAAATAAAAGACATTATATATTATGACAATATGATCATTAAGTTGTTTAACTTTAATCAGAAAACTTCTAAGACAATAATACACCAAAAAAAAAAAAAAAAGAATTATTTACAATAGGATAATTTGACTAGAAATTCTAAATTAATATCACATCCTAATTATATTTCTATGCTGGAGCCATAAATAAATATTGCAAACCATCTTCTATTGGTCCATCTCAGGGTAAGCTCTGCCTAGGGTATTATTATTATAGGTAGACATGCACACAATGATTGCGTTTTGACTACCCTACACAACTTTCATCATTACTGTCATGGGCAAATTTGGCGAGTATTTGATAAAAGCAGATGTCTTGTCACTGTTGGAGAATTTCTGCTCAGCCAGTGGCAAGACTAGTGAGAAAATTAATCACTGGCCTCACAGACTTTACTGTGACTCTGAATGACTCCTGACTTGTTCATCTTATGTTGCAGAATTTCCTGAATAAGGAGTTAACACATTAAGCTTGTGTTTCCCTTTGGCATTCATTGATATTTGTGCATCCTCTAGAGTCCACACAAGGTTTGGCATCTGTCTGAACATAATAATGTGAGGAGTAGAGCAATACTATACTAGGTAATAATATGCCATTCTAATGCATCCCTTTTCCTTTTACTTAGATTTAGGTTTTGCTAAGTATTAGCTTAAGAATTTTAAAATCATAATGGTTTAAAATTTTTCTTTTGATATTTTAAAGCAAAGATTTAAAGAAAACTAGTCAAGTCTAGGCAGGCAAAACCAAAGAATTTTTCTTTTAGCCAAAAGCAATGTTTGATAATTAGTCCAATTTTCAGGACACAGTCAACTTGAGAGTTGTAGAAGAAATATTTTGAAAATATGAATAAACTTTATGAAATATGACATTAGAAAAAATCACAGCAACACTGGAAGCAACTAGTTGAGGTTGCAGCAGCTAATTATTGAAAACATTGTCTAGAGCAGCTGTTAATGTATTACCTGCAAACATGTTAAGCTGAAGACTTCACGGAGACAGCTGTGTGTCACCACTCTTTAGGCCTCTGCACTGGTTTCCTGTAGAGGGAGTATCAGGTGACCTACCCACCTCTGCACGCTCAGTAGCCTTAATCCCAATTTTGAAAACAGAACATTTTCACAACTCTCTCTCTGCACTTACATCTTGCCCTTACACCTCGTGAAATGGGGTTGCCAACTGCCCAGAACTGTGTGTCTGATACTGTGGTCTGTAGCAGTTGCTCCACAGAGGACAGGTCTGTCTCCATTCCTCTTCACCCTTTATACCTCCTAGTCCTGCCATCTTCAGAAGTTTTCTTCAGTTGTAGGATGTATTCAGGGTGGAGACGTCACAGAATATTAGGGGGCGGTGGACAGTTTTGTGGACAGGTGTGGACTAAACCATCTTCAACTCAACATCAGTAAAACAAAGGAGCTGGTGATAGACTTCAGGAAATCTGTGAGTCCCATCATCCCTCTCTCTATACAGGGGGAAGAGGTGGAGGTCGTTTCTAAGTACAAATACCTGGAACTTGGACAACGAACTGGACTGACCAAAGAACTCAGCAGCACTGCATAAAAAGGCTCAGAGTCAGATGTACTTTCTCAGTACAGAAGGCTCAGGTCCTTCAATATCTGCAGCACCATGCTGCAGATATTCTATGAGTCTGTGGTGGCCAGTGTCATCTTCCATGCTGTGGTCTGCTGGGGCAGCAACATAAAGGTGGCAGAAACTAAGTGGCTGAACAAACTGATCAGGAGGGCTAGCTTTGTTCTGGGGCTGGAGCTGGACCCTTTACATGTTGTAGCTGAGTGTTATAGATTACATTTACATTACATTTAGTCACTGAGCTGAACAGTTTTCCTTGGTGTCGACTGTGTGGTGCTTGTACCACCAGACGACGTTCCCTGGTTGAGCGCAGTGGACGGGAGGGGACGTAGACCTGAATGATTGATCTGAGATAATATGGAGCTGTGGAGTTGACCACTCTGTAGGCAAGAGACAGAGCTTTGAACTTGATCCTTGCAGCTACAGGAAGCCAATGCAAAGATCTGAAGAGCGGTGTGACATTAGACCTTTTTGCGGTTTGGTCATGGATGCTGGTAAACCCATCAGTAATGCATTGCAGTAATCCAGGCGAGATAAGATCAACGCCTGTGCAATGAGAGGGCATATCTACATGACCTAGAGACTGTGGCGATGTGTTCCATGAAGTTCAGCGGATCATCAATGATGACCCCCAGGTTTCTGGCTGACTTAGTAGGGACAATCACCGCCGATCCAATGTTAATGCTGATGTTGTGTTGAGTTGAAGGTCTGGCAGGGAAGTCTAGAATTTCAGTTTTGGGAATGTTGAGTTGAAGGTGTCTTTTTCTCATCCAGGCAGAGATGTCAGAGAGACAGGCAGAGATTTAAGATGAGACAGTCGAGTCATCCGGCGGAAAAGACAGGAAGAGCTGTGTGTCATCTGTGTTATAGCTGAGAGGAGGATGCTGTCTAAACTCTTCTCAATCCTGATCTCTCCCATCCAGTACACAGTGTGCTGGCTGGACAGAGAATTACGTTCAGCCAGAGACTGATTAACATTACGTGCACCACAGAACGCCACAGGAGGTCCTTTCTACCTGTGGCCATCAGTCTTTACAATTCCTCCCCCCTCTGTAAGGGGTAGGGGAAGTAACAATTTTGTTGTAATTTAACTGTTGTTTCACCCTGGATTACAATTATTGACCCATTTTAATTAGATCATTTTTAAAAATCTACATAGAGCATATGTGTCAAACTCACAGCCCGCGGGCCACATCCGGCCCGGCGTGTAACTATATCCGGTCATTTCTATATTATTGTTATTAATGTTCCGGCAATATGAAGCGCTGGTAACACAATAAACTACAGATCCCATAATGCAGCGCTTCAGCTGCCTTGCCGAACACATTCCACGTTAATCAAGTTTAGCTTATGATGCTGCAAGTTATTGCGAAGCTAGCCCTCAGGATGCCAAGTAATGTTGAACCATATCGGCACAACGGTGTTCGGAAATACTCACGGAGCTTTGGTGACTTTGACGAACAAGAAAAGAATTTTGAGTTGCTTCGCAACCCATTTGCCGTCTATGTGGAAACTGCACCTGTGCAGATTCAGATGGAGCTGATTGAGCTGCAGTGTAATGACTGAAGGTAAAGTAGGACACTGCAGGACTCGCACATTTTATTCACTCCATTCCCACAGAAATGTCCCAGCTCCGTCCACATGCGGCTCGAACCTTGTTTATGTTTGGTAGCACAAATCTTAGTGAGAAGCTCTTCTCAGTGATGAAGACTAACAAAACAGCACAGAGGAGTCGTCTCACTGGTGAGAACCTACAGTCAATCTTGAGAATCTCCACAACACAGAACCTCACAACAAATATAAAAGAACTTGTTGACAATAAAAGATGCAGCTCTGATAAAATGACATAAGAGCAAAGACTGAATGATTTGATTTGTTATTGCTGAAAAGCACAAATTTTATTTATATTTCCAGGTTTTGTTGTGCAGCATTTAGAATTTGTATAATTTTGACAGGATATATTTTTATGAAGAGCAAAATCTTTTGGGATATTTAAAATTTAAGTTTATTTTTTTATATAAAATGACATTAAAAGAACAAACATTCAAATTTCTTTACTCTTATGTTTACTTTATTTCTAACTTGTATAATTTAGACAGGATATATTTTTATAGAGAGCAAAATATTATTTAATATAAGTTATTTAAGGTTTATGTTAAAACAAGTTACGTTTTAAAAGTTTTAGTGTGTTCAATAAATGTTTATCCCGTTCGGCCCGCGGCCTAAAGTGTGTTTACGATTTTGGCCCCCTGTGCAATTGAGTTTGACACCCCTGACATAGAGCATAGAGGACTATTATTAACAAATGTCAGTCCTCTGCACCAACCTCTTGGTATGGCTGCTAATTCAAGTTAATCATTCTATAAGGCTAATTGATTATGATAAAACCTTTTGCAACTGTGTTAAACATCAGCAGTTGTTTGTTACCTATTGGTACCAATAGGTAACAAACAACTGCTTGTAACTGACAGTTACTGTTGAAAAGGCAATTAAAGAAGAGAGACAAAAGTAGATACAGTAAGCACACTGCAACATACAGCAACATACAGCTCAGAAGCCAGGGATACCTGCTGAAGGGTATACAGAGAGGCAGACAGAGAGGAAGAAGCACAACTACAAGAAAGAGAAAACATAAAGTTAATGACAAGCAATGTATGCATGCAGCTTTGCGCTGTCAAAAATGGTTTTATAGTGATTGATGATGAAATATGCACGAATTCTTTTTTTTTCTTTTTTTTTTTATCAAGGCTAAAAGGCTGCTTTTATTTGTTATTTCTTTCCCCCCCTCCCATTATTTCTGTGTATGGATTTGTGAAAGATCAGCAGTTCACAACAAACAGCTGGAGTGCACCTCCAGAAAGTCATCAACTCGCCTTATAGTAATTATTCTAAAGAAAATGACAAATTAATTGTAAAGCAAATTAATTATGAAATGAGAACTGTCCAGCAGTTCTTGCATTGCCTCTCGAGCCCTGATCTGGCAAATAATAAGCATTAATAGCTACATCCCACCTCCCTACCAATTTGTTCGGTATGCTGCAAATCATGTTTTATAATTGTTATCCTACCTGCTGTGTATAGTAATACTTGAATAGGAATGTATGCCAAAGGTATATGATAACTGAAGCTGTTTTTAAATACTAAATATCCAAATATTTAGTAATTTTATTTTCTTTCTAATTTAGCCCAAGCCCCTTCAAAGCCCCCATCTAAACAAAGCAAGAATTTTTCACCCTATATGCCTGACAGAAATAAGGGTTCTTTTAGAAGTATATTTATATATACTTCTTTCAAACAATAAACAATGACTTGAGTGTTCTGACCAGCCAACATACGCAGTACATTTCACTAACGACATTTTAATGGCCTTTAATTCTCCATTTAGGTAAACAAGAAATGCTAGGGCCAGTGGAAAGGTTAATGTGACATATACCCATTAATAAACATGCCTTGATCAAAGAACGATGCAATTAAACACTTATTCACAGGACATACATATATGCTTCTACACACATGTGCAACACATATGCATATGCACAGATATTATAAATTTCAATTTTGAACTAAATGGATAAAGTTATTGAAATTGTGTTTACAAAGAGATTGAGAAAAGCTGAGTTGATGAATTACACAGATGATATAATTCAGATTGGTCCAAAATGTAATATGTTTAATAAATACAACAGATAAACTAATGATATTAGGTTTGGCCAGAAAATGAAATATCACAGCAAAATGAATATGAACTGTTGAAATATCATCTAGTATTTAGCATTGTCATCATCTGCAGCACCAGTTTTCTCAGACAATGAAGCCAAACGTAAACTGTAGTTTTCAAAGTCCTTGAGACATTTGTTGTTTTTGTGAAAACGTGAAAGGCAACACAGGTTGCAACACGCAATACAAACTCATGATATGCAACAAAACATCTGCACAAATTATATTTGCTGAAAGTCTTCACTGGGTAAGCAGAATAGTGATTTATTTAAAAACTACACTTTGGCATTAAAAACAAAGCCTTAACTGAGAAACAAATATGTTGTTTAGGATAACTTACATTTTTGTGGAAAGACGTTCCCCTTTTTAAGATGCTTTTATACATTTACACAGCACTTTGAAACACCACGGTAAAGGCACTCCCATGTGCATTTTACACAGGTAGTTGGCACCACGGTTATAGCCGTGTGATGTTTAATGTGACGTATAACTTGCATAGCAGATATACTGTACATCACCTTCCAAATATTACTTCAAAACAAGTATAGAGAGAAGTCCATTGTCTGATGCTAATAGAGGATTGTTAGTGACCTTTACCAGTGCCGTTTCCGTACTATGATGATGTGAATTTTAGAGATAAAGGGGATATTGAATATTGGTCTATAATTTGCTACAACTCCTGAGTCATGAGTAGGCTTTTTGAGTAGATGCTTGACTACAGCAACCATAAAAGCCTGTGTTACGTAGCCTGTTATTAAAGATAGATTGATCTGATCTAATATGGATGTGCTGATCAAAGGTAAAACATCCAGGAACAGTTGAGTGGTGGGGTGATGGGGTCTGACAGACATGTTGATGGTTTAGACGAGTCTATCCATGGTGTTTGCAGGGAGGATTCGACCAATTTTCTTCTCTAACAGTTAACAATTTTTTTTTTGTAAAGAAATTCATGAAGTCCTAGGATACTAGGCTCCACAAAACTATGACTGTTTGTCAGCCTGGCTACCGTGCTGAAAAAAACCATTGGGGTTGTTTTTTTTGTTTCTATTAATGAAGAACAATGCATGGTTCTAGCTTTATGGAGAGATTTTTCATATTTTATTAAGCCATTTTTCCAGGCTAGGCAAGATTAATCTAGACTCGTGGAATACCATCTCCTTTCCAGCTTGCTAAATCTCTGCTTTAAGCTACGGTTTTGTGGATTGTACAATGGAACAAGCTTCCAATGCTTTACTACCTACTTTTTTGAAGGGGCAACAATACAGAGTATTGTTTGGAGTTAGGCTAAAGCATTTTCAGATAAAAGTCTACTGTAGTGGAATTTTATATTGTTTAAAATAAAGTTTAGTACATTAAATTCAAATGTTGTCAATGTAAAAATGGCCAGATAAAAGTTTTTTTTTTTTTAAATACTATTAAATGATCAATTTTAACACCATATGTAGAAACACGATCAAGGGTGTAATTAAAACAGTGAGTGGGTTTATTTACAGATAGGAAAATTTCAGGACCACTGATTAATAAGGCAGTAGTTTAATTTCTCCTGCACAAGGGAGCAATGGATACATCAGCATAGCAGCTGACAGAAACAAAACTCAAAGAATCTAACACATACAATTCTTTTTATAGATTACAGATAGGAGGGAGATGTTTTTCTGTTGGCAAGTAAAGACAATGACAATAACAATGATAGCGACGTTGCAGTTGATTATTGTCTCGAGAATTCCATGCTGGAGCATCCTATCTGACTCTCTAAGGTAAGGTCTAGTGCACTATCTAACAAGTGAAAAGGCAAGTTTCACAAGGGTCACTTTAAGTTATAGCAATTGCAGTTTCATAAAAGAAACAAATGTAAAAGGATAACTCTCTGTACTATTGTTCTAACATTTACATTTTTAGTAATGTCAATGGAGTGTAATAGTGAATTAAATGCAGTGTTGAGTCTCAGTGTAAAGCGCTGAGACGCAGTTAGTTTACTACTATTACCATGTACATATGCATGTATGCTACATATATATATATATGGAAAACTCAACATGGCTGAGTTTATATATATATATATACATATATATATATATATATATATATATATATATATACATATATATATATATATATATATTCTGTTGAGTTTCAACACGATTAAAGCAATCCTATTGTGCAAAATACACTTTTTGGTCATTTCAGTACATTTAAATGAGTCTCTGGTGCATGTTAAAACACCTTAAATATGTTAGAAATACACTTGCTACCTTTAAAAAAAAGATTTCCTGTTTTAAAGAAACAGAATGCAGAATTTATCACTATGTATATGTATATTATTCACCCACAGTTCCGCCTTAGGCGCAGTCCAAACACCACCCACGTCAACCTTTGGCCATGAAGTCACAGTCCTCAATTGTTTTTAACTCACAAAAGCAGACTCGCTTCGCAAACAGCAAATTGGTAGTAGAACAAAGAATTCATCAGCACTGTAGAAAAAGACTCTGAGCTGGATATATTTTCTGAGGAGGCTCAGGTCCTTTAACGTCTGCAGCACCGTGTCTTTGGTGGCCAGTGTCATTTTCTATGCTGTGGGCAGCAATATAAAGTTGCCAGACACTAACAGGCGGGCTGCCTCTGTTCTGGGGGTGGAGCTGGACCTTTTACATGCTGTAGCTGAGAGGAGGATACTGTCCAAACTCCTCACAGCTTTTTGAATCTTTAATCTTTCAGTAAATATCCCTAACTTACACTTCTTCTTTTTTTTTCTGATATAAATGTGTGTAAACTAACTTTCATTCTCAATGTATTGCCATACTAATGGCTGTAGAACAGTGCCTACATAATGTAACTGTTTCATCCACCAACCTGCCTTTGTCATCATTTTTAGTCAACTGACATGGCCAATGCTGATCTTCAGAGAGCACGACCACCAGATTAGAAATAAATTCAGTTTAAAATATATTATTTGTAGAAAAGATAACAATAATTTCTAATAAAATTATTATGCTATATTAAGTACACTTAGTTGACTATTTATTAGGTAGCATTTATTAGGTATCCAGCCTAATAAATCCTCACTTCAATAAAATCATGGCTGGGTGCTTGGCTGTTAAGTATTGAACAAGAAATCCTAACACCCCCAGAATAAAGGTCAACAGGTCAACTTATCCCTTTTAGCTGGTATTTTCCCCACCAGCTTTAAAGCTGCTGTGGTTAAGCCTCTATCCAAAAAAACACACCTTGACCCAGAGCCACTAAGTAATTATAGACCAGTCTCTAATCGTCCATTCCTCTCTAAAACCCAGGAAAGTGTGGTAGCTAAACAGATTTCAAATTACATGTCTAATAATAATCAGTTTGAACCTTTCCAGTTGGCCTTCAAGTTTTTACTAAAACTACTACTACTAAAACGTATCTTTTGATAAATATTGATTCCAATTCAACATCTCTCCTTCTCTTACTGGACCTCAGTTTTGACACTATAGATTATTATAGTATAATAATAATATAGTAAAGTATACTTGAAAATAAATGAGTATCACTTATGTGATGGAACACAATTTGTTCTTACAACAGTACCACGCCAAGTACCAATGTGAATTATGGAGTACCACATGGCTTGGTTCTTGGCCCTCTCCTTTCTCTTTACAATGTATAAATTATACAAAGTCATGGAATTAACTTCCACTGTTATGCAGAGGATATGCAACTCTACATCCCTGTGATGACTGATGACCATTTAATATTAGAGTTATGCTAGTTGGTGCTAAAAAGCTGGCTGTTGCCTCTTTTCTGAACACCACACAAAAGATACCACTACAATTTCCTTCTTTCACCTACATAACATAGCTAAAATTCAGCCTTCTCTGTCAAAGAGTGATGTTAAGACCTTAATTCATGTCTTTGTGTCTTCCAGACTGAATTATTGTAATGTCCTGTTTTCAGGCTTACCCAAATCTTGTAATAAGTCTTCAAATGGCCCAGAATGTTGCTGCTGAAATTTTAACTAAATCTAGGAAATTTGACCATACTACACCAGTTTTTACTTTCCTCCACTGGCTCCCTTTTAAAGTCTGATCAGATTTTAGGGTCCTTCTGATGACTTCTAAAATCTTGAATGAAAGTGCCCCTTCATACTGTACCTGTCTGATTTCCTGAACCCTTAAATCCACTTCTATCCCTCCAGCTCTCTGAATGCAGATGTTGTGGAAATTTCTCACAAGAATAAAAAACTAAGACGACAGTGTGAGGATTCATTTCAGGTTTACTACATGCAGCATGGAGAGAAGACATCGCCAGTGTTCTCTGACTTTGTCTTCTACAGTTTCAATTTTACAGGCACAAAGAAAAAACAACCCCCACACAAATACAATACCAAATGTCTTATCACATGTCCTGAAGACCTGGTGTCTCATGTCACTGATTATCCCTTACATTCTTAAGGGTCGTAAATACATAGGTGGTATTTTGAGTATACCTGATCAAAGGATGTCCTTTCTGTGACTTTCCCGAGGTTAGTTTGTTTGTTGTTTCTTAACAAAACATTTTCACTACACAGGGCTCTTGTAATTCCCAGAGTTGAAAAGACGTCAGCAGGCTCCTTGGGAATAACCTCCCTGCTAAGATATGACAGTCCCACTTTGTTGAGCATTTTAAATCAATTCTTAAAACACATCTATAACATATATAATATAGTTGTTGTTATTAATGTTACCAGTAGTAGATTGGTGGGTGGGTTTCAATCTCAATGAACTATTATACCCAGTATTTCAGTGTAGCCTATATAGTCCTGATGATGAGATCATAGCATTAATTCTGACATTAACTGCTTTTTAATTTAACCCTGTTTTTTCTCCCAAGCACATAAGCACATAGACTGAATTCCCCTTTCTATTTTCTTCCTCCCACTCTTCCTTTTATCCATTTTCCAGGCAGTGGAAGTGGCAGTGTGCTCCACAATCCACCCAGCAATGTCTGGTGAGGTGGTGAAGAGGAGAGTGAAGAATAAGATGGACACGGGGTAGCAAAGAACATTCCCTACCCCACCCCTATCCTAGTTTACAACAAGAATATGGATGGGATTGACCTCTCTGGCCAACTCCAGTACTACTTCACCCACCACAGAACTGCTCAAAGGTATTGTACCCTCTTTTTGCCTGATGTTACCACTGTAAAGTTGATGGTCCTACCCAGAATCAACTATCTGTACTCATTGATCCCAATCTAGCCATCCAACGCATGGTTTAAAGCATTGGACTCATACATTTCTACATTTATATGGAAAAATAAACCACCACAAATCAGCTTAAAAGCACTCCAAAAATCCAAAAACTGTGGCGGTGTAGATTTACCAAATCCTTATTATTACTACCTTGACACCCAATTACAACGGGTCTATAAATGGCTAAAAAATAGCCCAGCTGATTCTCATTGATTAGACATTGAACAACATTTTGCAAAGAACAGTTTAAACATTTATCAGCCCCAAAATCAAACACTATAATTGTTACTGGAGTATTAGCATACAAACCTCTCTGATAGCCTGGTGGGATTTTTGAAAAATTACCAGCTCCCTGCTTGCTCCTTGCCAATACACACTACTTTGAAACAATCCAGACATCCTGTTAAGTAAAAAAGTTAAACATTTCTCAAATTGGCATAAAAAAGGGATAGGGTTAGCAATGGGGATAACGCATCTGAAACGCATCTTCTCAAACAATAGATTTGTGACATTTGCTGAACTAGTGTCCACTTTACTAGCACCAGTTTTCTAGAATAGACATTTAAGTCCATATTTAAGGAAAGACACAAGAGCTCCCATAGAATTGCAGCCGCCTCTAGCAATAAAACAATTTATTGGATTATCACCTCCAAAGCTATCAAAAATCTATATCTTACAATGCAAAACAGATGATACAATGTGTCTCCCTGTCCCTAAATGGGAGACAGACTTGGGTATTAACACCAATCAGACCTTTTGGACATAAATATGACTAAATTAAAACAAAATAACTAAAAACCAAAACTTACGACTAATACAATTCAAAGTTCAATTCAAACATATTTCTTTTTTTTTATTACTTTGTGTCTCTGTAGTTAGCCACGAACCTTCTGTCCCCTTTTTGCTTGCCTGTCTACTGTTTTCATCCTAATGTCACCCTTAAAAAACACACACACAAAAACTCTTCTTATTTGTGCCTGGCATTTTTGGGTCCTCCTTGAAAACCCAGTTTGCAGCGCTCTCTCATCTAAATCCATGTTAGTAAATTATTTGAAAAGTGACCACCAATTTATTTACCAACCAGATTTATTTAGCTGTTTTGTCAGCCTCAACTCACAAAGTAATTATGTTCATAGAAGCACAGGTATGGGTAAAGGAGTAGTAGCAATATTCTACTCAAGTTTATTAATCAACCCCAGACCAAAACATACTTTTTATTAATTTAACAGCATCATTCTTAACTAACTAACTAACTCTAAACTAAATTGGAACATTTGAGAACAAGTCCTGTTTTTATTGTGTTCTTACCTCATTTCCCTTAGTCTGGGTTTCTGATTTAGTTCTAAGTAAAAAAGTAATTACAGTGGGTTGACTTTTTAATGAAAATCACAAACTGATCATCAACAATCATATTGTGAGGCAACAATTGTGGAGCCCAGTTCATGACTATGAGTCGTGAGACATTCGAAAATGTGAACAGTTCTCACTTTGATCATATGAGCACGGAACGGTCCCAGTACATAAATAACAGTACAGAACAGAAAGATAGATAAAAGATTAGATGTTTCTGGTTTCAAGTTTCCTCTTGACTTACTGTGTATGATTTGAGTCAATGATGAGAAAAATATATAAGATCTGCAAGAAAATGTTATTTTCATTGCCAGCAAATGAAAATATCAATCCCAATCAAATCTTTTGGGGGGTGTGTGTGTGTGTGTGTGTGTGTGTAATAACAAATTGCTGACTTCACTGATGCATGCCTCCTCTCCTTGCTCATTTAATTACTAAAGAAAAGGTTAGTTATACAATGTAATTTACTAAATGCAATTTCTAAGCAGCTATTAACTGTGTGTAGGGGTGTAGTGACACAGAGGGGGAGGGTGCTGTAGGGGTCTTTTTATGCTTGACTGAGTAAGTGAGGCAGAGTCTACTGGAGCATCTGGTCTCACAGACACCAAAGCCAAGTTATGACCACGGGAGAGAAAAACTGGGGTAACTTTTCCCATTAAAAACTTCTTAAATACTTATAGTAAGTCAATGGGTATACAGCAAAACTGAATCTTAAATATTTGGATTTTTTTCTTCTTGTTCAATTCAATTCAATTCAATTTTATTTGTAGAGCGCTTTTTACAATTGACATTGTCACAAAGCAGCTTTACACAACCAAAGAACAGTACATGAACAGTGTATGTGTATGAGTCATAATAATGTGATTGTCCCTGATGAGCAAGCCGAGGGCGACAGTGGCAAGGAAAAACTCCCTGAGAAGGCAACAGGAAGAAACCTTGAGAGGAACCAGACTCAACAGGGAACCCATCCTCATATGGGTGATTACATGCTGTGTAGGCAGCAGGCAGTCCAGTATAACAGTTAATGTCTTTAAGTTAATGTGGAGTCCAGTTAGTTATTGCAGGCAGACTTGTTCCATTCCTTGACTATCGAGCGTTGAGTCGAGACCTCCAACAGCTTCCGACGTCCGCCGAGGCCGGGACCGACATCATAGTAGCTTGTGACCAATCCAGTCTCCAAACGCATCCCAAAGGGCAAACGGTGGATCCAGGCGACGAGATCTCCAGCCAGAAGTTGGGCATCAGGACGAGTCAGACAGGTCCAGAGGGCAAAGGGTGGAATGACGTGTAGCTCGACAGAGAGACAGGAAGAGGGAAAAGAGAGAGGGAGAGGGAAAGAGAGAGAAGAGGAGAGATTGCAGTTAGTTGTATTCACAGTCAGACTGTTTCTATACACATCCAAGTAGGACTTGCAACAAGTATTTAGTTGCACGTCCTTTACAGACATACAGTACTGCTGAAATACTAAGAAAAGCACTATTACCTATCAACTCGGAGTACCATAAAGTTGTCACAGGTTTAGGTTGGTAATAGCGGGAGCATAATTGTACACTTCCTAGGAAAGTAACCAAGCAATTTTTAGACATGTTTTGTTTGCTGAAAATACTCAACAGTTGAAGTTACAACTGTAGTTATTCCAGGTTTATGTTGATAACTGGCCAAGCTTAATTAATCTAGAAATCAGAATAATACTTTCCAATAAATTACCTTTTCTTACATAGTTATTGCTCATGGCTTCACCCATTTATAAAGGGTTTATTTAATCATTTACCTTGAAAGAAAATATTGGATACTATAGATGTTTCACTGTTACACTGGAATACACTGTTACACTGGAATACACTGGAGACTGCAACTCACTGGGAGAGGGTTATGGTTAAAATACTTTTAACTTGAAAAGATAAGGTAAATAAAGTTTATGGTTGAAATTAATTAGTATAATTAAATATATTAATACAAAACAAATAACTAAATATACTAATGGAGACAAATGTATTGCACAACAACTTTTATGATAAAGAGAAGAAATTAATCATTTAATAGTAAATTATTGTGGGAAAGAAGACCTTGGGGGGGATGACACATTTATGTTGTTTAGAGATCCTAAAAGTGTAGAAATATAGCTTTCAGGGGAAACTAAATGTAGTAAAAAAAAATAAGTGAAGGAAATTGAAAAGAGAGGCAATAGAGATAAAAAGAAGTTGAAAAAAGAAGGTTATGAGGGGGGTGAGAGCTTGACTGAGTGAGGCAAAGAGAAGAAGAGTAAAGGAGGTGAGAGAAGCAGAAAGGACAAACAACAGAAACAGAGATGTTGACCCTTAATGATGAGGAGGATGAACGTCTCACCTCTGTACCTAGAACAGTTTATCTGTAACAAATCCACCTCCTTATCCAAATCAAAGAAAAAGTTTATATCCAAATTTACTTGAAATATGTTCACTCCAACCTTCAGTGACTCCAATAAAATTAACCAAAGGAGTAGAAGAGATGAGAGGTGGTAAATCTTCAGGTATGTGGTAAATCATAACCACACTTAACTTCACAGACAGCTGACACCTGATATATCTGAAACCTTGCCTATGATAGAGGTTCCAAATCCACCCTACCATGTATATCTACAAACCACAGACAAATGATGATGTATTAAAAGAGAGAGAGAGAGGAGTATGGGGATTATATACAGTAATAGCTATAGGTGCAATGGTATGGAGTTAGAGAGGGTCATGAGACCGGTAGTAGGAGTTGATTGGTGTCTAGTCCGTGGCGATTGGAACCTGTTTCCCTGTGATCATGCTGATTTAAACACTACCCTGGACAATTTCAAGACTTACCAATAGGTACCAGTCTTAAGCAAATTGGACTAAAATTAATAGATGCATTCAAAAAGATGAAGAAGACGTGGACCATTATTATGCCAGATTGAAGGACATGTTTGGATGCAAGCTCCACCCAATCTGGACAATGATTGTCCCTGTGAACAGCAGTTAAAGAATGCATTCTTTAAAGTATGCTTGTCCCAGATTAGGCAGAACAGGCAGATTGACTAACACCTTAGATTATGCCAGACATGATCAGAGTCACTTCAAAAGTAAATAGGAACAAAAGAAAGAACAAGCTTTTCATCCCCAGTCTATTTCCAAACAGAACCACATATGACTATTGAAGATGCCCCACCCTGAATCCTTCCACATTACGGCAACTAATGGAACACCTCATTACTGTCTGGAATTACTACATTTTACATTTTAGTCATTTAGACGACGCTTTTATCCAAAGCAACTTACAATTAGGGTAGGCAGGGTAAGCGTGAGGAGGTCTTGCCTAAGGACCCCTACTGCTGGGATTTGAACCCCAGTCTCCCACATGGGAGGCGGTGATGTTACTACACTAACCAGTCGCTAACAAGGAACTACTTAACTAATTAAACTAAATTTACTAATTACTGAAAGTGTATTACCTAGACCTGAAATTACTGACACACCCTTTTGAGATGCTGATATGATCATGTTTGTTGATGGTTCAAGTAGAAAGAATCTAGATGGCAGTAATGCTACAGAATTTTCAGTAGTGATGCAGGTGCTCCCTGAAATCAGGTCCACTATCAAAACACTACTCTACCTAAGCTGCAGAGTTAGTGGCTTTAACAGAAGCATGTAAACTAGCTCAAGGGGACATCTGCAGTTATCTATACAGATAGCCAATATGCTTTTTCAACTGTGCATGTCTTCGCACAAGCTATACAGTTTCCCATAAAATTGCCATTTGTAGATGTGCAGCACATATAATCAGTAAAGATCCTGTTTCCACAGGAAATCAAAAAGCTGATATGGCAGCCAAACAAGCAGCAATTCAGACACGGAAAGATACACTATAGCTGACTCAGGACATTACATATATTGACTCAAACATACTGTGGGACATGCAACAGCATGCTCCAAAACTTGAAAACGAAATGTTGGCAAAATGAGGAACTAATTTAAATGACAGTCATAGAGTCATAGACTTTGTCATGTCTCAACAGGGGGGATGGAAAATACAATACAAAGTGTGTTCAAAGCCTACGTCTTCACTAACTATGCAAAAATGTTTTGTCTAAATATATGTGCAAAACATAACCCATAAGGCGATGTAAGACCACAGAGAGGACAATTTCTAAAACCAGAATATCAATTTCAATATATTTGTTTGGATTTTATTGAAATAAACAAATGTGAGGGGAAATCTATTTTCTGTAAATATTAGATATGCTTACTAAATGGAAAGTGTTCCTGTGCACACGTGCAGATGCCCTAATGGTAGAAAGGCTACTGTAAAAGATACTGCACCCAAGTGTGGAGTCCCAGAAAGAACTTACAGTGACAATGGAACAATTTAATTCAATTTTATTTGTACAGCGCTTTTTACAATTGATATTGTCACAAAGCAGTTTTACACAACCAAAGAACAGTACATGAACAGTGAATGTGTATGAATCATAATAACCAGATTGTCCCTGATGAGCAAGAGAGAGATGGCAGTTAGTTGTATTCATAGTCGGATAAAGTTTGAGGTGAATGTATATGTAGAATAGTGCAGCAGGGACTCCGGCAGGACTAATTATGACAGCCTAACTAGAAGGGTGGGCCAGAAGGAAACACAGACATGAGGGCTCCCTGGGATGTAGAGCAACCGAACACTTCACCATCAACAAACCTGAGTGATCAGTGAGAGTTGCGAAGACAGCATCTAAACATACCAGTTCACCATAATGATCTACGTCCATGAGTCCTTCCCAGATCTATTTACAAAATGCTTGACTAAATAAATAGGTTTTCAGCCTAGACTTAAACACTGAGACTGTGTCTGAGTCCTGAACGCTATTTGGAAGGCTATTCCATAACTTTGGGGCTTTGTAAGAAAAGGCTCTGCCCCCAGCTGTAGTTTTTATTATACAAGGTACTGACAGGCAGCCAGCATCCTTTGATCGAAGTAGGCGTGGATCATAAGACACTAGCAGTTTACTTAGATACTGTGGCGCAAGACCTTTTAATGCTTTAAAAGGTCAGAAGTAGTATTTTAAAATCAATGCGAAATTTCACGGGGAGCCAATGAAGTGTAGATAAGATAGGCGTGATGTGCTCATATCTTCTGGTTCTAGTGAGGACTCTCGCTGCTGCATTCTGAACTAACTGAAGCTTGTTTATGCACCTGGTTGAACAGCCAGTAGTCCAACCTAGAGGTGATGAGCATGAACTAATTTTTCTGCATCATTTAGTGACAAAATATTCCTTATTTTGGCAATATTTCTAAGGTGAAAGAAAGCCGTCCTGGTGATATTTTCTACATGAGCTTCAAATGAAAGACTGGAATCTAGAATCACACAAAGGTCTTTTACTGTTGCACTAGATGTAACAGAAAGGCCATCTAGAGTTACAGTGTGATCTAACGTCTTGCTTCTAGCTGCAGGTGATCCTATAACTAGTACTTCTGTCTTAAAATTATGTTTTCCTTATTGTAGATGTGTCAACAAAAATTTTAGCAAGTGCCACAGATTTCTGTAAGCCTTTAGCTGGCACTCTAGTATTCTTCTTTACCTCATTCAGCATTCTGCTCTGTGCTCTTGCAGTCATCTTTACAGGACGACCACGCCTAGGTAGGGTAGCAACAGTGCTGAACTTTCTCCATTTGTAGACAGTCTGTCTTACCGTGGACACATGAATATCAAGGCTTTTGGAGATTCTTTTGTAACCCTTTCCATCTTCATGTAAGTCAACAATTCTTGATTGTAGATCTTCTGAGAGCTCTTTTCTGCGAGGCATGGTTCACATCAGGCAGTGCTTCTTAAAACCAGTAAACCTTAAACTAGTGCTTTGAAAGGGCAGGACAGCTTTCAGCAACACATCCAACATCACACTAATTAAATTCAATTCAATTCTGTTTTACTTGTATAGCCCATAATTCACAACAGAAGTTATCTCAAGGCACTTCACAGTGTAAGGTTTAAGACCTTACAGAAAATATTTATCCAAAAAACGTATTGAGAAAACCCAACAATCCCATTTGAGCAAGCTTTAGACAACAGTGGAGGGGAAAAACTCCCTTTAGAGGAAGAAACCTCCAGCAGAACCAGGCTCATAGTGGGCGGCCATCTGCCTCGACCGGTTGGGGTGAGTGGAAAGAGAAGAGGGAAAAGAACAGCAGGTAATAAGACAACAACAAGCAACAAGAACATTGGGCAGGTCAACTGGATTCTGGAGATGCACACCTCCAGGCTGAGGATACCTGCAGAAAAGTACAGAGAGAGGGAGACAGAGAGGAGGAAACAACTACAGGAGAGAGAGAACACAAAGTTAATGATATGCAATGGTGGCATTTGAATGGATATATGAGAAAGGAGAGAGGAGAGGAGCGCAGTTTGTCAGTAGAGTTCCCCCAGCAGACTAACCTATATCAGCATAACTAAGAGATGGTTCAGAGTCACCTGATCCATCTCTAACTATAAGCTTTATAAAAAAGGACAGTTTTAAGTCTAATCTTAAATGTGGAGAGGGTGTCTGCCTCCCAAACCTGAACTGGGAGCTGGTTCCACAGGAGAGTGGCTTGATGGCTAAAGGCTCTGCCTCCCATTCTACATTTGGAAACTTTAGGAACTACAAGTAAACCTGCAATCTGAGAATGTTGTCATGAGCTGCCGTGTTTATTTATATGCGACAGAACACAGTAGATCAATGAAACAGTCACCAGGTGGGAGGAGATGAGGTAGGGTGCGTATGGTGGTCTGGTTGGAAACCGGAAGTGATGTCAAATCCAAGATGGCCGACCAACAGAGAGCACATGGGCAAAATGGAGGACAATGTCAAAACCAAAATGGCCGACTGACAGAGAGCACATGGACAGAGACACAAGAGTCACACAAGCACAACGAGAATGTAGTCCAAACAATATCCACAGAGCTAGCTCAGAGGTCGAGGGTAATCCGGGTCATACACAGGCAGGCAGTTCAAAGCTAAATCCGACAGGCAAATCCACAACAGGAAGACAATCCGGGTCGACACACAAAAGCAGTCCAAACCGTCAGAGCAGGACAGGGGACAACAAGGGAGCGAAACAGAACAGAGGGAGAACTCACTGAACCAGAGGGGAAGCAGGGTCAGGTCAGGCTGGTCCAATGAGGGGGAATCCAGGGTAGACAGGGTACAGGGGTACAGGTCCAGGTACAGGTCTGGTACCGTGAGCAGGGGGAAAGACAGGGAATAAACAGAACTCACAGTACCAGGGGGTCAGGCAAGAGACGGGGTCCAGAACAGGCAAAGTCCAAAAAATCCAAATAACTCAATCCACAAGAAACGCTGGATAGTGTCCGCGTGTCGAGAACAAACTATCTGGCAGGGAACACAGGTGAGCAGGCCGGTATTTATACTCCGGGGGAAAGCAGGTGTAACCCAGTCAGGTGAGTGCATGTGACCAGACCGGGAAAGGGAAACAGAAGGCTGCCAAAATAAGAGCACTGGGGAAGCACCAGCAGCAACAAGGCTGGAATCATGACAAATGTAGAGTTCTGCTTGGAAAATATGGAACTATGAGTTCTTTGAGATGAGATGGAGCCTGATTATTAAGGGATTTATAAGTGAGGAGAAGAATTTTAAATTCAATTCTGGATTTTACACGGAGCCAATGGAGAGAAGCTAACGTAGGAGAAAGATGACCTCTCTTGCTAATTCCAGTCAGAACTCTGGCTGCAGCATTTTGCATTAACTGGAGGATTTTAATGAGTTACTGGGACATCCTATTAATAAGGAATTACAATAGTCCAGTCTGGATGTAACAAATGCATGGACTAGTTTTTCAGCATCACTTTGGGACAGGATGCTCCTAATTTTAGCAATGTTTCTCCGGTGAAAAAAGGCAGTTCTAGAGATTTCTTTGATGTATGAAGTAAAGGAGATATCCTGATCAAAGATAACTCTGAGATTTCTTACAGTATTACTTGAGGGCAATACTAAGTCATCAAGGGTGAGAACGTGATTAGACATAGTGTCTCTGAGATTTTTAGGCCCAAACAGTATAACCTCTGTCTTGTCTGGATTTAGGAGAAGGAAATTGGAGAACATCTAGGCCTTTGTCTTTTAAGCATGCTTGAAGTTTGACTAATTGATTAGTTTCTCCTGGTTTCATAGATAAGTATAGCTGGGTATCATCTGCATAACAATGAAAATTTATAGAGTGTTTCCTAATAATATTGCCTAATACGATTTAAACCACTCTAGTGCTGTTCCTTTGATCCCAACGACATGTTCCAGTCTGTGTAATAAAATTTTGTGATCTATAGTGTCGAATGCAGCACTAAGATCTAACATGACGAGTAGTAGTAGAGAGAAGTCCATTGTCTGATGCTAATAGAAGATCATTAGTGACCTTTACCAGTGCTGTTTCTGTACTATGATTGTAAGTGCCTCCGTTTTGTGTTCATGGTGTTATGAGTTTATGATATGGTGCAGATTGTTTACCTTTGTTTCAAATGGCTACATGATAATAGTTATATTGAAATGTTAATATTACAATATGTAATTCGCTGTAATGTAATACTAATGTACACCAAAGTCTTGCTCTGACGTGATAAAGGGACATTAGCATATAAGGTGATGTGTCTTGCGAAACTCTGGAGATTTAGCGGGAGCAAGCTAAAGAAGATGTCCATGGGCTGCAGGTGAGCAGATGGCTCCTTCGAGACTCTGCTACATTGTATGTAAAGTTTAAGTTGTCTACGTCTGAAGCCAGACATTCAAAGAGACTCAAAGCCTTAAGGACATCTTTTCATGACAAGCGGCCAACGAGGTATTTGTTTATGTACTTTATTTAATGTGTTTAAAGTGTCTTTATTTGTCGTTCGTACATGCTAGGTGCCGTGGTAATTGCCAATGTACTGTGTACTGTTCACGAATGCAGTTCTCACAGCGTTACGTTGTGATTTAAGAAACTGAAGAAGAAAAGCAATAAACGCCTGTTTCAAAGAACCGGCCTGTGTCTGTGTTGTCGTGGAGAGAGCTACAATGATGTACACTAAATCCTGACTGGAAGTCTTCATACAAGTTATTGCTGCGCAGGTGGTCATACAATTGCTACCTTTTCAAGAATTTAAGAGATAAAGGGCAAATTGGATATTGGTCTATAATTCACTAAGACCCCTGAGTCCAGAGTAGGCTTTTTGAGTAGGGGCTTGACTACAGCAACCTTAAAAGCCTGTGGTATGTAGCCTATTTGTAATGATAGATTGATCTGATCTAATATGGACGTGCTGATCAAAGGTAAGACATCTTTGAGGAGTCTAGTCGGGATGGGATCTAAGAGACATGTTGATGGTTTAGAGGAATTAATTACTGAAATTACAGTAGTTCAGAATGATCTATGGGGAGGAAGCAGTCCAAGTCTGAGCGTGGTCTTGCAGATGAATTTAGAGTTGTTGTATAATCCATTCTGTATGCAGGGAGGATCTGATAAATTTTTTCTCTAATAGTTATGATTTTATTTGTAAAGAAATCATGAAATCATTGCTGCTAAGAGTTGACGGAATACTAGGCTCAACCGAGCTATGACTCTTTGTCAGCCTGGCTACAGTGCTGAAAAGAAACCTAGGGTTGTTATTATTTGCCTCTATTAATAAGGAGTAATATGAGGTTCTAGGTTCTTAAACTGTCTTTCCAAGATAGGCACTATTCATCTAAATTTGTGGAACTATTAAATGATCAATTTCCACACTGTATGTCAGAATAAGATCAAGGGTGTGATTTAAAACAGTGAGTGGGTTTATTTACATTTTGGGGAAAACCAATGGAGTCTAATAGTGAATTAAATGCAGTGTTGAGGCAGTTATCATCAACATCTACATGGATATTAAAGTCACCCACTATAATGACTTTATCGGCACTAAGAACTAAATCAGATAGAAACTCTGAGAATTCAGTAAAAAACTCAGAGTAAGGGACAGGAGGACAGTACACAATAACAAACAGGACTGTTTTTTGATTTTTCCAGTTTGAATCAGAGAGGCTAGGAGTGACGCTCTCAAATGAATTAAAACTGAATTAAAATTAATTGGACTCAAGGTTGGCTCACTCCTGGCTCCAATTAGCATACATACTTTTTCCACCCAGCAGTGTGAATGTTTACATGTTATGTTCAATCAAAACATGAAAACATATTTTGTGTAGTATCATTCTAACACTGTATTTTTCTATTGTTGTGACTTAGATGAAGATCAGAGCACATTATATGACAAATAAATGCAGAAAACCATGAAATTCCAAAAGGTTCACAAAGTTGTTCTTGCCATTGTACAACGCTTCAAGAAGATTTTACATGTGTGTTGACAACCGGGTCACGTGAGTGTCCACACACCCCAACCAATGGCATTATGTCCTAACTTAGCTAAATCCAGCTAACTCGTCCACAATATACAGTACAGACCAAAAGTTTGGACACACCTTCTCATTCAAAGAGTTTCCTTTATTTTCATGACTATGAAAATTGTAGATTCACACTGAAGGCATCAAAACTATGAATTAACACATGTGGAATTGTATACATAACAAAAAAGTGTGAAACAACGAAAAAATATGTCATATTCTAGGTTCTTCAAAGTAGCCACCTTTTGCTCTGATTACTGCTTTGCACACTCTTGGCATTCTCTTGATGAGCTTCAAGAGGTAGTCACCTGAAATGGTCTTCCAACATTCTTGAAGGAGTTCCCAGAGATGCTTAGCACTTGTTGGCCCTTTTGCCTTCACTCTGCGGTCCAGCTCACCCCAAACCATCTCGATTGGGTTCAGGTCCGGTGACTGTGGAGGCCAGGTCATTTGGCGCAGCACCCCATCACTCTCCTTCTTGGTCAAATAGCCCTTACACAGCCTGGAGGTGTGTTTGGGGTCATTGTCCTGTTGAAAATTAAATGATGGTCCAACTAAACGCAAACCGGATGGAATAGCATGCCGCTGCAAGATGCTGTGGTAGCCATGCTGGTTCAGTATGCCTTCAATTTTGAATAAATCCCCAACAGTGTCACCAGCAAAGCACCCCCACACCATCACACTTCCTCCTCCATGCTTCACAGTGGGAACCAGGCATGTAGAGTCCATCCGTTCACCTTTTCTCCTTCGCACAAAGACACGGTGGTTGGAACCAAAGATCTCAAATTTGGACTCATCAGACCAAAGCACAGATTTTCACTGGTCTAATGTCCATTCCTTGTGTTCTTTAGCCCAAACAAGTCTCTTCTGCTTGTTGCCTGTCCTTAGCAGTGGTTTCCTAGCAGATATTCTAAAGGCCTGATTCACACAGTCTCCTCTTAACAGTTGTTCTAGAGATGTGTCTGCTGCTAGAACTCTGTGTGGCATTGACCTGGTCTCTAATCTGAGCTGCTGTAAACCTGCGATTTCTGAGGCTGGTGACTCGGATGAACTTATCCTCCGCAGCAGAGGTGACACTTGGTCTTCCTTTCCTGGGGGGGTCCGCATGTGAGCCAGTTTCTTTGTAGCGCTTGATGGTTTTTGTGACTGCACTTGGGGACACTTTCAAAGTTTTCCCAATTTTTCGGACTGACTGACCTTCATTTCTTAAAGTAATGATGGCCACTCGTTTTTCTTTACTTAGCTGCTTTTTTCTTGCCATAGTACAAATTCTAACAGTCTATTCAGTAGGACTATCAGCTGTGTATCCACCTGACATCTGCACAACACAACTGATGGTCCCAACCCCATTTATAAGGCAAGTAATCCCACTTATTAAACCTGACAGGGCACACCTGTCAAGTGAAAACCATTTCAGGTGACTACCTCTTGAAGCTCATCAAGAGAATGCCAAGAGTGTGCAAAGCAGTAATCAGAGCAAAAGGTGGCTACTTTGAAGAACCTAGAATATGACATATTTTTTCGTTGTTTCACACTTTTTTGTTATGTATACAATTCCACATGTGTTAATTCATAGTTTTGATGCCTTCAGTGTGAATCTACAATTTTCATAGTCATGAAAATAAAGAAACCGCTTTGAATGAGAAGGTGTGTCCAAACTTTTGGTCTGTACTGTATATTCCAGCAGCCAAGCTTCAAGACAATAAATGGTTTTCAGGCCCTTCCTTTCTGTATTCTGACAAACCCACAGAGTCAGACAAAGTCAGTCTGTTTAGGCTGAATGAACGTGACTCGGATGAGCAGGTACGTCCAGAAGTTACTGAACTGGTAACAGTAACATCGGAGTTTGAGCTGGGCTCTCGGCACTTTGAGAGTTATTCATGTTGGACTTCAATTTGTCGAGCTATAGCCAGACTCATTCATGTTACTGCATTCTTTAAACAAAAAAGAAGCAATTTACGGGGATGGAAAAGTTTCACTGCTGCCGTATCAAGGAAATAGCACAAGCCAAAGTTGTTATCACTCAAACTGTCCAGACAAAAATTGTCTGTTTTCCTTTTGTAATGTTTTAGAATGTCTCTATAATAGACACAAAACATGACACTCTTAAAAGTCTCAATCCTCTCAATATCTCACAGAAAATGAAAAACATCCTCTAATTATCCCATTTATTATTATTAATGCTCTAAGAAGGTTCTGTTGTCTTCGTTATTGCTTTTTGCTACAGCTGTCCTTTTCTCTCAGATGTTCAAGAAGGAGATGTAGTCCTGTTAAAGGATGCCCAGGTCAACAGAAATGAATGGTATATAGGAGTAGTTGTAAAACCCAGCAAGGACAATTAAGTTCGCAAGGTGGAAGTGCGGCTGTGAAAGAAGGAACTGGCAATCTGTTCTTAAGAGCAATCTCAGACATTGTAGTAGTAGAATAAATCATGTGTACATGTTATCTGAATTATCTGTGTTTAAGCTAATCTACTGAGGATAACACATTACATGTGTAAGGTTATGTGTTATTTGTTATTTTAGTTTTTTTTTTTTTTTCTGTTTCTGTCTGTTACAAATGTAGTGATGCCCGCTGCCATGTCTGCCTGCAGCATTACTGGTGTCCAATCGGGTCTCACCTGGTGACGTCAGACTTAACTTATTACATAGACGCCAACATAGTATACACAGCTCTCTTTATACACTCAGTGGAACACTTATTGTTGGTGACCACAGTTCTTTTCTAAAAGAATTAGCTACCCTGCGTATCACCCCTTCATTGAGGTATGTGCTGTGTACTTTATTTATTTCATGTGTTTATGCTCTGTGTAACCAGTAGGTTTTTGTGGCAGATAACCGGAGGCAGAGGTTCACTCTTGTGTCCAATGTACTACTGATAGTAAAGGTAGAAAGTTTAATTTCATAAACGTGACGAGCCTTGTTTTTTTTCTTGCCTGTGATTGGCCTGGTTCTGTGTGTATTCTCCCAGAGAGGCCTGCTACTATTTTGGCCTTCTGTTTTGTACTGTTTTGCCTAGGATGCCCAGCTGTCCTACTACTATGCTTTTACTGTGTTACTCTTACTGTTTGGTCTTACCTGGCTGCTAGCCTATTAGTGTTGTGACTTGGTTCCACTTTGGTGTATTTAAAGCTCACTCTGTAGCTGAGAGTAATTAGCTGGTGGGGTCGAATTCAGTCTGTGTGTTTATGACAAGTGATTAGTGAACGGGAAACCAGCAGTTTAGCATTCGTCTCTTTTTCAGCTCTTGGTTTGCTTCATTTAATACATTGGTACATTTAGTTTATTCCAACTTGCTTTGGCCTGTGTTTTATTCACAGCCCTCAATTGTTAATATTACTTCTGGGTGTGTTAGTGAAGTTGGTTGCTAAAATCATTTTTATCCATAGTCTACCCTTAGTGGGAAAGGGCCAGTTGTTTTATTTCGTGTGTGGACTGTGTGTGTTTGTGTAGTGTGCTAAAAGGTTTGTCTGTCAAAGCCTGTCTCCCATGCGGGGCATTGCTGTATTGCTTTGTAAATTTTGGTTTTATTCTCCCTTTGAGGAGTAGCTTGGCCCAGTAGAACCTTAAAACTTACACTGGAAAGTGTCTTGAAATGATTTCTGCTGTGTAATGGTGCAAATAAAATTAAATTGAATTGAACTAAACAAACTTTAAACTCAGACATTTTACAAACTAATTTTAAGCTGCCATGCTGCTCACAAACAAAGGCAAATAAAACGCCTCACCTGGAAAACAGATGAGAACAGGCAGCGGCAGCAGGGAGCTGATGTTTGTGCTGCAAGTTGCAAATACAGCCAGTGAGGTCAGATGCAGAATAAATAAAACGTTTTTGTGTTCTTAGTTTTCAGAAACCTTTTATGTTTCTTAAAAAGCTTCCCAGGAGATTGTGTGTTTACGGTTAACCGATCATATGAATCAAATATTTGCCATGAAGTTGATTAGAATTATAATGAAACACATCATTGTTTTATTCGTGTCAGCTTGCTATTGAAACTATAAATACCAAAAATTATTCAGGGCATACATTTTGACTATTGTGATCTAAAGATCTGTCAGATATTTAGACCGTCAGGGCTGAACATCTGTGTAAATGTTGTTTTAGCCATCTGAAAGAAAAACTAATTTCAGAGTAAAATCTGCTTTTCTGATAAGTAACATTTGTATTTTACATTCTGTAAAAAAATTATCTTCACAGTGAACTCTAACTCTATTTAAATCAAATGATTTAAGGAAACGGTCCTAAAAAAATCATGTTTTTTGATTCAGCACCTGAACAAATCAGATCTTAAATCAGGTGAGAGCCAGGTGTTTCTCATCATGCCCTGAGGTCTTACATCAGTAGAGAGCAACTGCAGCGCCTAGCTCCAAAATCTGCGGCCACCCTGGTCTCACAAGGTTGACAGTACTAATATACACATGATGATAATGTACACATGAATTCAGGATCAAGTCAGACAGAAATCTAACCAGCATGCTCTGTACAGTCATCAATTGCTCTTCTCGAATGAGCCTTTACATTCCACTTCCTGCTCTATCAACAGGAGGGAGGGGTGCTGTGTACCACACAATGCACAAATTATCAACTGACTGTTGAACAATAATAATACTGTTATTTATTTTCTTAAAACTAAAAAGTAGAAGAGAGATGGCCACACGGTTAAAGGTAGAGTGGAGGAAAAATAAAAACAATTTAATTAGATTAGAGCAAGACAACAAAATTATTAAATTGTGCACAAGAATCACTAAATTGAGCACAATTGTGCACAAGCCACAAGACCTATAATTTATAGGTTAACTGTCTTCTGCTTATTGGAAAACGTGAACATCAGGGTTTTCTATACTTTACATCTCTATATACATTACTGGGAGCATTAAAATTACAATATTTGTCACTGCATCCCAAATCATACATTAGAACCATGTCCAGTTTTGTTGGGGAGGCTTAATTCAGTCATGTGTGCATAGGATCCAAACACCTGGTGAAAAGTTCAGTAAATTAACTGAAATGTGGTACTAGTTGAAACCTGTGAGCAGATCCACACATTTCACCTGTAAGATCTCCCAGGCAACATGTTATTACTGCAGACATGGAGCTAAGTTCACTGACCAAAACTGAGAAATTACAACCTTTTAAAAGAAGAATTAATTGCAGAGCTGCTTTATTGGATTGCATTTGATTGTACCCTCTAACATCTGACTCCCTCTTTTGTAACGTTCTCTACCTCCTGATCCCCATTTTGCTTTTCTCCTTTTTCCTGGCTACTTGATGGATCATAGCTCAGCCTAAAATTATCTGGTCACCATCATAGCTCCTGACAATGGTCAGGTTTTGTCATGTTTCCTGCCTGATCCTGGCCCAGTAGGTATTGTTTATTATCTCTCTCTCTCTCTCACTCCTCTTCACCGTTACTCTGCTCCCCAGCCTCTTCCTGCCATGCCCATATATGGATTGAGTCACTCCATTCACTTCCACTCACTATTCCCTGTGCATTAATTACACAATCTGTTCCACCTATGTTCACACTCTTCTATATTGGCTTCCTTCAGTTCTCAGTCCCTGCCAGATTGTCTCGTCATGCTTCAGGCTCTCCAGCCATTTTCCTGCCTTGTTCCCAGCCTTGTTCCCAGCTGTGCTTCCCTTCCGTTGCTACACCCTGGACCTTGTCCTTGTACTTTATATCTCATGTCTTAGTTGCTACTTTGTGCCCCACTGTGTTTCAGGTCGTTTTTTATTGTGAATTAGTTTTTGTGTCTTTGTCTTGTGTTCGTTTGACACCTCCCTTGGTTAGTTTCCCCATTCTTCTCTGCTTTTTGAGGTTGTGTGTTAATAAACCTTTTTTTGTTCTATTCCTCCCTCAAGACTCCATTTGTGACAGTACAATCTGGCCACATCCTGACCATGGATTCAGCTTATATTGCTAATGGTCACACCAGACTTTTTTGAAGTACGTAGAGTTTAGGACTCTCAAGGACCTTGTAATGGCGAAGTTAATAGCCTTCAGATTCCAGTTTACATAAACCCTTCAACCTAGACATCCATCCACCGCAGTAACTCAGTCCCAGGTTTCTATGCCTGTCCTGTTAGTTACCTCACCTGACACAGCCACAGGTAACTCTGGGTCCGCTAGCTAATCCCCTAGTACACAGTGTGTCTCCCTCCTTACTGCACCCGGTTCTGCTAGTAGCCACCCTGTCACTCCTCCAGCCTCCAATCAGTCAGCTGAGTGTCCCAAATCCCTGCTGGATGCCCTCTAGAGACCTACCCATGACCCAGTAACACCTGTTGCTCTGAGCCTGGAAGAGGCATGGTCTATTTGGTCCCAGCTGAAGGCCCATTCATTTCCATAAAAGTCAGCATTTTCTTCACTGTGGTCAATACTTACTGTGACCAGTTTTCTTTACTGGCAAAATCAGTGTGCTACTGTATGGGTTTGGTGCTACCATAACACACCTGCATCCAATAGGCCTTGTATTATTGGCTCAATACAAGCCTCAGCCTCACGTTTCAGCTGATATTGTGGTATCCAAGGTGGTCTTTGAAATTCACTTCTACTGGTTGTGCACGCTTGATAAATCCCATATGTGTGTCATGGTTGACAAACTCTCAGGCACCTTGGCCAACATTTCTTTACAGAGTGCTGGTAGCAGAAGACAAACTGACATGGAAGCCTAATGACCTGTGGATAGACCCAGCCCAAAGCAGAAACAGATATCTTAAAAAAAGAACCATCTTTACTCAGCCAGATGTTTGTTTTTAGCTTTCTTTAATTCTAGAACCATAGGTCCTAGATCTTTTGGCTCATAGTCTGGCTTCACCAACACTGTGACGTGGAACACTGTTCTGATTTTGAATTATTGGTCCAGATACTGACCATTCTCTATTACCATTGCAACTCCCTGTTTCACCAGTACAATGAAAGAGGACTTAACTTTTCTGATTGTCTCTTAAGCCAAAGGTCTGGCTGTGCTTCAGACTCATTCTTAGTGCAAGTGAGAGTGCAGTGAGGCGGCCATGTAGGGTGCTTTGCATTAGGCAAGTTAGCTTTATAAAGTCCATTCACATTTCAGTTTGGTCCATAAACATACCATTCAAGTCCCCAAGCCAGTAATGTTGGCAGTACATTAGTTTCTATTTGTAGCTCGCACATTTAGTTGTCTTCTGTACTGTCATACTTACGTTTAACAATTCTTGTCTGTGTTAATGTATATTTTTTTTGAGTTAACAGTGCTGAGGTTGCCAAAACTTCCTGCTGCTGCTGCTGGTCGTCTTCTCAGGCCAGGGCAAAGGATGTGGCCCTGAAAACAGATCTGAGGATCGTTGGACTGTACCATAGTCTACCACCTGTGAGGGGGAATTTAGGTTGGGATGTTGTGGACTATGTTAATCTATATCAATATTATTCCTTTGTGAAGGGAGTTATTTTGATTAGTTATTTAATTATCTACAATTGGAAAGCCTGACCGTGATGTTGTACTGTCTTGAAGTTTTGTTAGTACTATTTGTTTGTAGTTGCCCCCTGTTTGTCAAATGGTCTGATAGATAGATAGATAGATAGATAGATAGATAGATAGATAGATAGATAGATAGATAGATAGATAGATAGATACTTTACTGATCCCCAAGGAGAAATTTTGGTGTTGCAGCATTTACATTTAGTCAGTTAGCAGACACTTTTATCCAAAGCAACTTACAAGTGAAGTTACAAGTGCAGCAGCCATTACACAGACATTTGAACATTAAGTAACAAAATATACACAACGACAGTTCACAAAACACAGTACAAGAATAACGAACAGTATAGTTGTTCCCACACCATTTCTCCACCAGACCTCTGTACTGCCAGGTACTGGTTGGTTTGGGCGGCAGTAGCTCAGGGGGTAGAGCAGTCGCCTACGAACCCCAGGGTGAGTGGTTCAATTCCCAGTTCCCTTGGCAACTTGCTGAGGTGTCCTTGGACAAGACAACGAAACCCTGTAGAGTAGCATTGGCATACTGTCTAGCAGCTGTTCACCCACAATTTCCCCAAAGGGATCAATAAAGTATTCATTATTATTATTATTATTATTATTACTCCCCACCGCTGATACACCCAACCACTCCAGAGTCATTTGAGAACTTCTGCAGATGGCAGGACTCAGTGTTGTACTGAAAGTCTGAGGTGTACAGGGTGAAGAGGAAAGATGAGAGGACAGTCCCCTGAGGTGCTCCTGTGCTGCTGACCACCTGCTCAGACTTGCATCCCTGCATTCATACAAACTGTGGTCTGTCTGTCAGGTAGTCAGTGATCCAGGAGGCTGTGGAGGAGTCTACCTGCATCTTCAGGGGCTTCGCTCTCAGCAGGACAGGCTAGATTGTGTTAAAGGCATTGGAGAAATCAAAGAACGTGATCCTCACAGTGCCGTTTGCCTTGTCCAGGTGTGAGAGACAATAGGTAGATAATCATCTACTCCAACCCGGGGGCGATAGGCGAACTGTAGTGGGTCTAGTGATGTCTCAACCTGAGGTCTCAAATGGGTCAGAACCAGTCTCTCCAGGACCTTCATGATATGTGAGGTGAGGGTGACTGGTCTGTAATCCTTTAGAGCACAAGGAGAAGACGATATGACGCTGCTCAGAACAGGCCTTCAGGACTCTGGGGCTGACGCCATCAGGTCCTGCTGCCTTATTCTGGTTCAGCCTCTCCAGCTGCCTCTTCACCTGGCTGCTGGTCACTGACAGATGGTAGGGGAGGTGGGTATGGTTGAGGAAGGTGAGGGGGATGACGGTGGGATCATTTCGTCTGTGAGAGTTCCAGTGACGGGTGTGATTTTATGACCGTCTCTGATATTCATTTTGGATGGGTGTGAGGGGGCAGCAGTGGAGACACTGTTCTATCTGTGAGTCTGGCAGAGGAGGAGGAGGGTGCAGCAGAGTGTCTGGAGGTGGAGGAGGGGGAGAGAGAGTGCAGTAGTGCTGTAAACCTGTTGAAAAAATGGTTCAGCTCGTTGGCCTTGTCTAGGTTCCCTTCCACCCCTTCTCTTTGAAGCCAGTGATCTTCATTCCAGACTACACATGCTTCATGTTGTTCTGCTGGAGTTGGTTCTCCAGCTTCCTTCTGTAAGCGTCCTTACTCTGCCTCAGTCTCACCCTGAGCTCTCTCTGCACAGACTTCACCTGGTCCTTGTCTCTCTCCAAAAAGGCCTTCTTCCTGTTCAGCAGCTCCTTTAAGTTGCTGGTGATCCAGAGCTTACTGTTCAAGAAGCACCTCACTATCCTGGTTGGGATGATGTTGTCCACACATAAGTTAATGTACTCTGTGACGCTGTCTGTCATGGAATTTATATCGTCTCCATGTTAGTCGCATTCCAGTATGTGGCTTCAAAGCACCCCTGCAGAGTCTCAGTAGCTTCCTGAGACCACTTCCTTACAGTTCTCGTGGTCACTGTCTGCTTCTGAACAATAGAAGTGTAGACGGGGGGAGGAGCACCAGGTTGTGGTCAGATCTGCCTAAGGGAGGGAGAGCAGTGGAGGTGTATGCATCATTCACGTTTGCATACAGTAAATCTAAGGTCTTATTGTCTCTGGTGGAGCAGTTGACAAACTGGTAAAAAGTGGGGAGAGTTGTGTCCAGAGACGTGTGGTTTAAGTCTCCTGTTATAATGAAGGCGTTTGGATGCTGGTTCTGTAAGTTAGCGGTGACTGAGTTAATGACGTCACACGCTACTTCAGGAGCCGCTGACGGGGGAATGTAAGTTGTAATGACAATAACACAGGCAAACTCCCTCGGTAGATAATATGGACACAGACTTACAGCTAAGAGTTCAATGTCCGGGCTACAGAGAAGTTCCTTTACAGTAACGTGTCCGGGGTTACACCACCTGTTGCTCACAAGCACTGCAATTCCCCCTCCTCTCCTCTTACCACGACTCCTGCAGGCTCTGTCCACCCGCACAATCCTGAAGCCACTGATGGTGCAGAGTCCAGAATATGTTCCTGCAGCCAGGTCTCAGTAAAACACATAATGCTGCACTCACGATATTCCCACTGGCTTGAAGTCAGGGTACTGAGCTCGTCCATCTTATTCCACAGGGACCTCACATTTCCTGTGACCACAGAAGGTAGAGAAGGTTTAAACCTTCTCTTCCACTCTTTCTTTTTGAGTCCTGCTCTGAATCCCCGGTGCTTTCTCCTTCTAAGCTCCACGGAGTCTGGGGCCCTTCTCCCAGTGAGTGTTGAGAGAGCGCGATCAGCTGATCTCTGGTGAAAACAATGCGTCTGCTCCTGGTCGCGTCCATTGTTATTCCCCGTCAATACACAGTGTTTGAAAAGTCATGAAAAATGGGGAAAAAATCATAAGTAAAGCCATATCCAACGTGAAGTAAGTTGTTTAAAATGAGACTATAAAGAGAATAGTAAGGAGCGAAAAAAACGCACAAAATAACAACAAAAATACAAATCTAATGGGAGCTTCTGCAACAGGCCACCTGAGGTGGCACAAGGATGTAAGGGTCAGCCATTATATATGTTCCCTTGTGTGTTCCTTTAGGTAGGTCAGTTGGTTTTGGTTAGTCTGTTTATTCGGTTGAAGTTAAGTTTGTCTAGTCTACTTTGTCTGAGTTTAGTTACTTTTGTTGACTTCTTTTATGGGCCCTAAGAAAGTATGTTGTGTAATTTTCCTTTCACATTTTTGGATAAATAAACCCTTTTTTTGACAGTCCACCTGTGTTTCCTCTTGTCTGCCTGCTTGGTCCCTCACACTCTCATAGACGGTTATTGACAAAAAAGCTGTTGTGCTAATATTTTGAATATTCAAGCCACTTTGAGCCTTTTCTTCTAGATTTTATTGATGAGGGTTTTTTTTTCTGAAAACCGGACATTTACTGTGAAAGTGCATTTTCAGGAAGAGATGTGTGTGTATGAGTTTGTCTGTATTAAATCATTAAAAGGTTAATAATAGAGAAAGGCTCATGAGGAACTAAAGCAAAACAAATGCTTAATCATGTTTACGCATGGAACTAGAGGTGGTGGGCTAGTCTTTATCAAACCACTGCTCTCCTGGTTGGTGGCCAACCTCTCTAACTCTTTCCCCATAGTTTTTCCAGTGACACGGCTTTGATCTTGATCACATGACTGGATTCAGCTGTGCGTTTTTGTGGTTACAAATGGAAATAACAGTTTAACAGAAACAGTGCTGAGTGTGTGTGATAGTAAACTTTTCTGTAATAAACCTCTCAGGACCACCAACGAGATTAATAGGGCAGCAGGTTATTTTCTCTTGCACAAGGGAGCATGAATACATCAGCACAGCAGCTGACAGAAACATATTCAAAGAATCTAACACATACAGTTCTGTTTTATAGATTGCATATGGGAGGAAGATGTTGTCTTTATAACAATGGTAGTTGTAACATTGCAGTTGATTCTCATCTCGAGGTGAATTCCATGCCGGAGCATCCTATCCGACTCCCTAGATAAAAGTGCAGTGCACTATCTAACAAGGGCAAAGGAAAGTTTCACAAGGGCCACTTTAAGTTATAGCAAATGGCAGTTTCATGCGAGAAACAAATGTAAAAGGATAACTATCTATACAATTTTTCTAACATTTCCCTCCTGTTTATACTTTTTCATACAATGGAAACCATAACAATGAAAAATAAAAGTAAATTTAACACACTGAATAAAAATTATAATTTATCAAATTCATAGAAGAATGTGTATGATCCTTTTTTTTTTGATAATGGACAATAAAACAAGAAAAAGAAAATCAACAATAAAATCATCACATGATACTGAGTAATTTTACATGGCTATCAACATATAACACTCACCTCAAATATTCACTGCAGTATCAGGAGACTTCGAACTTATTTAATGTAGGTTTTCAGTTTAGTTGAGATCTTCAAACCAACGTCCTGTTGGTACATAGTCTAAATTACTGAACTAGAGGTCAGGGAAAACGTAAGTAGAGGAGGCAGGGAACAACGAAGTTGACAGGTGACGCACTAGCAAATAACTAACACACAGACACTAACTTAAATATAGACACAGTAATGACAAACACAAAACACCTGCCAAAAACACACACCAGCAAACACTCAAACCAGCCGAGACATGCCCCTGGAAGGAAGGGAAACACAAAACAGGTAAAAAAAATTATACATGATTATAATAATCATAAATAATCTTAGTCTGTTTTCTTGGAGTTATATGTTCATGCCAATATGACTAAAACAAGCAACAAAGTCACAACAATAAGTATCAGTAATTTTAACCTTCCACCAAGGTGGACTGCTTTCCATGTTGTAAGAGTGCCATGAGATGTGTCTGTCCCTAAAATCCCAAAAGTTTCTTTTCTGGTTCGAGATGAGTGCTGGAATGCACTCTCCTTTGTAGCCAGACTTTTACATTAGGATGTTGGACTGACACTTAGCTGTCACCCTCCAGACAATAAGGTGTAACACTAGTTCGTTTGAGTTATTAGAACATTTTTACCGTGGCTCAGGTGAATAAGTCACATGTAAGTTTAAGTTTAGTTTCATATTAATTGTTCTATTAATTCTTTCCACTAATCCTGTAGACCACGGATAATAGACATGGTCTGTCTATTATCCTATTAATTCTATTTTTATTTATACATCTTGAGCATCAGGACGTTAGTATAGAAATATTTTTGAATTGGTCTAAAATTATCAGACAAAATTTCTTCCCTTCACATTAATTTGAGGGTTTTGGTCGTGGGAATTATCCTATTTCTGGTTCCAAGTTACCCTGAGGGTTATGTTTTGCACAAACAATACTTCCTTACCAAAAGTATTTATTTATTTATTAATTTAGTAAAATACCATTTAGCCATTTAGTAAAATACCATCCCTCCTGTTGAGACATGGTTTAACCCATGGCTCATAATTGCAGCATTGCAAAATAAATAAATAAATTTAGTGAAGGATGGGTTTGTTTTGTGATCACATATAGATGGTGTCAGGCTTTCTTTGCATATTATTTAAACCAGTATTCTTGTTCAGTTTTGGGAGAATTATCTTGCTTGTTTTTTATTAATTTAACCTAAATATCATATCAAATTTTATATTTCCAAGCTAGTTCAACTTAAAGTTAAGTTGTATTGACAGAACTTATAAACATTGTTTTTTTGACTGTAAGTTTTTATCTTGAAATGATGAGGTAATGGACTGAATGTCTTGGAGTTTACTCAACTCAATAAATTGACTTTAACTTATGTTAAAGCAATATCGACTCACAGTTGCCTTGGCCTATTAGTAGATTTTACCTTATTACTTTGTTGTTCTGGATATCTATCGATCCTGTGACTTCTCAGACGTCCAGAGGAACCTGGCCTCTCTAAAGGGCAAAACACTCCTGTAAGGGAAGTGCACTGGAGGACTTACTCCCAGAATCCCCTGTGCATGGTCTCAGGTCCTCTAGTCTGGACATCTGTAGATCCTACAAGGGCAAAGGCAAGTTTAACAAGGGTCACTTAAATTTATAACAAATGGCAGTTTCATGAGAGAAACAAATGTAAAAGGATAACTCTCAGCAGTTCACAGCAGTTTAAACACAATTGGGCCCCTCAAAAGAGGCTGTTTCTGGCACAATGTACTTCCGAAAAAAATATGATTTTCTGAGACAGCAGTGAGTTGCAGGTGCAAATGTTTTTGTTTCACGACTGAAAATTGTGGTCACATCACCGAAATACAGAAGTGGTCCCTTCAGCTTGTCGGCCAAAATCTCAGTTTAATTGAACACTGGGAGCAATAAGAGAGTTGAGGGTGACTCCCATCACTACAGAGAAAAATCTATTTGGCTCTTAGTTTAGACAAATAGCTTATCAGAGTCAGGACAAGTATTCCTCCAATTTTGTGAAGAAATGATGTAGAACGAGTGAAAATTGTGGCCATGCTGACAGTTTATTGAGAAAATTTTTGGTAAAAAAAAATAAATCATCCTCTCCACTCAAACCTGTAACATCACCCACTCTAGCTGCACCAATATTCTATCATTCAAACCTATAGAGAAGTTGTAAATAAAACAAAAAATATCTAAAACTAGCCCTGCCAAAACTCAAAATGTATAAAAGGTACAAAGAAGCTGACTCAATGGGAAAAGGTTGAAAGTGTCTGCACCAGTTTAAAGACAAGTACACTGATTAAAACACATTCTATTCACAGACCTAAGTACTAACAGTTAAAGTTTGCATAACTGTATTTTTCTAAATGTACATAACTACTTTCAATGTAAGTTTGATACATATGCAGTCTACAATATGTAATGTATCCTCTAACATATATGTGGTCTATATAAACTTTAACCACATGACAAAATCAACCTTTCTTCAATTGCAGCACCAGTATTCACCAGTCCATAAAACAACAAATTACACAAGCCATCTTTGCGCATTTATGAACATCTCCAAAGTGAATGCTTCTATGTGTATTTCTAAAGGTGGCACAACAATTCTAACTTCATTAATTATTAGTCATTATTAATTATTCGTGGCACAGTGTTTAGTAAGTTATACTGTGTACGTTTCTACACACTGTCCTTATGTTGAGCAGTCAGTCTACCTTGCGAGGAGTCTGAGTCACATATTCCATGCATGAAAGTTCTCATCTCTGTTACTAAATTAATACTAAATGCCTATTAAATCAGCAAAAGTAGCAGCAACGTGTGAAACCTGTGTGTGATTAGGAAGTATTGACTGAGCCTATGTGCAAAAAGTGGACGTTTTATATCCCCAACATATAAAGAATTAATTTAAAAGTGAAAAAAAAAAGTTTCAGGAAGTGACATTTAGTCATTTCACAGGTGCTTTTATCCAATCTGACTTAAGAGAGAGACACTCACACAAGAGCAACAGGGGTTTAGTGTCTTCTGATAACACTTTGACATGTGGCTAGAAGGATTTAAGGATCTAACAAATTCTTGCGGTTTGTGGATAACTGCTCTACCAACTGAACCACAGTCATATAATCAAAACATTTGTATGCATGCATGCATGCATGCACGGCTGGATTAAAGATGTACAAAAGCAAGTCAGGGGCTATGCCCAATACCCAATATTGTAAAGACAATCTCCAGCCCCTCCCTCCTTGAAGTAATTATTGTCAATTTATATGATTACCTTTAATTACTTGTTAGCTGCCAGTATCAAGTAGTATCCCTGCTTCTGAGACATGAATAGGAGGATGTGGAGGTGGAAGAAGGTAGAATTAGAGGAAAAGTTGAAAGGGGGCAGAGGTGGTAGGAGAAAAGATGACAGGAGGAGGGGGACAAAGTGGAGAAAGTAATGAAAAAGAAGGAGTCAGAAAAAATAAGAGGAGAAGCAGAGGAGGAGCTGAGGACAGAGAGCAAAATGTTGACATGTGTTTCTGTCAGCTAAGGTCAAGTGGTTGCTGTGTCTTCTTTCAGCTGCTGTCCATCAGTGAATACGAATGAATTAATCTCTCATTCATTTGCACAAATGAAGCTGACCTCTACAGCAGCAGTAATTGCAGGCCTACTGATCTGCTGCGGTTTTTTACACAAATCATGTGACAGTCAAGTGGTAATGTTAATAAGTGCCACACTGTCAGATCCTGTTCTTGATGTGCTTTTCTTTTGCAATAAGCACTCATTGCTGTGATGCATCTATTGAGCATATACAATGCTACTATGATAATTAGTATCATACATTCTCTTATAAAATTGTTAATCAAATAATGAAAGTGCCTCAAATTATAACAGTGAATGTGATAGGCAAGAAAAAGTAACCACTGAAAAATTTTGAGGTCCAAAACTGCCACACGTGTACACGCCTATGAAAAACATGTAGCACATGCTTACAATATCAACATAATTTGTGTGACAATCAAATTATACAGTTTCTTGGCTTGTTTGGTTTATTTCAATTAAGCTTGAACAGAAGTTTATCTATTATCTAGACATACTAATTTGAGACTTCCGTTTATCCTGCACTGTTGTTAGTCTCCTCTGAGTTAATTGTTTTCTAAAAAAAAAAAAACAGCCTACATAAATTCCAATCTGACTCCTCTGACAAATTATCATAGTGTCATAGATTGTATAAGAATTGAATCTAGGGTCACATATGAAACTCATAATTTATATTCACTCAACTGCTGACTATATATAGCTAGAAATCAGATGCCATTTTTATTATCATTATACACCATCTCATTTGTAAAATATTTCAATAAAATGTAGAAATGACAGGATTGTACAAAGAATTGCAAGGTCTTATTCTCACAATGATACTACTGTAATTCGTTCATTGGTTCATTATTTTGTCCCCTAAAATGAAAAAAACTGGGTAATTGTTGGAATTGTCTTAGTGAGTGGCATGATTAAAGTCTCCAGAGAATATAAAGAAGGCAACAGGGCGTCTGGTCTGCAGACTGGCAGTGACTCTGGTCTTTGTTTTTTCCTTGCCATTTCCTGCCTCCCCTGCTTCCCCTCACCGTCTTCCTTCTTTTGCCTACATCATGTATTGATCATGGGAGAGTCAGACCACTGCTTTAAGTCTTCTTCAGTACATCCCAAAGATTCTGAGTGGGGTTATGGTCTGGACTGGTGGCCTTTCCATTTGTGAAAATCACGTGTCATACTCCAGTTGACCTTCTTCTGTGGGCTCATAACATTGCTGAACCTAGACCTGACCAACGGCAGCAACCCCAGATCATAGCATTGCCCCCACAGGCTTGTATGTTAGACACTAGGCATGATGAGTGTCAGAAAATGGGAGGCTCGAGCTAGGAGTGGAACAGAAAAAAGATTTATTTATACATGAACACAAAAACAGGGAAAGACCGGGAAACTAAGGGAGGTGTCAAAAGGACACAACACAAAAACTGGCAAAACACAGAAACAAAATGACAACATAAAATGACCTAAACATGACTGAAGTGGCTGGAGAGCAGACCCACAGGAGTAAGACCAGGTGAGAACAGGGAGGAGACAGAAACAAAACATTTACATTTAATTCAGCAGTTGTCAAGTATAAATTTAGACACAGCCTGTGTCTAAACAACATTTAAACCATGCAGTCATTGTTGAAATGGCCAAATTGTAATGTGGAGCAGTATTACACCAAAGCTTTTGTGTGAGATTTATAATGAAATACAGGGAGTTCATATCTTAGTCATATCTTTTACAGTGACCTTAACAAAGCTCCAAGTTTCATTCAAATGAAATTCTGAGAAGTGGAGAAATTATTCTGGCTTGGTGTTACAGAAACCAGCTTTTTTCTGACGGACAAGTAGGCAGTTATGTGCTACTTGTGACAAGACTCGTCTTTTGTTTTTAAAACCCTTCTTGTTTATATATAAGTTATAGTTAGCAACAGCTACTGTGTACAGTATTGTACATTATGTGATGCAGTGCTTCACTGTAGGCCGCAGGTTAATTGGCAGGAAGCTGGAACAAGGCAGACAGAAAAAGTACAGTTAACAGCTACTCCACTACTTTCAGTCCAAAAGAGATAATCTCAACACAGCCAACAAAGTCCAAAATTCAAACTGTGCATTTCAGTTGGCATTTAATCACAGAGACACACCTTTGTTGAATCTTTACTGTTCCCCCTACTATCTGTCTTTGACAACTTTATATAAAAATTAGCCCAACATGTTTAATCTCCTCAGTTTAACTTTTGCTTCTATGTACAGCCACGAGCTGTAGTGTAGACAGATTGACATAAAATGTACATTCTTTATGTTTTAAACGGTTTAATATCTGCCTGGAGCAAATGGAAACTTAACGAGCTAACGCTAGCCACTAGCATAGCCTAGATGTGATATCTTGAGATATCATTAATAAGGCACAGCTTTTCCCTCTTTAGTCAGGCTCCTTTATTATGTATAACATCGGTTGCGAACAGGATAACATGGTACTGGGAAATGCATTATCTTCGGGACCCTCTGACAACACATATGTTGCTCTCTGCAATGGGGCCCTCTACTGGCCACACTTGGCAACATTTAACCATGATTAGCATGAAGCTTGTCTACAACATTTGACAGTTACTGTGATTTAGATACAGTTTTTTATCACTTAGATTATTAGGCCAGTTAACATGTCCTCTCTCATAGACTTCACGTAAAGCAGAGCACTGTGTTATTTCTGTCACACAAGTTGTGTTGGTCCTAAGAGAAAAGCTTCTAGACACACTCGACACATTCACTATTCATGTAATGTTCTTTGGTTGTGTAAAGCTGTTTTGCAACAATGTCAATTAAGCCCTATAAAAATAAAATTTAATTTAATTTAATTGAATACTAGCCAATAGAAAAGGCTGCCACAAGCGCTCCGCCCCCCCTGCCAAAACTGTTGTGCAGACAAATAGAAAGAACAGCTGAGCGTAATCTACTTGGTACGTGAGAAAAACTATCAAATTAAGAGGGAATAAGACATTTAAGAGGGGAAAAAGACAATTTGAGCACAATAATATGATAAACGTATATGCAACTCTACACTGGAGATCAAAATTAGACAACAATTAAAAAACACTTGATTTTTTCATAAATAATGTCATCTTTATTGCTCAGCATCTGATGGATTTTTTGTTATGGCTATGCCATTCTATTAGTACAGGGTTTTACAAAATAACTTGAGCACACCTGCGGCCACAGGATATCACTAGCCTAGTTATTTTGGTCCACTCTTCTTCCAGTGTCTTCCACAGTGCTGTGACTGTAGTGAGTTTCTTGCCATAACTTTGTTGCCAAGGATTTTCTTTAAGCTTACATTGTAAAGTGCCATGATATGACTTTTGTTGTGTTTTGTTTTGTTGTTGTGTTTGTTTATGCCAAATAAATTAACTGTTAGATTCATGCATAGCTTAAGTTGTTGCTGTTTCATTAACCCCCCAGAGAGCAAGAAATATAACAAAGTGTAGTTTTGAAGTACTCTCCTTCTTAAGTCATTTTATATAGAACATTTAAAGTGGGAAATAAAAGAAAATGCATTGTGCTTGATGTGTAATTAAGTTTTCACTGAAAACAAGCAACACCACGTGTGTTTATTCATATAGTACATGCAGTCATATATGCAAGTCATAAAATAAAGTAGTGGATCTGACATACCAAAGTTTAATAAAGAACATAACAGTAATATTAAGATGGTTCATTTTGGATTACATTTCAATACCACAATATGGCGTAACCAAATAACATATATGCTTGCTGGAAATGTTTATTGACTATGTGCAGTAACATTACTGAATAAAGTCCTCTATCCTGGATAATGAATCTGAATTAATTTTGGTTCTTTTAATTTGACCAGTCACACCTTGTTATGTACAATATGGACAATTGCAAGTGCTAATCTCATCCTGTCTTTTCCCCTGTTTTTGCCCATCTCTTGCTACCTGCTGGAGCACATCTCAGTCCCCAAACATTTAGTTTAACATCTGTGGCCCCTGAGAACACATAAATATGACAATCCATCAATGAGATATCAGGTCACTATAACCTTTTCAGGAGTCATCCTACTTGTTTCCATGACTTTCACACACACACATTCACCTTCCCGTCAATATCCCAAGAATACACTCCACACACAATCTAAGTGTGCATGTCTGAGCTAAAGCAGAGCTAAATTCTATGTAAATACAATATATGTGATCTGCAATATGTGATCTATATAAAAACTTAACCACTACACCTCCCAGTAGAAAGGCAAATAGAAATGCGCTGAAATGTTCACAAGGATGGGAGAGATGGGATGGGAGTAGTAGTCTGAGGCCACAAGGTGGCAGTGCCTAGTTGGTGTTCTCTCTGTGTGGCAACAAAACACACTGACAAGGCTAGGAAAGAAAGGACAGAGGTCCAAAAAACACAGGCAAGGTCGCAAGGCTGGAGAGTAGTACGATCTAACAATCTGGCAGGAGACTCGACACAAGTTATTGGTTATAAAGGCAAGGCAGGGCACAGGTAACAATTAAGGTAATGAGGAAAGTTAGATGGAGTGAGGGAAAGGAAAAACCAGAAGGAGAAAAAAGTAAAAGCCCAGAATTGGAAGTTAAACTGGAATGAAAACCAGTGGCTATGTGTCCACTTCCTGTGAGTCAGAGGTTCTCTATCAGCATACTACATGACCTAGAGCAGTGATGTTTCTCACTGCCCCATCAAGAGGCAGTTTGATGTTATAGGGTCAACATCTAAGACACACAGCCCAGGAGTTCAGGATTCAACCTTTTCTCAATTTTGAGGGCTGCAGGCAAAACTCTTCAGTGACCACTTCCTGATGTTGCTCATTAGGCTGACTTGATGGACATCACAGGTCTTTTCCAACTGCGAGAAGAATGTGATGGATTATTGCTGAATTTGTAGCTACATGCATCAGATCTTTGGATATAAAAAATTCCAGATTCAGTTCTACAAATATTCACATTATGGAGAACTTGTCACAGTTCCTGCCTTGTCCCTGTTCAGTTGGTGTTGTTTCTGTCTCCCCCGTTTTCACCTTGTCTCACTCCTGTGGCTCTGCTCTACAGCCACTTCCTATTTCCCGTATTTGGACTACCGTCACTGTCCACTCGTCAGCACCCTAATTATGGATTTGTTTCACCTCTGTTCACCTTTGCTTTATAGTTCCCCTCAGTCATCGTTTTCGTTGCCAGATTGTTACATATGCTTATCTGTATACTGATTTCTGCACTTAGACTGTTGCACATGGTTTGTTTGTACATGGACTGTTACTCTTCTTTACCACTTTGTTACATCCTGGACCTTGCCCTTAGTTTTTTGGACTTTGTTTTCCTTGCTTGTAAGTTTGCCTGCCAGAACAGGTCACTGAAAAGCATAAGTCAGGGGGTGGATACAAAAAAAATCTCCAAGGCAATGAGCATTCAGTGAAATCCATCATCAAGAAATGGAAGGAATATGGCACATCTTAATCTGCCTAGAACAGGACATCCACACAAACTGAGTGACCGTGCAAGAAGGAGGCTAATGAGAGAGGCCACTAACACACCGATGAGTACTCTGAGAGAATTACAAGCTTCAGCAACTGAGATAGGAGAGACTGTACATACGACAACTGCTGTCCAGGTTCTTCACCAGTCAAAGCTTTATGGGAGAGTGACAAGGAGAAAGCCACTGTTGAAGAAAACTCATGTTAAATGACAACTTGAGTTCGCCAATAGGCATGTGAAAAACAGTAGACACTAAAAAGATTAAACAATTCATTCCATATTTCTTTTGTTATATTAAATTTTCTTGTTTTCCCTCTGCAAAACACAAGTCAAATTCATGTCAGTTCAGGGCAACCACAAAATCTTGTGATAAATAAAACTGAAACCAAAACCCAGGCACGCTTACACTTTAGGAGTAAATATTAGCTAGAGGGTTCTTTGGTCTGATGAGGCCAAAGTGTTTTTTGATACACACCAAAACACACCATGCCCTCTGTGAAACACGGTGGTGATTGCATCATGCTGTGGGGCAGCCGGCCCTGGAAGTCTTGTTAAGGTACAGGGTAAGATGAATGCTATCTCCTCTATCCATTCAAATACCACCACTGCATGTCATTAACTGTGTGTCTTCTCTCTCACATAGTGCTTCCTTCTCTCTGTCTCCTGCTCTCTCTGTATTTTTCTGCAGTTATCCTTATCTCCAGAATCCAGTTGACCTGCCTAATGTTTTTGCTGCTTGTTGTTGTTTTTGTTGCCCACTGTTCTTTTCTCTTTACTCTTTCCACTCACCCCACTGGTAGAGGCAGATGGCCGCCCACTATGAGCCTGTTTCTGCTGGAGGTTTCTTCCTCTAAAGCGAGCACTGTTACCTCAAGCTTGCTCAAATGGGATTGCTGGGTTTTCTATATTATTTTTTATACAATTATGCTCTGTAAGGTCTTAAAACTTACGTTGTAAACTGCGTTGAGTTAACTTATGTTGTGATTTGGCACTGAACAAATAAAACTGAATTGAATTGAAACATATAGGAAAATCCTATAAGGCAATCTTATTCAGTGGGCAACTATGACTTATGAGAATATTTGTCTATGGGGGGTAAATATTAATGTAAACACTGATTTCACCTTACATATTTTTTTTAATTGACATTACTTTGTAGAAACCTGTTTTCACTTTGATGTTATTGAAATATTTTTCTAAATATTATTTGTCAAAGTCAACTTTTATTGACCATGATTGATTGATAATGTCAATAAAAGGATCAAACATCCAAGGGGGTGAATACTTTTATACTGTAAACAGTGACCTGGATTGTTAGATGTCGTATTTTGGATTGTATCCTTGAACAAAGTTTTGGATCTCCCAGTCACCCAGTCACGCTTTCCTTGACCATTCCCTCTTGCAAATCCCATTGATTCATCTTCGTTTTGCTCCCCTCCTCGGGCCAGTACTCACCTGCCTGGAATACCTGCTCAGATTTCCTACTACTTATTCTCAACTGCTCTGCTCTCCTGCTCTGTACTCACCTGCCAAACTACAGCCCTCAGAAATCTCTGTTCACAAGCTACAAACTTACCCTTCCTGTTTTCCTTCATCATAACCTGAGCCTCTTAACATTTCTAAAAAGTCTTTTTGCCAAACGTAGGTTGCCCTGTCCTACTTGTGAACTGGTCTAGGGATAAACCCTTACATTTATCTGATATCCAGTTTCTTTTACTTTCCATGTCAAACTGATGCAATTCAGAGCGCCTTGGACTTGACTATTACAGAATACAGGTGTAGCATTATTCCTTTTATGTATAGGGGCATCAGTCTAGGAGCACAGTGTATGAATTATACTATGAAGTATAACAATCAACTTTATACTCAACTATATTCATCAAACAATTAGGACAGGTGCTCCTGAGATAACCCAACCAAAAGTTGCAGAAAGGGAACTACCAGTCATCCAAACTATGCTACTGCTAACCACAATCACAAATTAAGGCTCTGTATTGTACTTACTATGTACACATACTAAGTGCATGGTCTCCCACATAGAGGGTAGCAATCCTACCACTAATGTAATAAAACCTTACCCAATTGGCAGATTTATTCTGGTAAGTGGCCATATCAATTATTTTCCTGTCACTTTGCTAAACATTTACAGACATTTTGAATTTTTTTAATCGCTTGATCTGCCTCAGATAAGTGCTGCTTCCAGAGAAGAGTTGGAATTTCCCTACTCGGAAGGCTGCTGGACCAGATGAGTTTGGTCCAGAATTCTATAGGACATTTTGGGACCTAATCCTATTTTATTGAGAATGATTCCAGATATATCCTTAAGTAGGACTTTCACAACAAAGCTCACCAATGCCAACATTTGTGTTCTACTAAAAGAAGGCAAAGATGAAACAGACCCTGGCAGCTCTAGACCCATTACCTTGCTCAATCATGACCTAAAAGTTGTTACAAAAGTCCTAGGAAACAATTTAAGAAGGCATATTGCAGAAATTATCCATCCTGACCAAACTGAGTTCATTACAGGAACGTACTTCTGTAATGTTGAGACTACTGACTCTGTACGCTGATGACCTCCTTAGCTGTTTGGCCAACCCAACACTCTCTATCCCTATCACGTTAGACTATATAAACTATTTTGGTCTCTGGTTACACAATCAATTGGGGCCTCTGGTGGCTCAGTTTAATGAAGTCACTGCCTTTCAGAGTGGTGGGGGATGGTTTCATATATCTTGGGACTTAAATTAACCAGAGATCCTACAGAATTAAATAATCTAAGATAATGGAATATTTGAAAAAAAAAGCAAGCGAACAAAAAAATAAATAAATCCCCTTTCTGTGCCTCCCAAGAAGAGATGCTGGCACACCGCTGGTTTTGTCTAATATTATACAACTTTTGGTTTTTGATGTTCGAGTGCTTATCCACAGTCTACTCTCTGGATGTACAGCCCAATCACAATATTAACACACTGGCTCAATAAAAATCTTGCTTCTTAAACAATTGGAAAACCTGTGCTTTCAGAAACTTCACAAAACATGTGGGTCCCTCCTAACATGAAATAATATTCCTCTGTAGCTAAGTTGAGGTCTGCAGCATTGTTCAGTATATACTTGTCGATACATTGGGTTAAAAGACGGACATCAAGGGTGAGAAATATAAAAGTAATTATTCACAAAGACTTTTTCTCCCATTTCTTGAGAGAAGTAGGTCGAGACATATGTGAAATGCCGCTGATATTGCTCTTCTGGCTGAATCAGAGAAGGCTAATCAAGATATGCTAAATAGGGTAAATGTTTGGTGCTACAAGTGGACATTGGCTATAAATCAAAGAAATATTATTCATTTCATTTGAGTAGCAGCGAGTAGCTAAGATTGAAGGATGAAGTGTAGAAGTTGTTCAAGGGTGTCTCTCTCTCTCTCACTCTCTCTTTCAGACACAACACACCTATCTCAGGCACACATTTAGTCATGAACAAACTCTCAGCTCTTGCAACTCAAACCCTCCCTTCCCTTTCCCCTCTCCCTCTCTATCATCTGCCTCTGGCAGTCTATTGCCCCTCCCACCCATTCTTTCCCCTCCGCCTCTGAAGACCAGCTCTGTCCCTCTCAGCACTTGTCTCTTCAGTGAAGGAGAAACTAATTGGAGGAAAGAATAGAAGAAAGAAGCTGTTGGAAAACTAAACAAACGAAACCTTACTTCTCTACAGTATGCCACAAAAAGGTAAGCCCCCCCCCCTCGCTCTCTCGTTCCATCTCATCGTTCACTCTCTTCATCAATCAACATGGAGTTAAAAGTTGCACTTTGTTTAGCAGGAAAATGCAACATTAAGGTTGCTAGTGAATGTAAAATTGTGCTGAAAAATCAGAAGAAAATTAAAAAGGAAATAAAATACCATGAGAGAACAGTTTACAAATAAAATAATTTGAACCATTTCAGTAGTAGGAACAATATCAGGAGAGGAGGGAAAAAGGAACAGATTTTCACAGACAGAACAGCGAGAAAGCTGACAGGCTGTTGTCCAGTCACTCCATCTATGTCTTTGGTGGCAGAAAGTATTAAGAGCTGGCAATCTAAATGTTTTCTCATGTCCATCATGTGTGTAACTAATTTATCTAAAACATCATGTTTGGTTACAGAGGTTTTACTGAAGTTTACCTGACTCGCACGGTCCGCCTGAACAAAAAGGCTTAACTAAAAGAATGAAAACACTCAGGACAACCTAAATATACAGCTCAAAATTATTTTGTTTTCTACTTTCAATAATATTGACAACAAAACAAAAAAATCTATTGTTATGTTAATGTGTACTTATAACAAAACTAAAGATATATGATTCAGATTCAGTACAATTGCTGTTTTAAGTTAGGTTTCTAAAAATATAGCATTTTAGCTTGTCAGAGAGAACGCGCAGCAAAACAAATAAACAACAGCAAAATGAATACTAACTTGGGCTCGGAATCGCATCTGCTTTGACGCGATTCCGAGGTTTCTGAGAACTCGTTGAGCGGCCGGCTGCTCATTGACCAGTGAATGCTGTGGATTCATCACCAGCTCAGACAATATCCTCTGATGCATTTTAACGTTTAAGCATAATTTTAAAGAGTCACCCAAGAAAAGAAGAGTAACAAATGGTGTGTATGTGTGATGTTTTAAATCAACATTTAATTTAAGAGTCCATCGCGATTGTTCACGTTTGGAAGAGGAAAAGATTTTACCTAACTGATATAAGCCTTTACGCCAACGTATCCTCTATTTTATATTTTATTTATATGTATCCCTTCTGTGAGATTGTTTCTCAGGTCTATAGCTGCAATTAATTAATTGTATTAAATTGGGCATTGAAATTACTAAATTCCCATTTTATCATTGCCATGAAATCATTGTTGATGTGAGGCTAAGTGAAGGACCATACAGATTTCACCAACTTAAGGTGCAGTACATTTTTCAAACATTCTAGATTCAGAAGGTATCCACCGAAAATAGTTACCTTATTGAAACAGCTGTATTTAACCCTACAAATCACCAGGATTATGCAGAAGAGTCTTTATTTGAGATGTGTTTCATGGAGGCCTAAAAAAAGGGAGTACTTGAAAGAACTGTATGACGATAAAAAATAGAGAAAAGTCATAAACCACATAGGGTAATTTTATTATTCCTTTGTTGGAATACCATTTTACAATAGTTCATCATAGAAAACATGTTTGTTAATAATATAACATAGGGCCCAATATTTACTTTTTGGGATGAGGGACTTTTAAAATCTAAAGTCAGAATATATAGACAATAAATGCAGTCTTAACTGATGGTTTAATTAACTCCAGCTGTTAATTAAGACTTGAATGACATCAGAGCCAATTAAACGCATGATTAATTTGGTGGATTTATCTAAGATAAATTTGAACCATTTCAGAGGCTCCTATCCCTACAGAGGGATGGCAGCAATAAAGCAAGCAACAAATTAAACATTAAAGAAGAAAAGAGAGAAGAATGTTTCGTGAGACATAAGAGCCAATGAAAAAAGATGATTTGCATAGAAAGTTGCGTAAGAGTTCTTAGAATACTGGGTGTACTGGGTAATACTTTCTACAATCCTGGGACAACTAAACTTGCTTGGGATCTTTTTCTGTGTGGTTTAGGGACCACCAGTTGCTGTTCATTGGCAGAGCACAGAGGCTGAAAGACCACTCTGTAGGGGAGTGTTGGACCTGTTAACCTGATGCGGAGTTGAAGGAGACAAATTTTTTTTTGTTTTTGAAGATAGCAGCCAAGTGGAGACGTCTGACCTTGGCTATGAGACATTTAAGTAAACAAAAACTGCTGGCTTTCTTTCTAGAATTCCAATATAACTTTGAATTTTGGCAGCCAAAATATCGACGGATTTATGTCTTTTTCCAAGTTTTTAGGTAGGCGACTAGATTATGTAACGCATGTCATTATGAACATCTTTTGAAACAGTGTAAAATAATCTTTATATCTAAGCATGTATGATTGAAAATCTAGCCATGAAAAATTTTTGAGAAATGATTATTTTTTAAAAACAAACCGCCTAATCACGGCAACTATATTAACAGTTCATCTCCCCCTAATTTTGAATAGGTTGTTAGAACATAACTCAGTGTTTGATCTTCTGAAATTTCAGATTCAGATTATTTTCATAAATAAATAAGATCTTATTTCTCTTTGTAGCTTATTGTTTTCCCTGTCCCTCAAATTCGCACTAAGTTGAATTAACACTATTGCCATTCCAACCACCCGATTAAAGGGATCATATGACGACATTAAAATACATTAGAGTAAGTGATCAATCAATGATTGTATTAACTTTTGTAATTTCATACCAGCGCCATTGGTTAACCGTGAAGCAACACAACAACACCGTCAACTCTGGTCATGTAGGCTATAGGCCCTATGTATAAAATAATTTTAATTATAATAAAATAGAGATTATTATTATTATTATTATTATTATTATTATTATTATTATTATTATTATTATCGTTGTTTGTGGTATCATCATCATCAGTAGTAGTAGTAGCTAAGTATGAAAGTATGATTATGAAAATTCAGTGGCAGACTGGCTGCTCTATAAAAGTTGATTAAATCTGCAGCAGTGTTCTGCAGCAGCTCTGTGTCTCTTTCTCCTCCTTTCATATCAGCGTGCTGAATAAGGCTGAATTAAACTTTTATATTGACATCAGAGTGTTCAGCAGAACTCCTTTATGTCCGTTGTACTGGTCAAATTGGGCTCCCCGTCGCGGTTTTGTGCCGCAGGTTTTTTAACGAGCCGTAACTAACGAAGCAACGACACCAAAATCTTGTCCGCACACAAAGCTTGGCGGTATTTACCGTGCAGAGCTGCAGCTCCGCTTCTCCCTCGTCTCTTTGTCTCCTTTCATAGGGTGAGAGGCGCTGAGTAATAGTGGGGGCACGGTGCCTATAGCCGGCTTGTGTGTGTTTGTTCTTGTGTCGAGGTGCTTAATGTTCATTATGCTGGTTGTTATTGACAAGAGTTTCAGAGAAGGAGCTGCTTTTGCACTTTGCTTTATTGGTTATGTCCTTTAAAGTTAACCAGTAAGGAATAAAGGCTTTGGTTTTGAGAAACAGGATGAATGACCAAATGAATGTCATTTGCTTACTTGTATTAACATGTACACACAACAACAATTAAACAGGTAATCTTCAGTAACAGTGTACTTGCTGGTGAAACATAATTATGTATGTAGTAATAGATTTATGTTACTAAAAAGTATCTACACTGTTACTATTATTAATATTATTATTGTGGAAATATTGATGATATAGATATAAGATATAACATATTTCTGTCTGGAACTGAAGCTGGGACTTGCCTCACAATTTAACCAGTATCCCACCAGTGCACACTAATTTGATTAATAACCTAAATATAGCACTTATGTATGTTTGACACTAAACTATGATACAAACAATGTCTAATTGAATAGTTGCTCAAGGCTGTAAAATTTCTAGGGAAGCAGGTTCATGCTAATTTTATGTGAAAAAGAGTTTTTTTTAAAATACATAACCCATTAGTGGTTTCTGAAAATGCTGAAAAAGCTGACAGGCTCAGTTTTGACCTATTAGTTTATAGTGTGTTCAAGAAAAAGTGACGCAAGAGACACAAATCTGAAAATCTGAATCCTAATTGTAATTGTTTTGCATATGTGATAGCAAAACATGAAGTCTGTGATCATAACATTAGCACTATGAACCAATCACAGGATGACTTGGCAATGAGCCATACTGTCCAGGGTATTACATTTTCATCAATGTTTTTATTTGATGATAAAGTTTTGCTATCCCTACCAAATAATTCAGAAAATACTTGGTGTTTTTATGTTTACTGCTTTAGAAAAGTGGATTATATGAGAAATGACCTCTGGAATGCAATTGGGATATGATTCCCTACTTTTACTCCAATTCTGTGTCTAGAAAAAGGTACGTGTGGCATAGTATCTATGTATGTTCTGTAAATAAAACACAGTAAAAATTGTATTTGTTTGAACAGATTACAGAAGTCAGACAAGCTGGGAGACGGGTGTTGCCTCCATGATGCAAAACAGTGAGTTATGTTTATTTGTTATTATTTTCATTTGTTGTGATTGATCCGTAATTTAGCTATATGAACAGAAAAAAACAAAACATTGCCTCTTCCTACACTAGTCCACAAAACTAGTGAGTAAATGCTAAGTGCCCAATTCAAATCATTATTATTATTATTTTATGAAATTTGTGAACATATCAACTATCAAACAGCAGCATAAAAAATTATGTGGCTTACTTGTAACCTCTTACTTTACCGCTCCCTTCAGTTTTCTTGAGCTTCATAGTTCAATTCGGTCTATTGTTTAGGAATCTATTTTTATCAGGAAATCTCTAAAAGTTCATTGTAAACTGCTCAGCAGCAAACACGGTTAACACTCAGTGGGTGTACACATTGGAACAATTAAATTAAATTTATTTATATAACACCAAATCACAAATTTTAAGCCTAGTCTTAATGGTAGACAGGGTGTCTGCCTGCCAAACCTAAATTGGGAGCTGGTTTCAAAAACAAGAAGAGCTTCATAATCAAAGGCTATCCCGCCCATTTAGAAACTCTAGGAAACACAGACCTGCATTTTGAGAAGTGTTTTGCTTGTAAAATATAGTACTATGAGGTCTTTAAGATATGATGGGTTAATTATTATGTGCTTTGTATGTGAAGAGGATTTAAAATTCTATTTTAGAGTTTAGGTTTTACAGGGAGAGAAGCTTTTTTATTTTATTTTTTTTACAGAATTGAGAGAAGCTAATGTAAAAAAAGATGATATCTATTGCTCAATCCAGTCAGAACTTTGCAGCATTTTGTATTAACTGCGGACTTTTTAAGGAGTTATTGGGACATCATGTTAATAGGGAATTACAGTAGTCCAATCTACAGTAGATGTAACAAATGCATGGAGAATGCTCATAATTTTAGCAGTATTCCTCAGGTGGAGAAAAGCAGGTCTAGATATTTATTTTATTGTACAGGGTAAAGGAGATATCCTGGTCAAAGGTAACTCAGAAATTCCTCACAGTATTACTGAGTCCTATACTATGTCAACAAGGGTAACAAAAGGGTTAGATAAAATGTCACTGAGGTTTTAATGCCCAAAAAGAATAATCTCTGTCTTGTCTGAATTGAGGAGTAGAAAATTAAAGGACATTCATGCCTTTGTGTCTTTTAAACATGCTTGAAGTTTGACTAATTGAAATGTTTAATCTTGTATCATATATATATATATATATATATATATATATATATAGCTGGGTGTCATATGGGTAGCAATGGAAAATTATAGAACATTATCTAATAATATTGCCTAAAGGCTAAAGGGGGCCATATATAAAGTGAAAAGAATCAGTCCAAGCAACAAACCCTGTAGAACTCCATAAAGATTAGCACTAAGATGAACACGATGAGTATAGAGAGAAGTCCATTGGCTGACACTAAGAGAAGAGCTATGCACTATGATGCACACTCAACATAGAGATTATTCCTGCACAGGGGGTCACACAATTCCTTTGCAACTAGTTTTTCAGGGATTCCAGAGATAAAGGACATATTTATAATGTGTCTATTATTGGCTAAAATCCCTGAGTCAAGAGTTTTTTTTTTTGTTTGTTTTGTTTTTTCCTAAAAGAGGTTTGACTAAAGCAACCATAAAAGCCTGTGGTACACACGCGCTGACCGAAGATAAAATCTTTGTGCAGATTATCAGGAAGGGGTCTATGAGACATGTTGATGGTTTAGATGCATTAATTATTAAGATTAACTTGGTATGATCTATGGGGAAGAAGCAGTCTAAGTACAAGTCAAAAGCACATCCATTCCATCCATGCCAGTTGCAGAGATGATCTGATCAACATTTTTTTCTCTAATAAGTATGATTTTATTTGTAGTTTTATTTGAAGTCATTGCTGCTGAGAGTCAACTGAACACTAGACTTAGTGTTCAGTTGACTAACTAGCTATGACTAACAGAACTATGACTGTGCTGAAAAAAGCCCGAGTTTGTTCTTATTTGCTTTTATTAATAAGAGTAATACAATTTTTTTTGTTTCGTTTTTTTAAATATATTATTAAACTTGACAATTATTATATATTATATATATTTATACATACATATTAAAAAATGAACTTTTTTAATAGCTTTTTCTCAATGGAATTTGAGTGTGGAATAGATGTGAAATGTGTTTTAGTGTTGTAGTTTTACATTTACATTTATTTTTTATTTTTATCTTTCATTTCAGTCATCATGATACCATTAGTGTCACAAGTTATGATGGCGTAAAAAACATGATGGTTCTTTTTAGTGGTCTTTTTTCCTGTGTTATGTTATGTTATCATCGTCTCAGCAATTGGTAACTCTAATTATAATACATGAATATATGTGTAGTGAGTGAGGAAGTGTCATTGCTTCAGAACTATCTTTGAAATGTAGTAACTACCACTTTTTAGCTCAGGTATTATAATTATCATGGAAATTTTGATTTGTTCCTCACTCACTGTTTACATTTTTGTTTACCACATTAAAACATTTGGCTGGGGCTGATAATGAACTACATCTGATATCTCCTTTTTTTACTGCGATACAAAAGGTCCATGCTGTCTTCAGTGAAGGTGTGTGAATTACTTATTTCTGTGTCTTGCTTGTTTTTGTCCTGCATTTCTCTACTAACTGGTATAAGTGCCAAACTATACTACACTACTTCCACCCGTTGTGTCAATTTCACCCAATATATATCAATATTTTTAGCAGTATAACTTTACTAGGTTATACTGCTAAAAATATTTAGCCATGTTTATGTTGAGCAGTCTAAATGCTTTAAATGTTAGACAAATATTTGGATAGAGCAACTGGAGGTTGTTGATTAGTACTATAAATAAACACCAAAATAAATTTTTCTATTATCATTAGTTAATGAAAAATTACACATTTATTTGAAATGACAGTGAGTTCATACAGCCTGCATGTACAGTACTTCATGAAGCTCACATTGTGTTCAGAATCCAACATACTTCTGATTTGTGAGCGTGTGCATGGGTGTGAGTTCAATTTACACATGGAAAAGAGTCAGATTCTAACGACACAACATTCTCACTTTGAAGCTAGCTGAGGACCTATGTTTCATGTCATTGAGCAAATACATTTCTAGACTAGCAGTTTCTCTTTTGATATTTGCACTATGGACACAGATACCTTTATAATGCTATTGTCAATGTAACTCGTGACACACTTTGAAAATGGAAAAAAAAAACATTCTTACATATGTTAAATAAAGTTTACCAGCATTTTCATCACTTGATACGCAATGTTAAGCAGCCTTGCGGAGCTGGCACTGTTTCTCAGGCTATAACACTCACTCAATATACCACTGAACTTAGCTTTTAGCTATAACAGAAAACACTGCATGGAGTGCATCAAGAACATATATTGTTGTTTATTTGAAAGATTATGTTGTTAATATATACTTGCATACTTTAACCATGCACATGGCGAAAGCGAAATTAACTGAAGTAAAATTCACTGTTGAATGAGTTGATTTAAAGTGAAAGCTGCTGAACTGCACTCAGGGGTCAATCTGCTCCGTGTGTGTGTTTGTGTGTATAACACATAGGGACCACAGACAAATTGACTCCATATGTCTGTCTATTAATTGTGTGTCAGCAGAGGATAACGTAGCTGTGTTCCTCTGGGAAATGAGGCTGTGATTAACATTTCTACGGTGAAACAATTGACCCAAAACACGGTGAACATGTTAGAAGGCAGCATAAGGGACAGTTAGAGGGTGAGATAATCCACTGTCACACCCGAAGTCAACAACAACTTCTGCAAAGGGCATGACCCTTTTAATTAACCAGAAGAGAAGTTCAAAGCCATGGCAATGTGAGGTCTAAAGGACACCCTCCCTGATCCAGCTTATCCATTGTTTTTCCATTAGAGCAGCTTGACTGAAAAGTGGAGGGGCATGTCTTTATATTTTGTTTTCTACATGTGTTTAAATTAATGAAAAAAAAAAAACAGACCTATATCCATCTTTACATACTCAACTATTAATAATTTTGTTACTCAAAGTCAAAATATTAGCAGTTATAAAGAGATAGATGAGTTTTTACACAGGTTGTTTACTGTTTATTAATCAAAACAAATGACTAAAACTGTCTATCAAAAATGTTTCAATTACTGGATGTCTGTTTGAAACAGGATACGACAGTATTCTACCTTTTTTTTCATGTTTCAGAACCTAGAGCAGAAATATTTTCATAAAAAGGGGAATATTTGTTCATTTGGAAAAAAACATATATTCATAGCTGTAGTAACCATCCTTCTGATAATGACTGAATGGAAGATCTAAAATAGAACCTACTGATTAAGCCCCTCTTTACTACATTTTGTGTGTGCATTTCTGTGTTGGCTTCGATGATTTATTAATGTCCTGTTGAGAGGTTCAGAAATCTGCAATATGCTTTTCCCCACAGAGCCATTAACAGACAATAGACAATTGACTCAGTGTAAATCCCTACTTAACCTGCACAGTGTCACAGCACAGACTGTGGTCTGGTGCTGCTGAGAGAAACATGCTTGAGCTGCAGCATGTTGACAGCAGGCAATGAACTCACACAACCTACAGAAATACAGTAATGCTTGAATTTAACAGTTTAATTCTGTATTACCAACTGCCAAATGTTTAGATGACACAATACTCTGTGATGAGAATTTAAATCCAATTTCTATTATAGGAAACATTTGACTGATTGGTTGATTGAGTCTATACCTGTGAAATTTTATATTAAATTTTGGATAATGAATTAACCAAAAAATGCTAATCATAAAATACTATACTGTATGCAAGGATATGTGTACATATTTACATGGTTGTAGACACCTCCGAAGGAAGATGCTGCTGTTTAGCAAGTGCTATAGAGACTTTCCATGAAAACACATATGGGAAACTATGTGTTTTTGACTTAAGAGAGGTGTAATGGCTTATATATCTTTCTGTCCTCTAACCTCTGTCCTTCCTCTTCTCACACCTTCCTGATCTGTGTGGTTATTCAGTTCTTTGTAGTTAGACATCTGTTCAGTACCACCCAGTTTTTCTGCTTTAAATTGAATACATTTAATGAAGTTTTTTTTGTTTTGTTGTCTTTGTGTATGTGTGTTTAGGTCACAGTGGAGTTAACCAGCTGGGAGGAGTGTTTGTGAATGGGAGGCCTTTACCTGACTCTACCAGGCAGAAGATAGTGGAGCTAGCACACAGTGGAGCTCGACCTTGTGATATCTCCAGGATATTACAGGTAAACTCATCACACCAGAATTTATATTCAGTGGTCAAGAGAAAATTAAATCATTAATATTAAATATTATTGACAAATCATCATGTACTAATATACAACGTAGGGTGGGTCTACAACAGCTGGTTGTGGATCACAGTTCACACAGAAAAGCATGCTTGTGCAAGTGGTTTTTAGTACTTACGCAATTAATTAAGCTAGAAATCTAAGTACGCATAGGAAAAAACAGAAGCATTAAAAAAGCAACCTGGATTGAAGTAGTGGCTTCAAACTCAGGTTTATTTAGCTGTGAATTGGCAGTGTTAATACAGTGTAAAGTACAGTGTACAGTAACTGCACCACTGTGCCACCCCTCAAAACTCTTTTGAAACACTTTATACATTTAACATAGCTACCTCCACAACTATTTCACATATGTAGCAGTAATCCTTGTAAACTTATTTTGATCTTTGATCAGTTAAGATTTCTTTGATTATGTACCAAAAGGAAAGTTTGAAAAACAATGTTATTTTGCCCCACTGACAATAACTTGTGTAATGTGCATCTCCTGTTTTTGAGTGCAGGTGTCTAATGGCTGTGTGAGTAAGATCTTGGGCCGTTATTACGAGACAGGTTCGATCCGTCCGCGGGCCATAGGAGGGAGCAAACCCAGGGTGGCCACTCCAGAGGTGGTGGGAAAGATTGCTCAGTATAAGAGAGAGTGTCCATCCATTTTTGCTTGGGAGATCAGAGACCGACTGCTTGCAGAAGGAGTTTGTACTAACGACAATATACCAAGTGTAAGACCCCCTTTCTTCAGTCATGTCAGTTTAATTTATGGAGGGCAAGCTTCAATCAAAACTCTTTGGCAAGTCATTGGCATGCCTTGTGTATAGAATATCTAATTAGTATGAAGATAAATGTGAAGATAAGCTGTTGTTCTTTAGAGGATGGTAGTTCAAAACTAATCAAAGATGTCAATATTTTAAACCTTTTCAGAATCATTGTCTATATGACAATATATTATTAGATTGGTAGATAGTACTACTGATGAAGTTTTAGGAAGCAGAAACTTAGACAATTCTAAAAGGTTTGCAGACTTTCAGGAGTCAATTGCATTTTTAAGTCGCTTTGCATAAAAGTGTGCCAAATGCCTAAATGTAAAAGTAATGTAGAGCTGTTATATATACTGTATATTATAATTGGGACACTACAGTATATCCCTATAATTAACCAACCTAACTACATAGGCTGGCAAGAAAACATTTGGATCCATTCAATCCATTTGTAAGCATATTTAACCAAATGGCCAAATTTCATGTTCAACTTTATTCTCATCAAAAAAATTGCCCTGCATTCTATCCTATGGCATTCTCCTGATCAGATATTTAGGTGTAAATTCCTCCCAGGCCCCCTGCAAAACTTTCAAAAAGTATCACGTTATGATAAAGCACTGCTCCAAGGGTTAGGGGAATTCAATTCAATTCAGTTTTATTTGTATAGAACACCTCACCCATAAAAACAAACCTTTACACATATTATGACTTATCATTTTTACTATGCATTATGTCAAGAGAGGCAGCTCATTGCCCATCGTAAAAGCCCATGGTTGTAGTAAATAATCCATGCAAAAACAAGACGTTTGTGGTCACTGTGTATTTCCATGGATAGATTTAAAACTGGTGTAGAGTGAGCTAGATTGCCAGGGTATCTTTTGATTGTTTATCTTGTTCAACTTCCAAGGGGTACATCATTGTACATAATACTGAAGCCATTCTGCCCTGTCACACACTTCTTAATTGGAATGATTTGAGATTCTCCAGATTCTCTTGGTTTCTCCTGTCCTGTCAGATAAGGTTTAATGGTTTCTGTTTGGATTTATCCATGTTTTCAAAGAAGCCAGTGAAATGTGAAATTGTTCCACAGATTCTCCCTAAGAGATCCTGAAACGACCAATAGTTTGTATGTACAGTGGAGATCAAAATTAGAGAAGAGTTTATGAACACTATTACTCAACACTTGGAAATGTTTGTTGTGGCTTTACCATGCCACTAGAACAGTGTTGTGTTACAAAATAACCAAAGCACTTCAATAAAAAACATTTATTTTGCAAAAAACGATGATTAAAAATGATTAAAATCAGAGAACAGCAATAACTGTAGTATGGAGAAAGATTAGAACAAAATTTTTCTGAAGGTTACAACAGTCAGCAATTTGTAGGATTTGTACAGGCCCTTTATTTGAAGAAGATTTGAATTACTTCAGCACACCTGCTGCCACAGCACATCCCTATTCTCTCAAGTTTTCTCTGGAGAAATTTTGGTCCACTCTTCTTCCAGTATTTTCCACCTTTCTGTATTCAAGATTCAAGATTCAAAAAACTTTATTACTCCCAGAATATGTAAAATGGACAAATGAAATTGGGTTAATATATATACCTGTAGTGGGTTTCTTGGCTATAACTTTGTCGCCAAGGATTTTTATGAGATTTTCTATTGGGTTTGGATCAGGACTATCAGGACTGGCCATTTAATTTTTTCAAATGTTTTCAGTTTCAAGGAACTGCTTTGCCCATTTGGCTGTGTGACAAGGGGCATTGTCCTGTTTGGGTTGGGCTGATTGGGTGATGAATGCAGGGAATGCTGCAGAAAACATTCCCCAAACCACAACACTTCCTCCTTCACCTTGCACTGACTTCTTGGGTTCAGTCTTTCTCCATTTTGATGACCAACATGTTTGTTTTCCATCAGGCCCAAATAAATTAAACTTTGCTTTCATCACTAAAGTGTACTTTGGACTAATTATCTTCTGTCCACAGAACATGCTCCTCAGCAAAGTCTAGCCTTTTGATTATTTCTGCTAATGAGAGGTTTGGTCACTGCAGAGTGGGCTTTTCTTCCGATTGCTCTTAACTGTAGAGACACTGTACAATGAGACAGATGCTTGCCCTGCTCAGCACTGAGCTGAAGTGTTGAACCAGTTGCCCATTGACATTCTCCATATCATCCTCTCCTGTCTCACATTTGTCTTTTGTGGACAACCAGTCTTCATAGGGGACTTGAGTTTGTTACATAGAGAGAAAGATGCAATATTTTAGAAGTCATAGATTTGCAATGACCCACTGCTCTTGCTATAGCTGATAGGGTCATCCCTTTCGCTTTTGTCTGGACAACCTGGTGTTGCAGGGTTTCAGTCACTTTGGAACTTCTTACCATCTTGCAAAGTCAGTGAAAACTGGAAAGGTTAGCTGCCAGTTAAATAGGGTTTGTCAGATAATTAAGGGAATTAGCACCAGGTGCTAAATCAACAACAATAACTGTGAGGTATCTGAAACTGTTCTCTTATATTGATCAGTGTTCCTTTTCAAATATCTCAAATATGTGCTTAAAATACTGCTATTTTACTCCTGTTCAGATAATTTCAAATAGGACTAAACAGTGACCATGATGTTTAGGAAATAGTAAGTTGTTCTCTAATTCAGTGTAGTAGTAGTCCAGTGCAGATTTAATTGTGTTATGTCACTGTACTTTTTTTTCTACATTTCGTTCAATAAATGCTAAAGATAGCATAACAATGTGTTGATTTGTATTATTTTAAATAGGACAAAGGGGGCAGTATTGTAGTTGGTAGAGCAGTTGCACTATAACTATTTGCCCTGTTTGTATGTGGCTAGTATCCCTGGATGAGTCACTAAATTCCACATCAAGCCACTGTACTCTGGATGCTGGTCCTAAGTCCGGTGCAAAATCCGAGCCTTGAGCAAAGATTTATAGTGGGTAATATTTCATTAGTTTTGTTAGTGTTACACTAACAAATAATGTCACTTTTAGAGGGCATGGTCTATGGTATCAATAAAATTGTTTTCAATTTATAGATTTCAGCATGCACTGGAAAAGGGTGCTTGATCTGCCTGTGTTGGTGGTGTTCTTGGTCAAGACAGGCAGGATATACACTGCTCAAAAAAATAAAGGGAACACTAAAATAACACAACCTAGATCTGACTGAATGAAATATTCTTATTAAATACTTTATTGTTTTCATAGTTGAATATGGTGACAACAAAATCACACAAAAATGATCAATGGAAACCAGATTTTTTTAACCAGTCATGAGTCATACTCAAAATTGAAGTGTTAAAAAACACTACAGGCTGATCCAACTTTGATGTAATGTCCTTAAAACAAGTCAAAATTAGCCTCAGTAGTGTGTGTGGCCTGAATGACCTCCCTACAACGCCTGGGCATGCTCCTGATGAGGTGGCGGATGGTCTCCTGAGGGATCTCCTCCTAGACCGGGACTAAAGCATCCAACAAATCCTGGACTGTCTGTGGTGCAACATGGCGTTGGTGGATGGAGCAAGACATGATGTCCCAGATGTGCTCAATTGGATTCAGGTCTGGGGAACGGGCGGGCCAGTCCATAGCATCAATGCCTTTGATTTGCAGGAACTGCTGACACACTCCAGAGGTCTAGCATTGTCTTGCATTAGGAGGAACTCGAGGCCCACCGCACCGGCACATGGTCTCACAAGGGGTCTGAGGATGTCATCTTGCTACCTAATGTAAGTCAGGCTACCTCTAGTGAGCCCATGGGGGGCTGCACAATGTTGGCCTGTAAGCACAACCCCCACCTGTGGACGTCGGGCCCTAATACCACCCTCATGGAGTCTGTTTCTGACCGTTTGAGCAGACACATGCACATTTGTGGCCTGCTGGAGGTCATTTTGCAGGGCTCTGGCAGTGCTCCTCCGGTCTCTCCTTGCACAAAGGCGGAGGTAGCGGTCTTGCTGATGGGTTGTTGTTCTCCACTTCTCAGTTCTCAGGAACTGAGAAGTGGTCTGTGGTCAATACCTGCAGAACCACTCCTTTATTGGGGGTGTCTTGCTAATTGCCTATAATTTCCACCTGTTGTCTATTCCATTTGCACAACAGCATGTGAAATTGATTGTCAATCAGTGTTACTTCCTAAGTGGGCAGTTTGATTACTCAGAAGTGTGATTGAGTTACATTGTGTTGTTTAAGTGTTCCCTTTATTTTTTGAGCAGTGTACAATGACTGTTATTCCACTCGAGGTGGATGCTGACAAAACTGATAGGACCAAAAAACACATTACATATCATGTCACAGAGTACAGTGCATAGTGGGATTACTGAACTTACAGTTGTGTCAGCATATGCCACAGCATGTTTAGTGCCGTGTGTTGTGTTCCGCAGTTTGTTCCTGTAGTCTTTGATTACTTCTGTGTGTGCACAGTTCAGCATTTACATTGCTTACAAGATGTAATCGCCATTGCCTTCTGGACCAGAAGGTTGCAGTTCAGCTTCAGGGACCACGACTTCTCCACTGAATTATCACACAACCAGACTCTTCTGCATCACACCCCAAGAGGAGGTGCTGAAAGTGGCAGGAAAGGAAGCAGGGGGGCATCTGGGCTAGGTTAGCTTCCAGACTAGCCTCTCCAATAAAGCTTTGCATTTATGTTTTATCATATGTTTCATTTATATAGTGTAACCACATATATAGTGTTACCACAACATTCATTAAGTGACAAACATGATGTTTTTACATAATAACTAACTTCAAGTTTAACACTGAGTAGCAAATTGTAGTTGTTTTGTAAAAGGTAATCTTTACTGTTTTGGATGGTTTACCAACTGATTAAATTCTTACAGAATGAATGAGGAACAACATGTTCCTTTTTTCTTTTTCATTTATATAATGTATACTAAAAATATGATCATAGTAATGTGCTTCTTGTATTGGTATGCCATTCATGTACTAAAAAATATTTACTTTTATGTAATGATGTTATTGTGTTTATCCCCAGGTTTCATCAATAAATCGAGTGCTCAGAAATCTGGCCAGTGACAAGCAGCAAATGGGCACAGTGGTAGGGGAAGGAATGTTTGACAAACTCAAGATGCTCAATGGGCAAGCAACTTGGGGAGGACGAACAGGGTGGTATGCTGGAACTACAAACACTACAACTGGTATGACACTCAAGCAAATCATTTTTTGTGTACTTGAGTGCTTAACTTTCTGTTGCTTGTTTGCTGCATAGCTGTTAGCATCAGTTGTGCAATTAACTACATCACCATGTAATTTGCCTAAGGTGCAAAATGTAAAGCAAGTGAGGAGGAAGAAATAGATGGACAAAATCATCCCATAGAAGTAGAGTCAATTAGGATGGGTTGAAGATGTAGCATATAAGGTAGCATCAGAACCTATAAAATACAACAACCTTGAATCATCTACACAAATACCTAATGAGATCTCCATTGTGTCCTTGTGATTTAAGTGTGTCTTATGTTCATGTGTCATGAATAGACTTTATGGATTATGATCCCAATGATTTTTAGAAATATGTTATGTTTTTGGGAAATTACATAAAAAAAGAATAAGTTGGTCTTGCCAAAATATTTTATATGGAATGAGGTGCTTGTAAATTTCATGTGTGGGTAAGGTCCTTATTTGCTGGGTGGAGTGGGCTCATTTGCTGTCCTCTGGCACCCTGGTGTAACAACAATTAAAGAAAGTTATGCTATAATAACACGGCTGCTGCCTCCCCATCAGTTTATAGCATGTTTGTGGCTATGCATGTGTGAGTGCAGAGGAAGGAGAGGGGCCGTCTGCTCCCATCTGTGTCTTTTTCTGCCTGACTGACTGTGACACTGAGCAATGGCTTCATTCTGTTTTGCAGTCTCTGTCTGCTGGGAATAATGAATAATTATCCAGCCAGCGCCACAAATAACATGAATTCCACAGGGAACTGGAGCCCTTGGGCCTGCCGCAATCATGTTGGAGATATCTACTTTGAAGTTCCCTGTATCTTAACTTATGTTTACTTCATAAGCATGGTTTAATTTCTGAGCTTTAGTAAAGTGCTGCATAGTTCAGTTTACACTTTACTGCTAATCTAACTTTTCTTACAGGGGCAGTGTTTCACTCAGCATGAAGTAACTATCCTAATATTGCATTTTACAAATGCTGATTTGAACTGTATGGATAAAAAAAAAATTAACAATAACAAAAACATGTGAAATAACTTTACTAAGGGCTGATAACTTAGAACTAACTGTATGGCCTTCCATTTAACAGAGTAAGGTCCTTTTGAGTAAGGTCAGGTTCTTTGTCTGACCTTTAGCAGACGTAGCTGCAGTGTTATCTACTAGTTCAAGACAATCATATATGTATATTTTTACTGTATATTTTTCAGTCACCTCCAGGACCACAAAAATCTATCACACTTTTAATAAATTTGGTTGCAAAATGCAACTAATTACTCAAAGTCAGGAGATTAATATAACAGTTAAATAAACATAAAAATGCAAAGGTTTGAAATAGTATGATTAGAATATGTTAAAATTATAAAGCTCAAGTTAAATTTGTATTTGTGTTGTGTTTACCCAAAAAAGTAAAAACTTACACAAAAATGTACTAAAACCACTCAAAATTTGAAATGTGGCTTCATCTATTGGACAACCAAACATTGCATTCTCTGTCTTTGTACCTTTGACCCTATAAGTAGAATATAAAATCTGAAAACTTCTCTCATCCCAGCTGATTATGAATTTGATCGTAACTGGTCTGAAATCCCTTTTTCTCACTTTCCTCTACCTGTCTTTCTGCTGCAGAGCAACCACAGGAACCGGCGGGAGAGAACACCATATCAATAAATTCCAATGGTGAAGAGTCAGAAGAGACTCAGATGAGACTTCAGCTAAAAAGAAAACTTCAAAGAAACAGAACATCTTTCACACAGGACCAGATAGAAGCACTGGAGAAAGGTAAGGTAGTATTGTACTTGTTACTTTGTTACTTGTACAGCACATGGTTAAGAATGATGAGATGCTGATGTCTTATATGTTAATGATGCTGTTTTGTTTCTCTATTCTGTATCTGACTGGAATGTGAAACTTAATGACTTGACTGAGTTGGGTCAGATTAACAATGTACTAGTGAGACTATGGAGAATATTTGCTTGATGATCATAATTCTCTTCATAGACTGTAATCTAAACTTGTTAACTTAGTAAAATAAGTTGTACTTTATGTACACATTGTTGCCGTCTCTCCTATTCACACTTTTACTTTCTTAGTAATTCTCTTGCTAAGAGTGTTCTTCCACAAAGTTGGGCATTTTAAGTTCCTCTCAACAACAAGTTGATCCAAATGGGAATTTTCTTTGATAGATCATGTATGTTGGTGGTCTAAAAGTGTTTTTTTCAGAATGGAGAATACAAGTTTAGTGTGTGTCCTAAAGCGCTCAGTGGGCATGATTTTTGTCAGATGTGTGTGGTAAATGTGGCTGTATGACCAACTACAAGTGTCTCTCAGGATTTGAAGATCTTCTGGTTTTCCTAACTTCTGGTTTTCCCGACTTAAAGATTTTCTGGTTTTCTTTTTACCATCGAAGAAGTTTTAAAGCAATGGTCGGCCTTTTGGTGACTCTAGATTCTAGAATGGCACCTATTGAGTGGTATAGCAGCGTTTGTGCATTGTTTTTGTAAGTTTTGTGTGAGTTTTTGTTGGCTAGCTTTGTCCAACTTGTGTTGTGTGCTAGTCTCAGGTAATAGGCAGAAGTAAACTTCAAAAACAATAGGTGCCATGCTTATATAAATCATGAAATATACTCAACTGCAAATGCTCAACAAAGATTCTAGAAATTCCCCAACTAATTATGGGACATTTGCCATTTAGATCTCAAAGTAGTGGTCAGATGGCCCAGATTGACAAACGTCTCAAGGGTCCAAAGTGGACAATCATGTTCCACTGAATACATAATTATTTTATAGAGATTATGTGTGATACAGTTGTCAAATGTTATTGAATTAGTAAATAAATAATTTCATGCAGTGGAGTCACATTACAAATGGCTGAGCAGAGAGAGCAGTGCAGCTCACCAGTCCTTTCACATGGACCACAATTGACTGCAAGTGCCCAAGTAACAGCCAGTAGTGATGGGAGAAATACCAGCAGTGGAGTCACAGGGATCATGAATCCAGTTCTGACATACTACAGTATATAATCCGTGTCCTATTGTTATAGTATTACCTGATGGCACAATTTATTTATGTTCCAGAATTTGAAAGGACTCACTATCCAGATGTATTTGCCCGAGAACGCCTTGCCAACAAAATAGATCTTCCAGAGGCTAGAATACAGGTAGGTTATAGTTGTAATTTTAGGCTTAAAAGTGAATGTGTGTGTGTGTGTGTGTGTGTGTACCAAATGGTGAATCATTTGTGCTTAAAACCCAAATACATTTGTTCAGTTTTTAAGTTTTATTTCCCATTTCCCAACATTTCAATATACCTTTTTGTTTAAACTGTGTAAAAAGAGTGTAAAAAAAAGTAAAAAGTAAAGGGAATTCTGCAAGTAGAACAAAGGCCATATTGCATGCATACCTGTTAATAAAAACATGTTATATGGTCCAAAACTTGGTGCAGAGTGAAAACCGTAAATCAACATGTTTTTATCCTATTGAAACAGCTCACACTCACCTCCATCTGATGATGGCAAAAAATAGTTATTTTCTACTTTTCCAAAAGATGTACAGAAATATAGATAAAAAAACAAAATTATTTCCACAGACAGTCTTGTATCCAGAAAACTGTTTTTCTCTGTTTTTCCCCTCCCACATTATCAGCAGTTAATGTTAAAGAGTATTAATACTACGCAAATACATTACAAAAAAAACCTTGAATAAGCCTGATTACTGTGTTCTTAAATGAACCATAATGTACTAGAATGATGTAAATGCAATAACATGTCACAGTATGCAAATATATTTGCTTATATATATATATATATATATATGTATTTTTTGCTTGTATTCATAAGGACGGTAGAAGTTGGCTCCCACACATGTAATGGACCGGACAAGTCAACTTGCAGTTTACATAGTGAATAAGACCCTGCTCATGCTTTACTTATCACGTCAACATTAAACTGAGTTCTAAAACACAGTTTTTGTTCAAAACAGCATGCATTCATACAGGTTACTTACCTTTTTATTTAATAAAATCATATAGAAACTCTAAACAACCTATACATTTTTCTGCCGATTTCTTAGTAATTGAAAACAATTTGTCCTTAGAGTTAGATGTTCACAGCAAACAGCCAAATAAGTAATAGTCCAAACAGACATAGAAAGCAATAATTACCTCCATGTTAATTTCAGACATAGATGTCATATTGACTGACATGTCAAAAAAAAAAAAAAAAAACATTCACTTTGTATCAACAGCTGTTTTCTCCTGGAATATGCAGGTTTGGTTTTCCAACAGACGAGCAAAGTGGAGAAGAGAGGAGAAACTGAGAAACCAACGTCGTCAGGTGTCAAACTCCTCCAATCATATTCCTATCAGTAGCAGTTTCAACACCAGTGTTTACCAGCCTTTATCACAGTCTACTACACCAGGTACTAATGTGAACATTTTTTTTTTGGTGACCTGTATTTATCTTTTTATATGGTCCAGTATGCACATAGTTACTACCCCCCTTTAGAATCAGAAAAGTGGCAAAAGAGGGGACTGAAAGAGAGGGGGGACACTAACTTCACTAATGTGAACATTTTCTGTAGAAACATATACTACACATTTGACTGGCACATATATTAACATCTAATTTGTTAAATATATTAAAACTAAGAAAAGTAAAAAGTAGCCTGCTTAAATGGAGAAAAGTAGTCTCTTAGCAATTTGTTATCATTGCATGCATATCATTGCAGGTTGCAGTTGGTAGCAAAGTCTTGTAGCCTATGAACATAAATAAGGGTTATATAGTATAATATTTTGCTTAACCTTTCGAATGCTAAGCCTATTTGTTAAGATGCATAAATATGAGTATAAGTATTAATGATGAACGGTAAAAGATGGCACAGAGCACAAATTAATTATTTTCAGGTTCTCCTGAAAAAAAAAGAGCCCTTTAGGGTGAGAATCCCTTTGAAATGATGTAGCTGTAGCTCTAAACCTCTATCAAATCATTGTACAATAACAACATTTTCTCTGCAAACCTGGAGCATAAATATGAGGTCTCTAACCAACTATCTACAGACGAAAGAAGCTACTTGGATAAAAAGTGAAACGCTTTGATCTAACCAGAAGAAAGTCCTGTTGCCAGGACTCAAGTTCCAGATGACTTCTCCTGAAAGACTAATAATCTTCACCAACATCCAGTGGCTTGTAAAAGTATTCATACCCCTTGAACTTTTCCACATTTTCTCACATTATGACCACAAACATAAATATATTTTATTGGAATGTTATGTGAAATACCCACACATGGGTTTATTTATTTTTTACAAATAAAAACCTTAAAAGTGCAGTGTGCAAAAGTATTCAGCCCCCCTGAGTCAATACTTCGTGGAACCCCCTTTTGCCGCAATTACAGCTGCAAGTCTTTTGGGTTATGTCTCCACCAGCTTTGCACATCTAGAGACTGAAATCTTTGCCCATTCTTCCTTGCAAAACAATTCAAGCAATTCAAGAGTCAGATTAGAAGTGTTTTGCAGACTCCAACAGGTTTTCCTCCAAGATTGCCCTGTATTTGGCTCCAACCATCTTCCCATCAACTCTGGCCAGCTTCCCTGTCCCAGCTGAAGAGAAGCAGCCCTAGAGCATGCCACCACCATGTTTGACAGTGGGTATAGTGTGTTCAGAATGATGTGCAGTGTTATGTTTCCGCCACACATAGCATTTTGCATTTAGGCCAAAAAGTAAAATTTTGGTCTCATCTGACCAGAGCACCTTCTTACACACGTTTGCTGGGTCACTCACATGGCTTCTGGCAAACTGCAAACGGGACTTCTTGTGGTTTTCTTTTAACATTGGCTTTCTTCTTGCCACTCTTCTATAAAGCCCAGATTTGTGCAGTGCACGACTGATTTGTCCTATGGACAGATTCCCCCACCTGAGCTCTAGATCTCTGCAGTTCATCCAGAGTCCCCATGGGCCTCTTGGCTAAATCTCTGATCAGTGCTCTCCTTGTTCGGCCTGTTAGTTTCGGTGGACCACCATGTCTCGGTAGGTTTGCAGTTGTGCCATACTCTTTCCATTTGCAGATGATGGACTGAACAGTGGTCAATGAGATGTTCAAAGCTTGGGAAATATTTTTATAGCCTAACCCTGCTTTAAATTTCTCCACAACTTTATTCCTGACCTCTCTGGTGTCTTCCTTGGACTTCATGATGCTGTTTGCTCCCCAATATTCTCTTAACAAACCACAGAGGCTGTCACAGAACAGCTGTATTTGAACTGAGATTAAATTACACACAGGTGGACTCTATTCAGTCATTAGGTCAACATTCAATCAGTCAGCAACCATCAGGCAACTTCTGCAGGCAATTGGATGCACTCAGAGAAAAGAGGGCTGAATATTTTTGCACACTGCACTTTTCAGTTTTTTATTTGTAAAAAATAAACAAACTCATGTATAATTTTCTTTCTATTTCACAATTATATGCCACTTTGTGTTGGTCTTTCACATAACATTCCAATAAAATATATTTATGTTTGTGGTCATAATGTGAGAAAATGTGGAAAAGTTCAAGGGGTATGAATACTTATACAAGCCAATGTATCTCTGCAAGGTTTCATTCTAATAAAGTAAAGCAGAGCAAAATTATAGAGGTTTACCACAGACACAATATTTTGGGATCTTGTGTGCTATTTTAATTTTTTATCGTACAGAACTGTATATTTATATATTATATAAGTTATATTTCATGTGTATTTCACAAATAGTGTTAAATACATCCAAATTTTATAGATTTGGGCATTTGGCTGACCGTTTAACCCTTACATTTGCAACCGCCATTTCTGTAAATGCAAATATGCAGGGCTATATCTTTTTGATGGATTGGCCTTTTCTAGTAAATGACACCTCATTTGAATTGTTAGAGCCAAATGAAGACACATCAACAATCTGACAAAAGTCAGATTGACAGCACTGTCAGCCAATCAGAATCAGCAGAACACGGTTGTGTGAAACACTCAGGCTTCAGCATGAGTATTTTCTAAGGCTTCCATCAGGGTCCTAAAACCCATCAGACCAGCACCCCGAATGATTTCAGTGTGTAGCATTTTTTGACATATATCTGTGGAATCTGTGGAGTCTCTGCTTTTGTCTGAGTTATGTTTTGTATATTTTGCACAAAGTGTTGTGGCAGAAAAAATGTAGCCAGTGTTTCAAAGCAGTGTTGATATTTATTTATTTAGTTGGTATGTGTGCTGTGTTTGATGCATGTGTAAAATGATTTTATGGTCTTTTGGCCCAGCTTCTGCTGGTTAATTTGATGTGCAGCATCAAAACATTCTTATATGATTAGTGCATTGTTTCACACTGTGTTTGCAAAATACTTATCCAGGTCCCCAAATTGGGGAATCTTCTGGTTTAATTAATCACCGATGAATATTGCTGTGGTAAGAGCACAAGAGATGGCCTACTTTTATTACAACAAAACAAACCTAGAATATATCACCCTACTCCAGTTGAACTGAAGAGGTCTCAAGGTGGTGCTAAACTAAAGCCTAGGAGATCGGGATACAATCTTTTCCTACTATTAAATCATGGGAAATGTCAACTCTATATTGAACAAAAGAGAGGAACTGGAGGCACTGGTTAGGAACCAGAGAGAATTTCGTGTGTAGCCTGATGTGTTTTACTGAGACATGGTTGAATCAAAACATTAAAGACTTCTACGGGGATGTGCCTAACCACCCTGGTATGAGCAGACACAGATGCTCAGGCAAGACAAAAGGTAGAGGACTTTATGTGTAAACAAGTGACGTGGGTATTCTCGATATGAGACCACCTGACAAGGCAATAATAATATTGCAATACTTGCAATATTACAAACTCAATATTGTAATATTGAGGATACAAACTCAACATTCAAGGCCCTCAATCTCAGGAGATTTTTCATGGACACTGACACACAGGTTGACTGTTTCACAGATTACATCAACTTCTGTAGAGACAGTGCACAGACTTTGAAGGTATAACCAAAAAGTCTTCCCAAATAACAAACGATGGATCACTATTGAGATTAAGGCAGTCCTTTACCAGACAAAAAGGGTTCATGGATTAATGGATTAACTGATTTATCACTTGAGCTCACATAGCAGAGATTCATCGCTTCATCTATGCACCAGTGTCATACAGATAGTCTACTCGTTCGTATCTTAAGTTAAAGTAATTGGCCTGCATTTCAAATCTCCTTTCTCAAATCTGTTTTTCTAGTCTCCTTCTCCTCTGGATCCATGTTGGGAAGGTCCGATCCAGTCCTGTGTAATAACTACAGCCTTCCAGCCATGCCCAGCTACAGTATGGCTGGCAGCCTGCCTATGCAAGTAAGGCTATGTGACAAGACAGCACATTACAAAATAAATTGTTCTGGACCAGCCAGAGTTAGCTATGGCATCTTCATGTGTGTCAGTGTCTGACTTCCAGTCTGGTTGGCTTACAGATATACAGACATGAGATACATTGTTGGTAGAAGTAGCTTCGTCAAACTGAAGAAGCTACTTGGATGAGTAGTGAAAACGTTTTAACCTATCAAGAAAGGGTCAAACTAATTTTCTGTACGTGTCTGTAGGTATGTGTGCGTATATGTTTGGTGTGTGAATTTTTATCATGGGTGAACGCTAATCTTCAACTCTCTGCCTTTGGTTCCTTTTCTTCTCCTCTACAGTATTATTTATCATGAATTTTAAAAAGATTTTTGACAAATAAATTATGTCTTGCAGATCAAAGAGATAATTTGGGGGTTTGGGTATTTAATTTTGGGAAGTTTAGCCTATCTAAACTTTTGCCACAACAGAGTGTGATGTGTGGCAATGCACTCCATAAATCATTCAATAAAACAAAGCACAAATTCCTGGTAGATTAGTAACTGATGTTACACAGGACATCTGCTGATTAAATAAGGAGGATGAAATGATTACAGCAATGATAGCTGTGTATCCTCATATCTTCTCATTGATGTTTGATAACTTTTGAAACAAATTTTCAGCATAAAATGTAACCTCCTGCTGTGGGTATTCTGGATATGAGACCACCAGATTGGCTGGTGATGGTATGAATCTGTGTATCCAAAATATGTCAGACTGAGAGCACCTTCCACCACATTTTATTGACACTCTCTTGTGAATCAAGTGGTGTTTTTCTTCTGTTTTAGTGCTTCTTTATGCTTTCAGGCATCCAACCAGACCTCTTATTCCTGCATGCTGCCTCCCAGCCCCACTATAAATGGAAGAAGTTATGATACATATACTCCTCCACACATGCAGCCACACATCAACAACCAGTCAATGACATCTTCTGCTACATCATCTGCAGGTAGGAAACTACTGGCTACTGTCTGATACTTTCAATACAAATACAGAACTGATTGTTGGTGCATTCCATCTTATATCCTCAAGAACCTATTCTGTACAGACTTAAGCTCTTTCTATAACATCTTTAGTTTCTTTAGTTAAAATATGGATTTTTTTTTCAGCATGGAAACCTGTGCATCTCTCTCTCTACCTTGTGTTCAGTCAAAACACAATTTAATTTAATTTAAAATTTAATTTAAAACGTTAATTTTTATGGAGGTGTTATGCAATCTAATGGCCCCTATATTTTCCTCTTATCAGGTCTGATTTCCCCTGGTGTCTCAGTACCAGTCCAAGTTCCAGGAAGTGAAGCAGACATGCCACAGTATTGGTCACGCCTGCAGTGATGTTGCAGCGAAAAGACTTTGTGGGACAGTTAATGTCCAAGTCAGTAAAATAAATTAATACAAAGGAATGAGGTGTGTTAATGCTGGCAAGAAAATGTTGTCTAACCAAAATTCTGCAAAATACAAGACAGAAAGAGTTTGAATAATCAATACTCAACTATTGTTATAATGAAATAGTACTGTAAAGCAGTAAAAATCCAACTACAACTGGATCAAAATTCTATGGAGCATGAATGGTAGCAGATGGAGATAATGTGGAGAGCAATGTCAATTAGTTAGCAAGGACACTCTGGCTCTAACCTAAAACTCTGGCCTGGGCTTTACACAGTAGGCTCAGAAAGGGGACCATGCTTTGTTAACTATAAACTCCAGAAAGGAAAAATAGCTCACTGTCTAGTTTGTGGGTACACACATTACCTCCACTTTCAGTTCCTAATTTATATCATGTTTGTGTGTTTGTTGCAAAAACAAAGATGACCTCTGAAACAACAAGGAAAAAAAAAAAATGAAACTTCAAATTAATTTACTGGTGTGAATTTGTTACATCAGCACATTTTAAAAACACTGGCCTAGGATGTGTATAGAATTTTATAATGTGGATTCTGTTGATGTGGTTTTGGTTGTACTATAAAACCCTGATTTGATTGTGAACCGCTAACTGGTATGGATTCTGACATAAAAAATTATGTTTGGATCAATTTGTTTTAATTCCAAAGTTACTGAAAGAAAACAAAAACAACCAAATTGTGAGAAACGGGTTCATAAAATGCGAACATTAGATTGTGTCTGGAATGTAAATGTGTTTCTAATTTCAAAGTGTAAAGTTTTGGTCTATTCCAGTTATCAGGATATGGCTTTCACAATAAAGCTATTTCAGTTATATCCCTAATATTTCTATTACATACTGATTGATAAAACAATTATCATCATCTTTCCGATTGACAAGTTTTGATTAAAGTTTTCAAACAAAGTGCCAAACAGGATCTTAGCCTCTCCATACTATACACTTTGAATTGAAATCTAGACAGGTGTTTCCTCTTTCCTCTTTGAAGACTTGAAACCGGGAACATAGCCTTGAGCAAGCACTCTGTGACAGTGGAGAGATATCTGCATTTAATAGAATAAACAACATGAAGAACAAGAAGATCAAAAAGCAGTAGACAAAACACCATGCAGGTTGGTAGGGCCAATCGATGCACACTGGAAACATATAGCTACAAGTCAACAGAGAGGAAGAAGAAGCACAACTATAAAAGAAAGAACATACAAGGTTAATGACAAGCCACCAGACATCATGTTTCAAACGCCAAATAGAGTCACGTGTTAGCTAACCTGGGATCCAATCAATGAAGAGAGAATTGAGGTGTGGTTTAAAGCTTTATAAAACTAGAAATGTCAAAATAAGGTGTTAATTTTGATAAATTAATCCCCAAAAAAATACAAAGCTGTTAAAAAGATTAACACTGATTAAATGCATTCCAAGGTGCCTTTTAATCTAGTGCAAAACAGTCTATGACTATACAAGTATAATTGCATCATTTGGGCTGACAGTTTATTTTGCTAGTTTTTGCATTAACAACGTGCTTGAGATTAGTTATTACTACGGACATATTCTGTATCATCATTATGTCAGAGGGCTGTCTGCACCCGACAAATAATGGAACTGTTAGGGAGAGGTGGGTGAAGCTGTGTGATGCACTTGGCTGACACTTGGTGATCATCTTATCTCTATCATCTAAGCAAAGCATGTAATTGTTTAATAACAATTAATATTATTATTAAACATTTACCAGTGGCAGACATATTAAACAGTGACAGTGGAATTAAATGCCCACTCACCTGCTGTGAAATTATTCAATTCAATTCAACAATCTTTTACAAAGTGATATATGACCTATCCCCCACCCCACTCTGTCCATGGCCAGCTTGTGAAGGGGGGAGACTTTGCCCAGTTGGAAAACAATAGTGAGGTGACTGCATGTTGTGAAACCAGTCCTCCGTAAAGTGCAGTTAAAAGTTAAAAAACATTGCTCAAAGTAGATAGCTGGTGCCACAGAAGCTTTGCTTAGCGACACTGTATGTGTAGGAGCCCAAAACGGATGACCAGTCCTTACAGTCTTTTCTTTTTTTTTTTTCCAATGTGTCCTGTCCGACAGCATAGCATGCAACATGGAGTCATGGTTGCCTTTTTGTGCTGGACACTTTTACTTTTTCAAGCGGAATATGTGTTTTTATCCAAGTTTAATGAGGGTGTAGTTTATTCCTTTTGATTGTTGACTTGTATTTATTTTATTATGGTCCAGTATGCTTATATCTTGCCAGCTTTGGGATTGGACAGGTGAAAAAGTGGACAGAGAGAATAAGGGAGATAGGGGGACAAAGAGACACCTAGCTAAAAAGAGTACAACCAGCAATAACAACAAAAAGTACTAAGTCAATACACAATCATCATAACAAAAAACAACAAATAATAAAATCAGTTATGATAGTAAGAACAGCGATACCAGAGATAACAGTAAGCACAGCAACATGCAAGCATAAAATATATACCAACCAGTTTAAGCACGAGCATATGTATATCATATCCTACTATCATGGGCAACAACGCAACAGCATCCACCACAATGGTGGGCGACCACTGTTAGGAAGCCCTCCCTCCCGAAACCCCAAAAGAGAAGAAGCTGCTCATAGCCTTAATTTAATGTGTGTAGTGTAGTATAGCTGGAGCGTTTGGGTAATGGGGTGAACAGAGCCAGGTACCTGACTGGCTCGTCGCTTGCCCCACAGGTGGGTGAGAGGACCAACCCCGGCACAGAGCCCACCGTCACCGCAACCAGGACAGTCACCCCCCAACCTCACTACACAGGCACAGCCCCGGTGGGCCCATTACAGACAGGCACCCATCGAGGGATCACACAGGCCCTGGGCACCAAAGCCCAGACCCCCTTGCTAAACCCCGCACCAGCATTTTCCAGTTCATGAGGATGGTTTTCTTTGCAATTCAGTGGGCAGAAGTAACTGAAGTGTTGACCACCACTTCAGGCCCACCTAGATCGCCTAGCAGGCAAAGTGCTGGGGTTGCTGGGATAGGATACCTTACCCAGGATTTTTGCATACCCCTTGCCAGAATTTTGGCACTGATGTGCATGACCAGAGTGCATGCAGGTAGCTATCGGTTGAGTCACCTGTTCAGTGTGGGCAAATGTTTGAGTGAGTGAGTGGACACTAGTTCATCAAATGTTACAAATCTATTGCTTGAGAAGATGTGTTTCAGATGCGATATGCCTTTTTTATGCCAAATGGAGAAATCTATTACGTTGATTAGTCTAAACATGTTATTTGGTGTCTACCTTTAATGAACCCTGTTATATATTGGGGGTAATTTTCTTTTTTCTTTTATTTAAGTCTTTTGGCGAGTGCTTTGCAGATTATTTTCAGGTCTAAATTTATTAGTGAAATTGTTCAGTAACTCAACTCATCTTTGCCTGTCTTTTGGAGGAAGCTTATGAGGCAGAATTCATGTTTGCGGGTAATGCACCAAGAAATTCTGCGGAGCCTCTTGTTTGAGGGGTCCCAAGTGAAGCACTCTGTTTTCTAAAATTATAGTGTAGAATAAACTAGGCTTCTTTAACTTTATCTTGGCGGATAATCTATTGGGTTCACTCATTCTTAAACGCGCGCTACCATGTCTGAGTCTCAGAATGATCACACACACATTGCTTCCACTTCTCTATTGCTTTTTTCATTCAGACTTTGTCACGGAGCTAGGATCAGACTCCATGACCAGAGATGACTCAAAAGACAGGATGTAATAAAGAAGAGTAAATGACCTGAGTTAAAGCGGCAAAGTGAACCAGGAAGTGACGAGATGGTGAGATGATGATGAGCTGGAATTAGAGTAGGTGAGAGGTGGATGATGTCACTATTACAGATGGCCAGTGCAGATTGGAGAGCACATGGAGCTGGGAGAAACAGAATATCCTAGGGCACTGGGGCAAAAGTCTAATGGCTGGTTACAAAAAAAGACAAAGTCGAGAAAACAAGAAAATCAGGGGCAGACAGGCAGGAGGAAGCTGAAATCATGACAGACTTACAGTCTGATGTTACAGTCTATAGCATTTTGGAAAAACTCTTATTGGTTAGACTGAAACCGAGACATTTCAAAAAAGCGCTATATAAGTGCATAGCATTTACCATTTACCAGAGATGCCCAGTTCACAAAGTGCAGACAGGAAGACCTGATTTAGAGTGTTCAAGGCTGCAGACAGTAAAATAAAGACAGAGGAGTGGGCAGTCCAAAGGTACAAAGAATGAACCCTGCTAAATCTAGACTGACAGAGATAATTCAGAGATAGACAATTTGTATTCATTTCAAATCACTTTGTTTTCAATTGGCAATTTAAAAGGGCACAAAAGTTGCTTAAAAATAGACAAAATTCTGCACTTACATAAATAACCCCAAATGAAACACATTTAATTTATAAAGTGTTTCAATTAATTAGGTTGGATTTGGTTGAACTATCTAAATACTTAAGATTCATATGCCATTTTTACACTGCCTCTTCAAGGCAGCTTTACAGTGCCAATACAGTGCCTTGCTGTGCAATATAAATCGTAAAGTTGAGGTCGATTCTCACAGCGGAATGTGTGAGTGATTCTTGCAAGATTCTGCGAGAATGGTGCAGAGAATTCAACATGGTGGGGTGGGTTAGGTGTAAACAAGTGTTCAATAGATTATTCGCCAACATAGAGTAATAGAAGGTTACTATTTAATACACTATGAATCAATTGAATTCAGCCAGCAGCAGGTCATCTCCCTCAAAGAAACTGTTAGATCCCTCTCAGAGAACATGGGTTGGTTATCAGTGGAGAAAAATATGATAAAAGAAAATATTAGTTGATCTATAGGCCTGCAGCCTATAGAGAAACAATGTGGTCTTCTCAGGGATCCCAGAGCAGGCACAAGAAGATGCAGTCAAAAGTTTCATGAAAATTCAGCTGAAAATACCTGCTGATATTGCTTTCCACCTGAATGTCCCATTGTCAAGTTCTACAACTTCAGGCAAAAGAAACTGGTGTAGAGCCAAGGCAAAGAGCTGAAGGGAACAAACGATCAGGGACCAACACCACAGGCAGTTCCCGATCCAGTAGGTTTCTAGTCCAGTAGGTTCATCAGCGAGGGTTGAAGAACAATAATTACACACTGGCACACTTATTATTCCTCTTTGGGTTTTCCTATTTTAAGACTTCCCCACTTGTTCTCCTATATCTGTAACTCTTTCCCTTTTGCCCACTAATACCATCAGCCAGCAATGCAAACTTTTAACAGCCAGACATACAGTACACAGTGACATCCCAGGCAATACTTGTGTGCGCATGCACTCAACACATAGTTCAGAACATGCATGCACTATAACTCTTAGTCAGGCGTAAGTGCATGCACATGTACAAGAACACAAAGTCACGCACACAAACACACACCTACACACACACACACACACACACATAACCATTTATACACCTTGCAAGCAGACCTTGTATTACTACAACATACTTTACCTAAACCAATGAATTATACACTTCCCTTACCACAGATCCCTCAAATGTACTTAGTCTGTTAAAATACTAAACGCCCAGCAAGAGCCTGCAAAATGACAATGGTATCAACCTCTCTCATTTACCTAACAAAAGGCAGAAAAACCCCAAGAGAAAAAGAGGAGCTGATGGCTGTCACAAGAAAAAGAAAAGCCTAGTACTGTTCCTTTAATCCCAATGACATGTTTCAGTCTGTGTAATAAAATGTTGTAATTTATAGTATCAAATGCAGCTCTAAGATCTAAGAAGATGAATATATAAAGAGAAGTCTGTTGTTTGACACTCAGGCAACATTGACTGCAAAGAGAGCGGCTTCTGTACTATTATGTACTCTAAATACTAAGTGGAAATCTTCATACAGGCTTATTTCTGCACAGGTCGTCACATAATTGCTTTGAAGCTACTTTTTCGAGTATTTTAGAGATAAAGAGCAAATTGGATATTGACTATAATTTGCTAAAACCCCTGACTCAAGAGCAGAGGTTTGACTACAACAACCTTAAAAGCCTGTGGTACATAGCCTGTTAGTAAAGATAGATTGATGTGATCTAATGTGGAGATGCTGATCAAAGGTAAATTGTCTTTGAGCAGTCTAGTCGGAATAAGGTCTAATAGACATGTTGATGGTTTAGATCAAGAAGAAGCTGTCTAAGTGTGAGTAAGGTCTTACAAACAAATCTAGAGCTGCTGTAGAAGTAAGTCCATCCATGTCAGTTGCAGAGAGGATCAATTTTATTTAATTTTTTTCATAGTTTGAATGAATTAATGTGTTTTATTCGTAAAGTAATTCAATTCAATTCAATTCAGTTTTATTTGTCATCTCAAGGCACTTTACGGTGCAAGACCTTACAGAGTATAATTATACAAAAAATTATATAGAAAACTCAACAATCCCATTTCAGCAAGCTTTAGGCAACAGTGGAGAGGAAAAACTCCCTTTAGAGGAAGAAACCTCCACCAGAACCAGGTTAATAGTGTGCTGCCATCTGTCTCGACCAGTTGGGGTGAGTGGAAAGAGGAGAGAGAAAAGAACAGCAAGCAACACAAACAACAACAAGCAGCAAGAACACTGGGCAGGTCAACTGGATTCTGGAGATGTACAGCTTCAGGCCAAGGATACCTGCAGAAAAGTACAGAGAGAGAGCGAGACAGAGAGGAGGAAACACAACTACGGGAGAGAGAGGACACAAAGTTAATGACATAAAATGGTGGCATTTGAATTGATATAGGAGAAAGGAGATAGGAGCTCAGTTCCATGTATAAATAGAGGTCCCCCGGCAGACTAAACTATAGCAGTATAACTAGGAGATGGTTCAGAGTCACCTGATCCATTGGGACATCCTATTAATAATGAATTACAATAGTCCAGTCTGGAAGTAACAAATGCATGGACTAGTTTTTCAGCATCACTGTGGGACAGGATGTGCCTAATTTTAACAATGTTTCTCAGGTGAAAAAAGGCAGTTCTAGAGATTTCTTTGATGTATGAAGTGAAGGAGATATCCTGATCAAAGATAATGCTGAGATTTCTTTCAGTATTACTTGAGGCCAATGCTAAGTCATCAAGGGTGAGAACGTGATTAGACATAGTGTTTCTGAGCCCAAACAGTATAACCTCTGTCTTGTCTGGATTTAGGAGAAGGAAATTGGAGGACATCCAGGCCTGTATGTCTTTTAAGTATGCTTGAAGTTTGACTAATTGATTAGTTTCTCCTAGTTTCATAGATAAGTATAGCTGGGTATCATCTGCATAACAATGGAAATGTATAGTGTTTCCTAATAATATTGCCTAAGGGGGACATATATAGAGTGAAAAGAATTGGTCCAAGCACAGAACCCTGTGGAATTACATAGCTAACTCTGCTGTGCATGCAACACTCATCATTAACATGTACAAACTGGAATCTATCTGATAGATATGATTTAAACCACCCTAGTGCTGTTCCTTTGATCCCAATGATATGTTCCAGTCTGTGTAATAAAATGTTGTGATCTATAGTGTCAAATGCAGCACTAACAAGATCTAACAAGATGAGTATAGAGAGTAGTCCATTGTCTGATGCTAAAAGAAGATTGTTAGTGACCTTTACCAGTGCTGTTTCTGTATTATGATGTACTCTAAGTCCTGACTGGAAATCTTAATACAGGTTATTGCTTTGCAGGTGGTCACATAATTGCTTAGAAACTACCTTTGCAAGAATTTTAGAGATAAAAGGCAGATTGGATATTTATCTATAATTCACTAAAACCCCTGAGTCCAGAGTAGGCTTTTTGAGTAGGGGCTTGACTACAACAACCCTAAAAGCCTGTGGTACGTAGCCTATTTTTAAGGATAGATTGATCTGTTCTAATGGACTTGCTGATCAAAGGTAAGACATCTTTGAGGAGTCTATTTGGGATGGGGTCTAAGAGACACATTGATGGTTTAGATGAATCAATTACTGAAATTAATTCAGAATGATCTGGGGCGGGGGGGAGCAGTCTAAGTACGAGCTTGGTCTTACAAATGAATCTTGAACTGTTGTACAAATGAGACCATCCATGCCGTAGTCAGGGAGGATCTGATAAATATTTTCTCTAATAGTTATGACTTTATTTGTAAAGACATTTATGAAATCATTGCTGCTAAGAGTTAAGGGGATACTAGGCTCAACAGAGCTATGACTCTTTGTCAGCCTGGCTATAGTGCTAAAAATAAACCCGAGGTTGTTCTTATTTGCCTCTATTAATGAGGAGTAAGATGTGGTTCTAGCTTTATGGAGGGATTTTTTATATATTATTAAACTATCTTTCCAGGCTAGGCAATATTCATCTAAATTTGTAGAACGCCACCTCCTTTCAAGCTTACGTGATCTCTGCTTTAAGCTACGGATTTGTGAATTGTACCATGGAGCTAACTTCCTCTCATTCACTAGCTTCTTTTTTAGAGGAGCAACAGTATGGTAAATGGTCTGCACTTATATAGCGCTTTTCTACCTAGCTGGTACAAAAAGCACTTTACACTGCGTCTCATTCACCCATTCACACACCGATGGCAGAGCTGCTATGCAGCTGACCTGACTCACCGGGGGCAACTTGGGGTTCAGTATCTTGCCCAAGGACACTTTGGCATGTGGCGTAGCTGGGAATCGAATCCAATCCTGTGATTGGCAGACAATCACAGAATTGGTGATTGGCTCTACTACTGAGTCACAGCCACCCCCCCAGTATCAAGTATTGTTCTGAGTGAGGCAGCAGTACTAGCAACAAGATAGTCCACTTGTGCTGGAGTAACGTTGAGATGACTGCCCTCCTCTGTGTAATTCATGAAGCTACTGCTGCTGAGAATTAGGGCTTAACAAAGCTGTATCTCTTTGACAGCGAATCTACATTGCTGAAAAGAAGCCTGCACTCTTAAACTATTTACTGTTAAAAACAGTTAGGAAGTGGCAGCACAGTTGCCATTATTTTACCGTAAAATTAACACAGTGCTTTAATGTAGCTAAAATTTACAGTTTGATACAGTTTTTGTAAAGACAGCTAAAAGCTGTTATTGTGTACTGTAACAGTAAGATACTGGCCAAAGATTCAAGTTGGGCAGTTAGAATAGCCAATGTCTGGAGATGTGTACATGGCAAAGGTTTATCTAAGACAAAGTAAATTCAAGCTCACCCTGTAATTTGCAGGATGACAAGTCCAATGCTAGAGAATAACTGCAATGTCACAACTGCCACTAAAGAGAGAAAAGGTTATTATCTTTCCTCCCTTGAATGAATGATGACAAGTGTTTTTGTCTTTATCTATTAATTTGAAGGAAGATGAATGAAAATTCAAACTGGATTGTTGACATAAGCATCTGGGCTTACTACAGTTGCTTATGTTCCAAAGATGCATTGCAAAAAAATATTGTGAAGTACTGTCTCTCCTCAAAGTAGTAATACTGTAGAATGCTGCTATAAGGAATTTCACCAAAAATGCAATGTAAAAAACAGCAATGTACTGCATTTGCAGATTACATAAATATACTGAAGTTTTTAAGTAAATTAACAGCAAAGTCTGTACACAGCAAAATCGCCAGTGTGAAATTAACTCTGACAGTGTTAAATTTAACACTACAAATGTGTCTATATGTGTGCACTCTTTTAAGTGTTAAATTAACCCTTTCAAAAGTGACCAACACTGAGCGAGTGTGGACAAAATCTAACAACAGTGTTGGTGTTGAACGTCAACACAAGTGTTGAATATTATCAACACTACTTAGTGTTAATTTTGTGACACCAATACTAGTGTAACTGTAACTATTAACTTATAGAGAGTATAGAATGCTGTGGACAGCCAGTGTCCCCTACAGCCACCCCATATGACTATCAGTTACAAAAAAATACAACAATGTACACAAAAATATTTGTATTTAAACAGCTAGGTACACAACAACTGAACTTGTAATGGGAGTTAAATAAAATTACAGCATAGGACAATGTATATTTTGTCATTTGAACGCTATGCTAAATTAACTTTAGTAATCTGACTAACTTAATGTTACTTCACTTAGTTCAAGCTAGCAACTCGCAAGTTCGAAAAAACTGTTAAAAGTGGTATGTGAAACTTACAGATGGTGTATTTTCATGAAAATGCAATTGAAACCATATTTAGTAATATTTACTTATGTCAACATCAACTTAAATCTAAACTTTGATCAAATAAAACTTACCACTGCAGCAGCAGCAGCACAAAATGGCGACTGCAGGCTCTGAGTTTGCTTTTGGAGGGCGTGGCCAATATATCACGCAGAGAGTTCATGTAAAGTAACGACCAGAATCCACACTGACACTTGTTAGGAAATGACTCTTGAAGTGTTGTTTTTCATCTAAAGAAGATTAAAATAACGAGGAACTCTGCTGATTTCAACTAACACTGAAATTTTAACACCGGCAGATTTGCTGCCCAGGGTATGTGGTTCTAGAATTATGGTGGGCTTTTTTGATATATTATAAATATATCTTTCCAGACTAGGCAAGATTTGTTTAAATTTGATTGGAAATCAATTGGAAATGTGAACTGCTGCTGGAGGTGAAGGAAGAGGGTCTAGGGTTGTCTCCTACAAACTGTCACCTAGCCTGGCTTCCTCGCTGTTTAGAAACTGCTGGAGGACAGCTAAAGGGAGCTCAGCTAGGTCTCACCACATTGGCTACTGGGACCTGACTAGCAGGTTTCCTTTCCATAGTGCAGAGTCAAGTTTCCAATTCTGTCAGCTTTGCCTCCAGTGCTGCAAATAACTTATATTTATTACAAATATCATTATCAGTAAAGAAGACAGAGAAAACGTTAAGCATAAGACACACTGAGCAGGTCAGAGCAGGAGAAGCAGAAGGAGACAGAGAAGCCAGGGACCTCAAAAAAATAAAAAATAAAAAAACAAGATGATAGCAAAATTAGCAGTTTTCTAAACATGTAGTTGAATAATACAAGACTAGGCCATGACTCTAAATTTAGTCGCTGTCTAGTAAAATTATGTATTTAATGTTAAATGAGTTTAGGGCTAATGTTAATTCGTCTAAGAATTACAACTGGTTAACAAGTCGGACGCGGGAAGTGATACAATACACCTACTTTATTACTACTACTACTACTACTAATAACTATATTATATTATACCCATATTAATACTAATACATACCCAGGAATTTCCCTTCGAGATTAATTAGGTTTATCTTATTTTACTTTAGGAGGAGTAGCAACCCAAATTATACTTAAATAGTCCCAAGTGTAACACAGAAAACAAAACTACAGAAGAGAAATTTTTGTCAAAGGCAAACATGAAAACAACCTTGTTTCAGTATAGCTTTGAAAGTGACTAATGTTGTAGTACCATTAAGATCATCAGAAAGTTGGCTCCATTTGAATGCAGTATAACAGCTAAAAACTATTTCATCCTGCGTGGTTCTGACAATAAGCTTGTAGAAAATTATAATGCAACCCATGTCCATGAACACTGCTTCTAAAGTTATAAAGAAGGTTTCTAGGCCAGGGATAACAAATGGTATCTGCCACAATATCCTGTGGAGATTTTTGGAATAGGAAAAAAGTATGTCTATCTGGTTGGCCATAGCAGCAAACTGGTATGAAAATGTGTGTTGCGTTTCATAATTTCTGCAAAAAACCTTTTAAAAACATGAAAAAATCCTATATTTATATTACCGATCAACAAACATGACCATTACATTCTTAGAATAATTTTTTTTACACAAATTATAATAATTATGGGGTCTGTGGGTTCTGTGCTCTGACAGATTCTATTTTATACAGGTTCTCACTCTATATACTGTATATATACTTAGGCAATATTATTAAGAAACACTCTATAAATATCTGTTGCTATGCAGATGATACCCAGGTATACTTATCTATGAAACCAGAAGAAACCAATCAAATAGTCAAACTTCAACCATGCTTATAACACAGGCTTGGATGTCCTCCAATTTCCTTCTCCTAAATTCAAACAAGACAGAGCTTATTTTGTTTGGTCTTAAAACTCTCAGAGACACTATGTCTAATCATATTCTTACTGTAGATGACTTAGTGTTGGCCTCAAATAATACTGTAAGAAATCTCTGAATTATCTTTGACCAAGATATCTGCTTTACTTCATACATAAAAGAAATCTCTAGAACCACCTTTTTCCACCTGAGAAACATTGTTAAAATTAGGTGCATCCTGTCCCAAAGAGATGCTGAAAAACTAGTCCATGCATTTGTTGCTTCCAGACTGGACTATTGTAATTCATTATTAATAGGATGTCCCAATAACTCCTTAAAAAAACTCTAATTAATCCAAAATGCTGCAGCCAGAGTTCTGACTGGAATTAGCAAGAGAAATCATATTTCTCCTACATTTACATTTTACATTTAGTCATTTGGCAGTCATTTGTGTGTGCTTGTGCAAAGGAAGATGCAGAGGTTTTCAGCAGTTTCTTAAATATTGAAAGTGAGGTCGCTGAGCTTGCAGAGATTGGAAGCTCATTCCACCTTCGTGGGATCACTGAGCTGAAGAGTTTTCTTTGGTGTCTACTGTATGGTGCTCGGACCACCACATGTCGTTCACTGGCCAGGCGCAGTGGACGGAAGGGGTTGTAGACCTGAATGATTGAGTTGAGGTAAGTTGGAGCTGTAGAGTTCACCACTCTGTAGGCAAGAGACAGAGCTTTGAACTTAATCCTTGCAGCCTCAGGAAGCCAATGAAGAGATCTTCAGAAGCTAACATAGGAGAAATGTCACGCCGCTCGGCATGACATTTCTCCTATGTTAGCTTCTCTCTGTTGGCTCCCTGTCAAATCCAGAATTGAATTTAAAATTCTTCTCCTCAGATATAAAGCACTTAATAAACAGGCTCCACACCTCATAGTACTATATTTTCCCAGCAGAACTCTCCGTTCTCAGACTGCAGGTTCACTTGTGGTTCCTATAGTTTGGATGTAGAATGGGAGGCAGAGGCTTTAGCTATCAAGCTTCACTCCTGTGCAACCAGCTCCTAGATCAGGTTCAGGAGGCAGACACCCTCTCTACATTTAAGACTAGACTTAAAACTTTCCTTTTTTTACAAAGCTTATAGTTAGAGATGGATCAGGTGACTCTGAACCATCTCTTAGTTATGCTATAGGTTAGTCTGCTGGGGGATCTCTACTGATACACTGAGCTCCTATCCTCTCTCCTTTCTCCTATATCCATTCAAATGCCACCATTGCATGTTATTAACTTTCTTCTCTCTCCTGTAGTTGTTTTTTCTTCCTCTCTGTCTCCCTCTCTCTCTCTGTACTTTTCTGCAGGTATCCTCAGCCTTGGAGCTGTATATCTCCAGAATCCAGTTGACATGCCCAATGTTCTTGCTGTTTGTTGTTGTTTGTGTTGCCTGCTGTTCTTTTCTCTCTCCTCTTTCTACTCACCCCAACCGTTCGAGGCAGATGGCCACCCACCATTAGCCTGGTTCTGCTGGAGGTTTCTTCCTCTAATGGGAGTTTTTCCTCTCTACTGTTGCGTAACAGCTTGCTCAAATGGGATTGTTGGGTTTTCTATATAATTTTTTATATAATTATACTCTATAATTCTTAAACCTTACACTGTAAAGTGCCTTGAAATTACTTCTTTTATGAATTATAAATTATTAAATATAAATATTATTCAATAAAATTTAATTGAATTGTGTACTATGAATACTATGTGTATTATGAAATCGGTTAAAGACATAAGGTAATAAAAAATGCAAAATACAAAACCTTTCCTTTCTTTAAACTTTCACTACATAATATACCTAAAATACACATTTCATTCAAATATTTTAAGACTACAAATTTAGAAGTAAGTTTGTTTACATTTGTTTAACTATTTAAATATAATTTGCATTACAGTGTTATACATATGTTTATTAATTTTTTAAACATCATGCCGAATGAACTACATGTTGTATGTCAGTTGTGACATTGAACGTAATTTGCTCCACTACCTTTTATATTGCTTTTGAGTTACTCTGCAACAATTGCCAACAGCCAGAAGGTCCCTCTTCTGTTTAGGACATTGTTTCCGAAAAGAGATCATGAAAGATTGCTTGGAATCACCGTCCAGTAGTCTATGGAATATTGTACGAAGTGAAGATGTAATTGACAGTTAAGGTGACTGCCATATACTGTATGTATATTCTATGGTCCAATAGGGTTAATTAATATCTCATTAAAAATGGTGGATGGATAGAAATTCAATTCAATTCAATTCAGTTTTATTTGTAGAGCGCTTTTTACAATTGACATTGTCACAAAGCAGCTTTACACAACCAAAGAACAGTACATGAACAGTGAATGTGTATGAATCATGAAATGAGATTGTCCCTGTTAAGCAAGCCGAGGTCGACGGTGGCAAGGAAAAACTCCCTGAGAAGGCAACAGGAAGAAACCTTGAGCGGAACCAGACTCAACAGGGAACCCCTGGAAATTGCATTAAATATTCAGTTTCCATGTAGGATGTTAGAACAAAAGTGTCATTTAAACTTTAAACTAAATGCAAATTACTTTCTACCAGCAGTAATAGTGAATAATAGTAAATAACGTAAATAAATAATATTAGTTTTAGGTGACACTGATACCTACCATCTTTTGTCCTTTGTGTTTTTGGTAAAGTGATATCATTCCTGCACAGTCCATTCACTTCCACATTCACACCTAGTGAAAGGGTTTTGACTCAAAGCACTACAACCTTTTTGTTTATGAAAGTCGGCTGTAAAGAAGGGATGCGTGTTACTGCTAATTATGCTTTCAGCTAATCCCAGTCACTAGCTCAGTATAGAAACAGAGAAGAACACATCAAGAGCCACACTTGCATTGTACTCATTAAAATACAATGTGAGAGATACAATGTGGATGTAGTCTGAAGTGTATATCATAAATTAATATCTCAGCCATAATTATCCAGTATCTAATCACTATCTATACCATAAATATTAAACTAACAATAAATTAAATATAAAACCAGGATATAAGCAAAAAAGGGAGCATGAGTCCTATAATGCCCTAAAAATTCAACAGTTTACTGAGGGACTAATAACTCTTAAGCTCTAAGGCTTTGTGACTAAACAGTGTGTAAGGATAGATCACCCACTCTGTATAGCATGGAACCCAATCAGAGCTAACCAGCTGTGAAAAGCGACAGTACTTACTTTTCTTTGCTGGAGAAACAGAAAGAGTTTTGAAAAAACTATAGTCATGTTTACCATCTACAGGGCCAACAAGAAGAGGAAAAGTATTTTGTCTATATCCAGTGTGCCTCTTAATTTGTTAAAAAAACCAATAAGGATTGTGGATGGGTGCACTGCTAGGAAGTGACTTTTGCATAACCATCCGTGTTTCAGCTTTTCTAAGACAACTAATCACATGTAAGTAACTAGGCCATATGTTCCCTCAAGGCAATAATTAAAGCTGATTGCATCATCATCATCACTTGTTATGTGACATTCATTTGTGGGACAGTAAAAAGAGACACATTTAAACAAATCACAGACATTGTTAGTGCCTGGTGGTTGTAAAAATAATGTGTCATAGATCGTATATTTACATTTACATTTACATTTAGTCATTTAGCAGACGCTTTTATCCAAAGCGACTTACAAGTGAGGAACAAGGCAAGCAAACAAAATCTAAGTCAAGAAGAAACAACACCAAAGCAAAGTGCTATTGAAAAAGTGTTTCTGTTTCAAGAGATGTGAGAATGAAAGAGTAGAAAAGTTTTTTTTGTTGTTTTTTTTAGTGCAAAGGAAGATGCAGAAGAGTTCTGTTTTCAGCAGTTTTTTAAAGATTGCTAGTGAGGTGGCTGAGCGTGCAGAGATAGGCAGCTCATTCCACCATTGTGGGATCACTGAGCTGAACAGTTTTCCTTGGTGTCGACTGTGTGGTGCTGGTACCACCAGACGACGTTCCCTGGTTTAGCGCAGTGGACGGGATGTAGACCTGAATGGTTGAATTGAGGAAAGATGGAGCTGTGGAGTTAACCACTCTGTAGGCAAGAGACAGAGCTTTGAACTTGATCCTTGCAGCCACAGGAAGCCAGTGCAAAGATCTGAAGAGCGGTGTGACATGAGACCTTTTTGGTTGATTAAAAATGAGGCGTGCTGCCGCATTTTGGATCATCTAGAGGGGTTTGGTCGTGGATGCCTGTAAACCCATCAGTAGTGCATTGCAGTAATCCAGGCGAGATAAGATCAACGCCTGTACAATGAGTTGGGTTGTATTCTCCGTCAGATAGGGTCTGATCTTTCTGATATTGTGGAGGGCATATCTACACGACCTAGAGACTGGGGAGATGTGTTCCGTGAAGGTCAGCTGTGGGTATGTCCCAAAGTGTTTTAAATTAGCAGTTATTAAACCGCTAATCAAGAAACCTGATCTCGACCCTTGTCAGCTGTCAAATTACAGGCCGATATCAAACCTCCCCTTTATCTCAAAGATTCTCGAAAAGATAGTAGCTGGGCAGCTATCCTCGTATCTTCATAGAAATAACATACATGAACTCTATCAGTCAGGATTTAGGCCTCATCACAGCACAGAGACGGCCCTTGTTAAAGTAGTAAATGACCTCCTATTGGCCTCTGATCAGGGTAGTGTCTCTATGCTTGTGCTACTCGATCTCAGTGCAGCTTTCGACACCATTGACCATAGTATTCTCCTTCACAGACTAGAAAATGTTGTTGGAATTAGGGGAACGGCCCTCTCCTGGCTTAGGTCCTATTTGACTGATCGTTATCAGTATGTAGAACTAAATGGCGATTACTCCACATGCTCTCCAGTGGAGTTTGGTGTTCCACAGGGTTCAGTTTTAGGCCCCCTGCTTTTTTCCCTCTACATGCTTCCTCTGGGCAACATTATCCGTAAACATGGTATTAACTTTCATTGTTATGCTGACGACACACAGTTATATGTTTCATCAAAACCAGATGAGATCAAACTGCTTAATAAAGTTGAGCAATGTGTAAAGGATATACGAGACTGGATGCTAATTAACTTCCTTCTGCTAAATCCTGATAAGACAGAAGTACTAGTTATAGGATCATCTGCAGCTAGAAGCAAGATGTTAGACCACACCGTAACTCTAGATGGCCTTTCCGTTACATCTAGTGCAACAGTCAAAGACCTTGGTGTGATTCTAGATTCCAGTCTTTCATTTGAAGCTCATGTAGATAATGTCACCAGGACAGCTTTCTTTCACCTCAGAAATATTGCCAAGATAAGGAATATTTTGTCACTAAATGATGCAGAAAAATTAGTCCATGCTTTCATCACCTCTAGGTTGGACTACTGTAATGCCTTACTGTCTGGCTGTTCAACCAGGTGCATAAACAAGCTTCAGTTAGTTCAGAATGCAGCAGCGAGAGTCCTCACTCGAACCAGAAGATACGATCACATCTCGCCTATCTTATCTACACTTCATTGGCTCCCCGTGAAATTTCGCATTGATTTTAAAATACTACTTTTGACATTTAAAGCATTAAATGGTCTTGCGCCGCATTATCTAAGTGAACTGCTAGTGTCTTATGATCCACCACGCCTACTTCGCTCAAAGGATGCTGGCTGCCTGTCAGTACCTCGTATCCTAAAAACTACAGCTGGGGGCAGAGCTTTTTCTTACAAAGCCCCAAAGTTATGGAATAGCCTTCCAAATAGCGTTCGGGACTCAGACATAGTCTCAGTGTTTAAGTCTAGGCTGAAAACCTACCTATTTAGTCAAGCATTTGAGTAAATAGATCTGGGAAGGACTCATGGACGTAGAGCATTATGGTGAACTGGTATGTTTAGATGCTGTCTTCCCAACTCTCACTGATCACTCGGGTTTGTTGATGGTGAAGTGTTTGGTTGCTCTACATCCCAGTGCGCCCTCATGTCTGTGTTTTCTTCTGAACCCACCCTTTTAGTTAGGCTGTCATAATTAGTCCTGCCTGAGTCCCTGCTGCACTACACTAAATATACATTCACCTCAAACTTTATCTGACTGTGAATACAACTAACTGCAATCTCTCCTCTTCTCTCTCTTTCCCTCTCCCTCTCTCTTTTCCCTCTTCTTGTCTCTCTGTCGAGCTACACGTCATTCCACCCTTTGCCCTCTGGACCTGTCTGACTCGTCCTGATGCCCAACTTCTGGCTGGAGATCTCGTCGCCTGGATCCACCGTTTGCCCTTTGGGATGCGTTTGGAGACTGGATTGGTCACAAGCTACTATGATATCGGTCCCGGCCTCGGCGGACGTCGGAAGCTGTTTCTTGGAGGTCTCGACTCAACGCTCGATAGTCAAGGAATGGAACAAGTCTGCCTGCAATTAACTAACTGGACTCCATATTAACTTAAAAGACTTTAACTGTTATACTGGACTGCTGCCTACACAGCATGTAATCACCCATATGAGGATGGGTTCCCTGTTGAGTCTGGTTCCTCTCAAGGTTTCTTCCTGTTGCCTTCTCAGGGAGTTTTTCCTTGCCACTGTCGCCCTCGGCTTGCTCATCAGGGACAATCACATTATTATGACTCATACACATACACTGTTCATGTACTGTTCTTTGGTTGTGTAAAGCTGCTTTGTGACAATGTCAATTGTAAAAAGTGCTCTACAAATAAAATTGAATTGAATTGAATTGAATTGAATTAAAGGCTGCACGTTCCAGAATGAAAGAAGAGAGACCGGTCTGTAGTTCTCCACAAGGGAGGGATCTGGGCCTGCTTGAATGAGGTGTTGAAACAGTGTTGAAACAGTGAAGTGAGATGCATCGTCAGGTTTTGTAAGCAGAATGTCATTGTCAGGAGGAGTGAACTGGGAGCTGATGGCTGCCACCTTGGTGGTAAAAAAGGAGGCAAAGTCGTCAGCTGTGAGACAGGTGGGTGGTGGAGGTGGGGGTGGATAGAGTAGAGATTTGAAAGTTGAGAACAGCTTTCTGATGTCTGTGGTGTTGCTGAGCTTGTCCTGGTAGTATTCAGTCTTCGCCCTGGTGACACTGTAAGAATAAGATTGAAGCAAATCCTGATACTCAGTTAGAGCAGGTTGAGACTTGGATTTGCACCACTTCCTCTCAGCATTCCTGAGCACCATGCGCTGTTCATGGATCTGGTCAGTAAGCCACGAGTTGGAAGCTGAAGGACGAGCAGGTCTAGTAGATGCCGGGCACAGACTATCCAGGCAGAACGAAAGAGTATCACAGAGCCTGTCCGTGGCTGTGTCGGTGACGTAGGTGGATAAATGTGTGTGAATGCTCAGTGATTACTAAGCTGAAAGTACCACCAACAATAGACCAAAACTCTCTAACTACAGTTCTTAATACTTATTGAAACATACTGACAAACAGGCTAAATCAGACCAGAGAGAAATGACAAAAACTCTGCTACCTCTGAAACTAACAATCAAATTTCAAACAACCCTTACTTATTCAGTAGATCTCCTGTCCTAGTTTGGTGCTTGTCTATATCATGTATATAATGTGCTCCACACAATCTAACCCTACAGTTACTGTTTCGCCAAAGTCTGGCAATTTGTTGTTTTAGTGTTCATGCGGCGTAAAGTGAAGCTTTCTTTTTCCAGGCATTTAGCTGGGTTCCTTTTGCCTTTGTCTAGCACAGTGGGGTGTACAAAGTGATTATTCATAGATTCCTTTGACAATGTGTAAAACAAAACAAAACAAACTGTTGGTCAAGGAATTTGTCACTTTAAGTGTGAATGTCTCGTAGCTACTGCTATTCAGTGAATTAAATACGTAAATGTGTGTGTGTGCTCCAGCAGGAAGAACATAAAAAGAAAGAGAGGGAGGATGGAAGAACATTACATTATTAGTTGAATGAAAAAGCATAGGTCCAAACATTCAGTCAGTTGGTTAGAGAGACAACAGCTTGCTGTCACAGTCCACTCCCCTAGCTTCTGACATCTTCATACAAATAATCATCATTTACATTCTAATTAAGAATCATCATTATGTTGATCATTTACATCCCAATGAAATATATTTGCATAGTAATCATGGCAGGGTGGTATTGTGACAGGAAAGCATTCTGTCTTTTCACAGACAAATCAAGAGATGGATGGACAGAATAGACAGACAAATAGATAAAAGCAGACTTAAATTAAACCACACAAAGCAGATGGGAATCAGCTTAATGTCAGATTCAGTTTGACATCTTAATTTAAATCTCTACACATAAGTCTTAATTAATAAACATTTATTAAAATAAAAGCTCTGTTCTGCAACTAAATGATTACAACTGAATAAAAGAGTTAGCAGTTGTGGTTGTTGTGCCAGTAGGGAATTATTTAATCAATGGAGCTAACCTATGAAAGCAATTTAACCATTAGTACTGTTACACAAAGTCTCAAGGCTCCATACTAATATTTACTGGGTAGAGATAATTGATTTTTCCTCATGCATGTGGTATACATCAAATCCATATGTGATTCATTTCCACATTTTCCCTATTTAAAATGTGGAAAGAGAAAATTCATTTTATCACTTTAATGTTTTTCCCTATAGGGCACTAAATAATGTGGGTTAGGGTTAGGGTAACCGTATAAAAAATAAAATGAACAATATACTTACTAAACAATTAAAACTTTTATTTTGCACTACAGTTGTGTATTTGAATATTAAAATAAAGAAAATTAAGTGGTAAACATGAATAATAACATCAGGTTTATTATATTTAAAACACTAGTATTAAATGTGTAAAATAAACAAAAGTCCCATTTGAAAAATAATTTTGTAAAACATTTGTAAGCATTTTGTAAAACTACAGTAACAAACTGCAAAGTTACAAATATGCGCTTACCTCCTTTGGTACTGGAACAGCAAGGCTCATATGTGTTGATGGACACTACAGTTACGCTTTCATGAAATTCTTTGGATATACGTTACGTTGGTTAATGATAACAATACACAAATGGTTGGGTTATCCAAATAACTGACCACATTTTTCTCCTGCCTTAATCCTAAACTACTTACAAATTGTATCTTGTAAAGATGGATTTAGTTAATATGTAGTAAAACATCGCCTGGATTGTTTTTTTAGCGAGCATTCTGTCTGGCTGTCTTCAATATCTTGCCCTGTTTACTGGATAGCTCACTGCCTAATTCCAGTGCAAATTTTACCATCCGTATAAAAAAAAGCTATATTAAATTCCTGATGTATCATGCTTTGCTCCAAAAGATTTTAATCTCTTAGTATTGCTGCCATAGACATAATTACTCATATTAGTCAAACATAAATAGTCTTTTGGAAGACCTTCCTGATCCTCTCTTCTCCTCTATCCACTTCTCTACACCTTATTATGTATGGCACTCATGGCACCTTGCTTCCAATGTGTTATCATTATTTGGCTTTTTTGGCTGCTGTCTAGGTCACTTATAAGTTGCTTTGGATAACAGTGTTAGTCAAGTGACCAAATGTAATGTAATGTATGCCAATTGCTTAATAGGACAGCCAAAAGACTTTGTACTGTGCTTTACATGGTTAAACTTTTAAGCTAAAGGTGTTTTTTCTGCTATTCAGAGCTCAGAAAAGGACCGTAAACACTTGCACATGGGATAAGTATGTTGGTTGGCTCTGGACGGTCACTACCTTTGATAAACACTTAAGTTTCTAGCATTGACAACCATTCAGTTTGTTAAGTCAGTGTTAAGCTCCTGTCGTTATGAGTCAAGCTGAACTCTTGACAGAATATCAATCTCTCCATTCTGCCACGTATTCACTGATTGTAGTAATAAACTGAGCCAAGAAGGGTGAGGTCTTCAGGTAGTGAATCTCAGCTCCTGAATGGTCTCATAGACCAGCTCCAAGGCTGTATTTAGATCTGCTGCACTTGTATTGAAACGTACTGAGCCGTATTAAGACGTAGGGATGGAGTACTGAAGCTGCATTGAAAAGCACTGAAGTTGAATTGAGATGTTTTCAGCCATATTTAAATTGTACTGAAGCTGTATTGAAGGTGTATTGAGATGTATCAGAGCACAGCTAATTGAAGCTGAGCAGCAGAGAATGTCATCTTTTGTAGCTAGACAGGATTGTCCATGCTGCAGCAGTACGACATTGTAGTGTAAAGGGATCTTCCATGCTATTGTGCTGTAAGAAGACTGCCCATAGTACATAAGAAAAGAAAAAAAGCTGTAAAGAGAATGAGCACTCAAGCTGCCAGAGGTGATGTTAAGTCTACACGGTTGTCTGAGCTCTGTGTCTCAGTAGGAGAGCAGGCCACAGATTAAATGTCTAGTGTGTGGCCCAGTGCAACCTCGCTGTGTGTTCTGTAGCCTGGGCCAGCCTCTGTATTTTATGTGGATTAGTTTGACCTCCACATTTGATGTGCAGAGCAGCTTAACCTGTATTTTTCCTGAAAAAAAGCTTCTAACACTGGTTTCAAAGACCTTTACAAGGCTGACACCAAAACTCTCCTCGATGTGCAGCAACAACAGCTTATGGCTGGTAGATTATAGAAATAGTAGAAACTCACCATCCTAGGAGAGAAAGTAAAGATTGTAACATCAAGGCTGGTGTGGTCAGTAGATTGAACATGCTGACCAAGAAGCCAAAATTTGGAGTTGACTGGAACTGGACAGTCTGGAGGTCCAGGCAGAGAGGAAGATGGTGGACAAGAATTAGTTAAATTCAATTCAGTTTATAAATATAAATCACAGCAAAAGTAATCTTAAGGCACCTTATAAAGTAAGGTTTTGGATGTTACAAAATATAACTGTATATAAAATTATAAAGAAAACTCCTGTCTCTGTCTCGACTGGCAGGGTTGAGTAGAAAGAGGAGAGAGAAAAGAAATGCAACAAACAACAACAAGGCAACAAAAGAAAAACAACAAGAAGCTGCAAAAACCCTGCTTGGTAGAGGCAGTGGATATATACTGGAAAGGTACAGCTCTAAGGCCAGGGAGACCTGCAAAAAAGTACAGAGAGAGAGACAAAGAGAGGAGGAAGCACAACACTGAGAAAGAAAAAACTCAACATGCCATGATGTTTTCAACAGTTTATTGATAATGAGAACTGTTGTAAATCAGCTTATTGTTTGTGTGCATGCTAAATGATTAGTTGTATTTGTGCAATTTTATTTTATTGTTTCATGCATCCCTTTTGGAAATGTTTGCTTAATGGGAAAAGACATGCAAGATTACTCAAAAGGCTCCTTTCCAGGTCTCATAAAACTTCATCAGTGGCAAAATATCTGGTAACACTTTATGAAAACTGCACACTATTAAGCATTAGCTATGCATGAGTCTACCAGTGTACTGTATTTAGGCATCTAATGAGCTTTTCTTATTTACATTCTTCACTGAAAGGGCACTATACAGATTTCTGTAAATATTTCTTTCTTTTCATTTGCAAGACACCCATACGAAATCTCCAGCTTACCATATACTAACAGCAAATCATAGGGCATTATGGGAAGATCAACATCCCATAAATAAACATACAAACTCACTCATCGTGAGATCTGCCACTATAATGCTTCATTACTGTGATGGAGAGTTCATTAATAAAATGTAAGGGATTAATCCATGAGAAAGGGAGGTGAAGATTAAAAATTCCAAATCCTTGGAAATGTTTGGAGCTGCAAGAACTGTATGTTACAAATGCAGGAATAGAAAAGATAGAGACAGATTAACACTGGTGCTGCACAGGGAATGTTTGGTGAGATTGCTTTCAGTTGAAATGGATCAAAAACTGGGCCAACATCAATCAGCAAATTTATTGTCAATGCATAAAAATATGATGGCTTTGTGAAAATGTGTATTTTAAAAGAGACTTTTAAAAACTGAGTCTTCACTGATTATCCACAATTATCAATATGCACCACTAGACGAACACAGCATATAGTTTTGCCATCTATTGTACATTATCATTCCATGTAAATAACAAATTCTATTGTGCAATCAAAGACTAAAAGCTATAGTTACAGTAGTATTAGTAGTAGTAGTAGAAGAACAAAGCTTCTCTGCACCAAACATTTTAAGCTACTTAACTTAAACAACACACTCAGCTGTTACATTTAATACAATATAATTTACAGGTGACTATTGAGACTTCAGCACAATTCAGAAATTGTTGTGCTTAGCCTCTGTATTCACAGTGAAATTTCTTTAGGTAATGGTTTTCTAGTTATTTCTCAAGTGTTTGTTCATTTTCATTTATTTGCACTGATGTATGTATGTAAGTAGTATGTAAAGTTTATGTAAATGGTGATATTTTATTGGTCTAGCTTGACTTGTAATTGATATCTTTTAACTTTATTACAAATAAATGCAAATAATATCAACAAAAACAAAAATTTGTCGTAATTTCAATTGTTTCTAACATATGACATTTACATTTAGTTATTTAACAGACGCTTTTATCCTAAGCGACTTACAAGGGTAGGCAGGGTGAGCGTGAGGAGGTCTTGCCTAAGGACCCCTACTGGAGGTAGGCTACAGCTGGGATTTGAATCCCAGTCTCCCACATGGAAGGAGGTAATCTTACCACGACACTAACCAGCCACCAATATATGATTGACATATGATTCAAAAACCTGGGTCCTTATGTCTACCATATCCCTACTACAGCATTAAAATAGTCATTTTAATGTGTTGATACCAAATGAGCAGTTTTCTGACAGTTGATGTATTAATTAGTATTGAGTTGAAACTGAAAAAGAGGTCTAATAAGAGGTTTACTAATGCGAGAGGCCATTGAGGTCACATTAGTTACTCACAGGCTCCTTTGGCAGCACAAGAGGCTTTGGCTACTCGCTGGTTGAATGAAAGTCAAACAATAAACAACTGTAGAGAGCATGGATCAGTCCAAAAGAACTGTTGCACTGACTGTGGCTAATCTTAACTGGCTGAAGTGAAGGAGGGAGGTTGAATAGGAGGCTTTTACTGAATACAATACCTAAGTACAATCGACAGCTAGGTGACAGAGAGCTGATGAAGACATCCAGCCCACCCTGAATACTTAAAAGACAGACCTCAAACAAAAAGATTGAAGCAGGGCATCTGCTGATCAAGTGATCAATTAAAGCCTCAGGACAGAATCACTATAACCAGGGGCACTTGCATTATGGGTGATCCTTACTAAAGCTGTGGCTTGGGAATCTGACATTTCTATGAAAGAAAGATTTAAGCACAAATTGCAAAAGATGATAGAAGAAGATTTGGGAATTGTTTATTGTTGAGAAGTACAAAATAACAAATTTTGTTAATTCTAAATTTTATTTTTTTTAAAATACAGCGAAGGTGCAAGACGTGTTTTATGATCAGTGAACTGATAATCATCACCATCTAAACAAATACATTAATATCAAACTTCATACAACACTGCTTAGATAACCCACTCACAAAATGTTTTTCTTCAACTGCCACAACACATCACAGCAGAACACATGAAACACAGCTCTAATGAAAGCAGAGACATTCACATATTGTACAATGATTTCATAGAGTTTTAGAGCTACAGCTCCATCATTCCAAAGGGATTAGGGTTAGGGTAGGGCTATTTACCACAGGTAGACCTGCACTACTGGCAGCAGATTGAACACCACCACAGAAAAAAGTGTCCTGTTGCCAAAATATGTAACTATGATGTCTTTAAGATATGACAGATTGATTATTAAGATTATTCTATTCTGGATTTTACAGTGAGCCAATAGAGAGAGAGGGGTTATTGTAGGAGAAATATGATCTTGCCTGCTAATTCCAGTCAGAATTCTGGCTGAAGCATTTTGGATTAACTAGAGGCTTTTTAAACATCCTATTAATAGTGTAATACAACAGCAAATTCTACAAGACACATGGACTAGTTTTCCAGCATCACTTTAAGACAGGTTGCTCCTAATTTTAGCAATATTCCTCAGTTGGAAGAAGGCAGTTTTAGGGTGCTTTCACACCTTAATTTGTTTGCTTTAGTCCAAATCAGTTGATGAGTTTGTAAACTTGTGGCAATTTCTCCTTGCTTTGGTTTCGTTTCACACACAGAAAAATTTAAGCTTACCAAAACACGTCACTTCAAACTAAGTGAGAACGTTCTCTCCGCTTATTAGTCAGATGTGTCTGTCAGGAACAAAAAAATAAATACAGGAAGAAAGTGAAGTGTTGTGGAAAACGTGTGTACGTTTGTGTGACAGTAGAGAGATGATTTCACAATGAATGTTAAGAAAATACACTCCACTTGACAAAGCTAAAATGCACCAGCACAACAAGGCATCCAGTACTTCATGTTGCATGCTACGCTGCAGGACAGGACATGGCTTAAAAAAAAAAAAAAAGGTGTTGGTGACACCTGTGTTACTGTGGGTTCTTATAAGGTTAAATGCCTTTGTGTAGCACGTTTAAAGATTGATGAATACTCAAAATAAAATAAATTATAAACTGGGAAAATAAAGAATTTACTGCTGACAATTGAAAACTTCTATTTTGTAATAAAATTATAAAAATTATAATATTTTTTATATTCCTTTTCAATAAACTACTAACTTAGTAATTATAAAAATGTTCAACTATGAGTCATGCTTCTCTGATTTTATTAGTGTGGCTAGGAGTAAAACCACAAACAAACAATCACAAACAAATATACGCTTTTTTTCTTCAGACTTCAGATAAGTTGCTTTGTTGTTTTAAATAGTGGGTGACCAAATCATTTTATAATATTCAAAGCTTTTGAAAACTGGCTCCAGAGAGGAAAACAGAAAAAAATAGATAAATGAGTGTTAAAAGAAGACTGGCAAGAGTCCAGCTGCTAAAATCTGTTTCCCACACACACACACACACAGTCACAGTCAGTATCCTAGACAGTATTTGTCATCATTTACCTGGTGAGTACAGTTGTTATCCTATAGACCCCTGGTGACCAAACTGACACACAAAGAGATAACCCAAGAGATAATTCCAGCCTCATCACACACACACACACACACACACACACACACACACACACACACACACACACTGGAAAACAACTCTATGTTTGCATGTATTCCTCTCAGGGAGTAGAAATGGTTCCTGACAGATACCCCAACTGTGGGGTTTCTATAGTAACAGGCATGTCATAACACTTCCCTTCAGTGGTATGACCAAATCACACATGCAAACACAAGACATACACAAAATGTCATACATATATCTTACTGAAGAGAAGTAAAACAATACAAAAGACTTTTACCATGAGAATGTGACGATGTGATGATTCACAGTGGTAATATTCTGTTACCGACAATTTCTTCCATGGCTTGCAATACCTTTGAATGATTGATTATTGGACTAAATAATTTTTATGACACTTTACAAAAAAAGGCCAAAGCTGGATGTATTTTCTGCAGAAATGCAGACCATGCTACAGATCATTTTCTATGCTAAAAATATTTCTGTGTAATATCAATATAATTGAATACATCTCAATGCAATTAATTACAGTATGTCTTTCCTTCATTTAATAACCTTGCTTTATCATGACTGCAAATTGCACTGTCAACTTAGATATGAATTGTTTCAAATATTAAGAATGTTTTGCTTTTTGAGCAGAGAGCAGCTGTAACAAGGCAAAGCAATTTCCCCCCAGGGTTCATTTTTCTGGCTTGCTATTGGACAGCTACCATGCCACAAAAAACCTCATGTGTTTGCAAGGTAAACACTTTACCTTTCAGCTAATCCGAGGCTACAATCTATGGGGTGATGTACTAAAAGATAATGTGAAAGTGAAAAGTGAAGTAAAGTGAAGTTAGAAGGACAATTTTGAATCATTACATCAACACAACTTCAGAGACAAATGGTAAAAAGTCACCACAAAGGTTAGTTGAAAAGGAACACATACACATTTGTATTTAATGTTTAATGTAATATGCATAATTTTTTACACACACACACACACACACACATACACACACACACACACACACACACACACACACACACACACACACACACACACACACGGTTACTGTATGTTGGTTACTCAGAGCAGTATTTTGAGATCCTTGATGTGTAGCCATATTATACTGCATATTTGTACTGAAAGTCAAACATTTGCAGCATTTGATGGTGTAATAATAATTGTGGTTTTCATTGTTTACTAATTTGTTGGAAAATTACACAATAAAAAATTACAGAAATCAAACACTTACAGACTGCTCTGACATGGAAATAATCTTAAAAGATAAGCCTTAACAAATATTTTTGTATTTAAAAATAATTTCTGTCAAAAAAACTACAAAAAAACTTTTAAATAAATAAAAATGTTAGTATTCTCTAAGGTTGTTGGCCTCATCTGTACAGCCTCTGTTGCTCTCATGCATAATAAACGATGTGGCAGAGGTTAGAGTTAGAGTTAGAGTGCAGAGACTGGAGATACTTGGGGCCTGTGAGCCACCACAGATTACTCACACACACTGAATACATAGTTGCAAGAAAAAATTAGTTAACTATTTTCTTGGTTTTCTGCATAAATTGGTCACAAATTTTAAGCTGACCAAAGTCATGAATAAACACAATGAATGCAATATTTTTAAGGTGGATGGAAGTGGTATTTTATTTTTAAATGCTTATTTGCAGCAAACATGTGAGTTAAAACAGCAACAGTAAACACTACAGCACAGGTTTTTATGGTTTGATGAGCAGTTCGTCACAGGCTATCAAGGGCCAATAGCCTCTAATGAGTAGTAACTGAATGTGAATGTGATGAACTGGTCTGGGTAAACATTAAAATCCTCTGCGCTGCAACATAGCACTGTACCCACACGCTGCCTCTAAGGAAAATGGCAGTGTATTAGTAAGAATTAACACTCTCTCTCTACTCTCTCAACACTTCAACTGTTTCTTGGTGCCTAAATTTGATTGTGAAAGATATTTTAATTTCAGGAACAAATGGATGAAGACAATAATCAGGCGTGTGCAAATCATCTCCAGTTCTGGTTATAGTTTATATTTATGGTTTAAAGAGAAAAGAGGATAGGCAAGAAGCATGCAGTACGGTAAGTCTACCTCCATAGGGGGTTTGTTTTAATTATAATGTAAGGCAATTAGTGATTATGTCCTAGGCTTATAAAAGTAAAATCATTTCCTTACTTCCCATTTTGGGTTCTCTGCCTTTGACTCTTGGCTCTGGTGGAGCTTGTGGGTTATAACATACACCTCCACTGAACTGCAGAAGAGCACAAGGTTTTTTGTTTTTGCTCATATAAACAGGGCAAAATGCAGTCAGTTTACAGTTTTCTCTTAACAGTTATACATCTGAATTTCTAAAAATATGCCTTTAGCACAAGCTTATAGGCCTGCAGCAATGCTATCTTTAACTTTTCATACTCTAAGCTGTCAGCAAAAGGGAGTGCTGAAATAACATCATGTGCTTTACCATGCATTTTTCATAAAATCAGTAGTGGCCAAACTTCCTCTGGCCACTACAAAGTTATAGGAATACATTCAAATGTAGCAAAGTATGCATCCACTTCTGATTCTTTAAAGGCTTAGACTTAGAACATTACTCACATCAAATGTAGATTGAGTGACTGGAGCTGGAGCAGGAATAGATGCAGGAGTTGCGGGCTATGCAGCTGATTGGGTTGTGAGCTTCAGCTGTCGAATGAACACTGTGAACTCTGCTTTGATTTGCAATCTTTTAATTTCCAATTAACTCTGTCATTCCTGGGCTTTCTCATGGGCGTTGAGCTAAATAGAAATTGTTTCCTCTGTTCCTTATAATTGATACCAGATTTGAGTTAAGTTTATCTCCATCTATTATACTATTATACCCTCTTTAAGAAGTTGTTGACATTTCGTTGTAGTTAAAGCCTGAAACTCATTCTATTCAGCTTTATATAATTTCCATCCAGGTATTTTTACCTACTATTCTCTACAAACTTTAGTTTCTATTTTAATTATTATATTATATATATATATATGTTATATTATAATAATCACTGCCCACTCGCAAATCATTCAACACATCCCAAGTTGTAATACTAATACCAGCTGACTTTATGTAATTGTAAAGTCAATTGCACTTTTTGTATTTTTTTCAGAGCCCACTACTGCTTCTTCTTCTTACAGAGGCTTACAGAGCAGCATGTTAATATAAAAGTTTCTTCACTGTCACTCTAAAATAAATCACTGCAATCTCAGTTTCAATCTCTTATGCACCTCATCCACTGTGTTTGTGCCTCTTAGTGACATATGCTAAACATCTAACTAGCTAGCTCATCATGTCTCAAGTCTAAACTGTACACTCAGAACAGGATGTAGCTTACACACCTCAATGCTGAGCCAAACCAATGAAGACTGAGGTGTACATTTTCTATTGCTTTATTTTTTAACAACTCCTTTGTAATTTATATGTGGTATTTACTGTAGCTCTTGTACTTTAATTAATAATTAATAATAATGATCAGACACACATTTAAATTAGTCTACAAAAATTCTGCATTCAGTCATTATTTAGTGAAGCACACATGAAGAAGAAAAAATAAATTTCTAGACACCACGCCATTCCGCATAAAAGGACAAATAGGGTGTCATTGTAGACCCTCTTCTATGCCAACACTGGAGCTCTGTGTAAAAGATGTTTGTTTGTTTGATTTTTGCTGTGTGAAGCTGGAAAGTCACAGTGCAGGGGGAGAGTGAACATGCCTGAACTGTATGACTAAAATACATTCATGGTGACTTACTTAGTTTTCTAGGACTTTTGCACTTTTGTGGTAGTTTCATTTTCAGTCAGTCTGACTTCAGGTGGTGATTTAAAAATGAGACTACGCTTAAAACATGCTTTCATTCAAGCTAGTTAGAGGTGGCTTAGGTGACTCTGACACTCTCTGAGTTATACTGCTCGACTATCCTCCATCTACCAATTAATATGCCACCCTTGCTTAGATTGACAGGATTTTACATACAGTATATAGCCTGATTGCTGGTGTCATACTGTATAAAGTGCAGTGTACATGTAAATCTGAAAAGAAGACAGATTTAAAAAAAACAAGGGTTCAACATGTGGCAATTATCATAGCCATGTTGCAATTTCTTGCATTCATGTTGAGAATTTAATAAATTATTTTTTGTTCAGTGCTCTATCAGTTCAGAAAAGAAATAAAATGAAGTGGGTATCAGCAGAGGGTGAAGGTAGACTAAATAGGTATATTTTCAGGGGGTCAGAGTTAGATAACATAAAGAGAGGAGAAGAAAAGTAGGGCACAAAGAGAAACACAAAGTGATCTAAGGGCTTTGCCTACAGGATAGAAAGATGTTGGGCTTTGAATGACAGGGACAGGATACACCATAAACTATACCATAAGAAGTTGTAACCATGTCGCCCAAATACCAAATCTTCAATTAGACCCTTGGGGAATACAATCTTGGGTCAGGTTGGGAGAGAGAGTATAAGAGACTTTAGTTAGATTTTTAATACACTTGAGAAAAAGAGTTTTCACCTTTTTTAGAGATTGTGTATTCTGAAGTCTTACATTCATCTTTTCGTCTCAACATGTGTTATGCATACTTGTTTTGGGTACTGACACAGTCCTAATTCTAACAGAAGATGGAAGAAACATGTAAGCATATGGTCATCTGTAGCTGTAGTTGAATCACATAATTTTAGTAATAAGTGGTCAAAAACAAGTAGAAATGTAACAGTTTTGGCTGGAATAAAAGCATTTACCAATAATGCTTGCAATACAATAAAAATTAAGTTCTGTTTCTCTTGCAGATTTTTGTAAAACTAATTGGTCCATATGACCACCCAATTCTTGTAAATGCAATATCTAAGGCAAATGTCTGTAAAGGTTCTCAGTCATCTAGGTCATAGTTATTCCAGTCAGTTCATCAGAACTGGCAAAACCTTCTGGATAGAAGGCAAAACGTCTTCAAGAACTTAAAACAAGTCCAGTTGAAACTAAATAGCAATTTTGTGATAACCATTACCTGAATGACTGAGAAACGTCAAAGACATTTTATGTCTAGCCAAAAGTCAAAGGTCAAGGTCACTCTGGCTTCATGCTCCTTCATGTAAATGCGAAATATAAAGCATGTTATGAAGTAATTTGAAAAGTGACCTATTGGTCAGTAAATTGTCAGTAATGAACTGATTAGTTTTTGGTGGCCAAAGGTCAAGTTTGTAAACTTACCTTCATCCAATCCTTGTGAGCTGATATGGCAGGAATGTGTTAATAGAATTTCTCCTGATTTGCTACAGCTGTCCAGTTGGACGTGATGAACTCTTTACATTTTGTTGGCCAAAGGTCACAATCACCTCATGTTCATCCAGTTCTTCTTGTGAATGTGATGTTTTGATGGAATTTTAAGTCTGGCACAAATTGTCACTTAGGGTGAAGGATGCACTGATAAGATTTTGTAAGTCCCATGTCCCATTCATATCACTGCTACATTTCAGAAATACCTGTAAGGTATATCATTACATCTGGCACATTCACTTGGACTCATGCCTTGGGTGGCAGCCTGTTGCAGTAGATTTACTTAGATCTGTTAGATTTTACTTTTTTTATGTGTCTGAACAGATGTGTGTAAACTACAACATAACTGAAAAAAAACCCACTGTGGGGTGGTAAGCATCCAATGTTATTTTTGCAAAGACATGTATAAGCATACAGAATGCCAGAGTAGTCTGCAGAGTGACATGCAAGATAGCGAGTGTGTAACAAATTCATATGCCTCTAGATACAAGAGGGAGTTTATGACCCTGAAAGAGTGCAGGAAAAAAAGGGTACTGTCTGGGCTCCTCTATGGCTATGGAAAGCGTGCTACTTGGCAGTACATGACATGGCATTAGAGAGTGAAGACATTCTAAGTACATCAGTCACAATGAACATAGGTTATAAGCAGTATACACAAGTATATAGATGTTAGTGACATTTATGCTGCTAAGGGGTTTCACTTTGAGCACTTTTCTATACAATATTCTAAAAGTCTTATTCAGGGTTTTAGGTTCTCTTGACTCATTTACCCTCAAACATATAAATGAATAAACTTTTCAAATATTTAGCTTTTGTTGTTAATGGTGCTTGCACCTAGTGTAAGCTCATTTGAATAAAACCTGCCAAAAAAGTATTTTAAAAAATTACAAAAAACAATCTCTTCACAAGGTGGACCAATGAACCAAAACATTGCCTTTTAATGATTTTGCAATTTACCTCTTTTCCTCAAATATGTTTGGCTAACATGAACAGTTTCCTACGCAGTCTGACTTCTCATTGTTATATCATGTTATATGTTATTAGAGACAGAAATAATTAACAGAATTACAAAAGTAACACCCAAGTTATAATAAATTGTAGTTCATCCATTTAAATAATTACAAAAAATTAGTGTTGAGTTTATTTAATTATTTAGATTAAAGTATTTTACAGTGAAAAAACATGTGGGGTATGTGGGGGTTGGTTTGGAGGTAGGGCTGGGAGAGTGGGAGTGGTTGGGGGATTGGTTGGTAGACAGTGATCTAAAGTGCTGTAATTGTAGGTGGTGTGTTAGTGAAAATCATTTTGTGTCCCAGCACGTTTCAGGGTCTGTCAAATCAACATTCTACCAACCCCTTATTTAAACATCAATTGTCACCTCACCCCACCCCCAATACTTTCTTTCAGTGTGTCAGTAGAAATTCGCCCACACAACTGACCACTATTTCTGATTCTGACCAAAGCAGCAGTGAGCAAATAATTAGCAAAGAGTTCAAATAATACATCTAAACCCCCTTTCTTCCTTCTTTTCTAACAGCCTCTAACTTTCTTTGCCTGCCACCCTGATTCACATCATTTTTGTGAAGGGGGCAGATATGGAAGGATGGAATAGGAGAGAATGATCATCACTTGGAGCTTCTGTCACATGTGACATTTGCAGCCTGAGTCACCACAGAGAGAGAAAGCAGAGTCATTACCGGTCTTTATCGCTTTGTGTTTGTTGCAGCAATACTGCAAGGAGTATAGTTCTGTCATTTAGAGTATTGGTTCAGGACCACAGGATAATTTTTCAGGGCCATAGGATATGGATTTGCTATACAATTAATCAGCTAACAGATGTATGTAGAGACTTACTGTCCTGAACTGAGCTAATACAACCATCCATTCATCTGTACATGTATTATCCCACTTTTCCATTCCCAGCTGTCACCCTGTCTATTACAGGAGTGTCATCATATAAAAACAGACAACCAATCACACTTGTATTCTCACTAATTAATCTAACTTTATGTCTTTAGACTGTAATAGGAAGCCAGAGTATCCGGAGAAAACCTATGCAAGCACAGGGAGAACATGCAAACTTCACACAGAAAGGCACCTGGCCAACCATGGATTTGAAGCCAGGTCCTTCTAGCTAGGAAATAGTGCTAACCATTACATGCCACTGCCATTACAATCAGATATAACTTGTAATATCAATACAGGGGTCTCAATAATTGATTAACGACTCATAGTATTATTTTTGGACAATTTTTCGAAACGTTTCACCATTCATCCAAGTAGCTTCTTCATGATGTCTCATCATGTTGTTACCTTAGATGACATAGCATTGGCCTCAAGTAATACTGTGAGTAATCTTGTACTTATCTTTGACCAGGATATCTCCTTTACATCATACATAAAAGAAATCTAAAAGAAAACTTTTAGAAAGAGGAATATTGCTAAAATTAAAAACATCCTGTTAAAAATTAGGCCATGCATTTGTTACTTCTAGACTGGACTATTGTAATTCACTAGTAGTAGGATGTTCCAAAAACCTAAAAAAGAGAAGAGCTTGACTTTTTTTTCTGCAAGAGCACATACATTGGCTTGGTGACCCCTGAATGTAGGTTTATAATAGCTAAGAAATCTGAGCAGTTTTCAAACAGCTCCAACTTTGTTTGGTGTCTTGTCTTTCAAAGTTTAAATGCCGTCCAGATCCTTAGGGTCAATCAGAACCCCCTCAGATGAAACCAGTCGTCCAGCTTAGCAAACCTCCCTCTTGAACAGTCAGGACACTTCTCAGGCCCACAACATGATCTTCAAATGTCTTAGCATAACAGAGAACATCGTCTAATTATGGTATGTAACACTGGCATATTGTTTATCCTGCTTGTCGTTGTTTTTTTTTTGCCTGCAGTTCTTTTCTTGTTATCTTTCCACTCAGCCCAACCTGTTGAGGCAGATGGTCGCCCACCATGAGCCTGGTTCTGATTTCAGTGCTGTCAGTCTGATGTGTCTCAACTACCTTGTCAATAGGCTGAATATTGCCCAATATTGTGAAACTGTCCAACATAATGTTATACTGGGTGGAATTGTCCACAGGGATCTCAACATAAGGCTGAATTGTGTGATGGACTTCAACCAGGCAATCACCCAGGTCTTGCTGGTCCAGTTTTGGGTCAGAATTACCAACTTCAAACAGTGCCACAGATGGGGAGAAATAAATAATAACTTTCTGCCTTAGCCCCATGATTCTATGTAACACTTTTGTGGTGTTTCATGGTCGTGTTCTTTGGCATTTATCAGGCCTTGAAACAGTTCAGTGCTACTCTTTTCTCCTATATAGGACTGTAAGAAGTTCTCTAATTCTGTTATAGTCAATTCATTATTAATTAATTATTTTAGACGTAAAAACCTCCAGCAGTACAGTAGTGGGTGGCCATCTGCCTCGACCGGTTGGTTGAGTGAAAACAGGAGATACTGGGCAGGTCGGTAGGGCCAGTAACTGTACTCTGGAGATGTACAGCTCCAAGGCTGAGGATACCTGCACAAAAGTACAGAGACAGGGAGACAGAGAGGAGGAAGCACAACTACAGGAGAGAGAAGACACAAAGTTAATGACATGCAATGGTAGCATTTGAATGGATAAGAGGACAGGAGGGGAGAGGAGAAAAGAGGGGGGTGGATGACTCATTCAGACAGACATTTTCATCCTGCTGCAGCCAGAGTTCAGTAAGACTATAAAAGTTTTTTTAATAGTCACTTATCAGATCATTCACTAACAGGAATTTAGATGAGAGAGATCTGATACTTAGCAGTCCACATTTGACAGTTTTCTTTTCATTTTGGTATGTGAGGGGAGTCATCTTTATTTTTATTAAGTTCCTATGAATCACACCTCTTGTGTTGGTTTTTGAAATATATAATTTAGCTGGTCGGGACGCAGACATTGTCTCTATAGGGTTTTGGCAGTTGGTTAGTGTAAGGATGCTTTCACACCTACAGGATTTAGTTCGTTTAAGTTTGTTTTCCCTCTTGGTGCAGTTCGCTTTGTCCGGTGTGAACATGGTAATCACACTCGAGTTTGCACCAAAACAACTGCACTGAGACCCCCAAAGGTTTGCTTGGATTTTTCTCAGTGTGAAACGAAACCGAACCGAGGAGAAACTGCTACAATCTTACAAACTCATCAACTGATTCAGACCAAAGCAAACGAATGAAGGTGAACCTAAGTCAGGGTTTAGGTCGTCTTATAAACTTGGTGATATTTCTAGGGAGTAGAGGTGGATGGGATTGATACAAGTGGAACCAACACGCTCTTTTCTACCGTCAACGATCAGTATGGTGAACTCAGTGAGAATACGGTGATGAAATGAAGTGTAACCCCTTTACAACCTCCTTCTAATACGTACTCTATATTGAATGTGTCTGTTTTCTCTCTGTCACGTGGTACTATGCTGCTACAAAAATAATTGCAGGGGACAATAAAGTTATTTATTGATTGTTTTGTGAATATGGCCCCTATTTAAATAAATAATCAGATCTAATTTAATGTATTTCTTAAAGAGGTATAACTTGTGGTAAGTGGTTGGGGTAGAAAAAAACAGCACCAGCTGAAATCACAGTATAGGTTTAAAATTATTTGAAAATGATTATATTGGGATTTTATTTACAATTTACAAAGCATTCCAACTTTTCTTTTTGTTGCAGAGGTTTTAGCAATAGGTAAAAAGTGTTCTTAAACTGGTGAACCTTTTCAAGGTTGTGAATTCTTATAGACAAGCAAAATAAAAAAGTGTCCCAACTATAAACCTCGATTGGGACATTCCTATTGTAAGCTCTTGTAACAATGTCAACAAAGATTGCATGTGTGTGCACATTGTTAATGCTGTGCTGGTTTTACAGTTTACAATCTAATATGGAATCTCTGAAGTACAAAGCCAATGAAAAATAAAAATAAAAGACAACTCCTCTCACAGAACAAAAGAAAACAAATCATAAATCAAATGTGGACTGTTAAATATCAGATCTCTCTCGTCTAAATCTCTGTTAGTGAATGATTTGATAAGTGACTATCAAATAGACTTATTTTGTCTTACTGAAACCTGGCTGCAGCAGGATGAATCTTTCTGTCTGAATGAGTCAAGCCCCCCCATGTCATATTAATTATCATGTTCCTAGAAGCACAAGTCGGGGTGGAGGAGTAGCAGCAATCTTCAAGCTTATTAATCAACAATCAAGGAATTCAGTTTTTAACTGAATTCTCAGACTTTCTATCTGATTTAGTTCTTAGTGTAAAGTCATTATAGTGGGTAACTTTAATATCTATGTTGATGTTAACTGCCTCAACACTGCATTTAATCTCATCATTTCTAATCATTTAATTCTTTGGATTTTACCCAAAATGTAAATAAACCCACTCACTGTTTTAATCATACCCTTGATCTTGTTCTGACATATGGTGTTAAAATCGATCACTTAATAGTTTTTCCCCAAAACTCTCTTAAAGCCGTGTACCAACACAGAGGAGGGCAGTCATCCTAACTTTACTCCAGCACAACTATCTTCTATTCTTTACTTTACATTCCTAGAGTTTCCAAATGGAGAGTGTGAGGCAGAGCCTTTCGCTATTAAGCTCCTAGTTCAGGTTCGGGAGGCAAATACCCTCTCTACATTTAAGACTAGATACTTTTTTTATGAAGCTTACAGTTTGAGATAGCTCAGAAGACTCTGAACCGTCTCTTAGTTATACTGCTATACGTTAGTCTGCTGTGGGACCTCTACTGATATACTGAGCTCCTCTCTCCATCCAAATGCTATCATTGCATGTCATTAGCTTTGTGTCTTCTCTCTCCCGTAGTTGTGCTTCTTCCTCTCTTTCTCACACTCTCTCTTTACTTTTCTACACGTATCCTCAGCCTTGGAGCTGTATATCTCCAGGATCTAGTTGACCAGCCCAATGTTTTCACTGCTTGTTGTTTTTTGTTGCCTGCTGTTTTTTTTCTATCTCCCCTTTATACTCACCCCAGCCGGTCGAGGCAGGTGGCCGACTACCATGAGCATGGTTCTGCTGGAGGTTTCTTCCTCAAAAATATTTTTTTCTTCTCTACTCTGTAAGGTCTTAAACCGTATAATTGACTTCTGTTGTGATTTGGCGCTATACAAATAAAATTGACTTGTTTTTCTGTACCAGGGTGTGACAGGAACTGCCAGAAGTGAAGGAACCAAGGCATATCCAGTTCCCGCCTTGATAGATAACATGCTTTGTTCTCGATTGTTCGATACTATATATTCTTTACCATAAAAGTAAATTTAACTAAGTATAGCCAATGAGAAAGAGCTGCAAGATGGGATGCTGAACTATATGTAAGTAATGTATGTAGCCAATAACCTTAGAACTACACTTTGAGAACCTTGTGTGCTGTTTTAAAACCACACAAAGACGGATTGGGTTTGTGACTCTTTATTGATCTCACTATAGTGGCAGAATTTGCCATAACATCAACACCATTATTACTATTTAAATCATTTCATTTTTATTTTTGTGATAATATTCAGAACTATAAAAGTTTTGACAAAAACACATCCACTAAATATACAATAAAGGACCTTTTCCACACAATATTGTCCAGACAATTATGTATTGATATTTAAACATTTAAGTTTTTCTATCTAATGAACATATGACATATACACTGAGGGAACATGTGTCACAGCAAACAACCAATCCTCTGTGCCGTCCTTCCTCTGTTTCCTCCACTTTATCATCCCTCTGCCTGATTTGTGTGTCCTCCTCTGATACAGCAAAACCACCTCCACAGCGACAGCAATATGTATACACATGCTCATCTGAAAACACACACATATTTGAATTGATTCTCTGAGCTCCATGAATGTCCATAAAAAACAAACAAGTGACTGTAGTTAATAGTAAGATTATGTCAAGTTCAAGCATAGCTTAATTTAAAAGTTACACCATTACCTTACAAGTTACTTGTCATATAAAGTTAAGATACTGTACAACTTTATACAAGCTACTTGTTATGACCTGTTCCACATCGATGTGCGACTACAGTGCCTATAAAAAGTATTCAGCTCCCCTTCATAAACATGAACATGTCAGAAAAATACCTCATTAATGTCACAGTGAAAACAGGTTTCTACAACGTGATGTGAAAAATATGTAAGGTGAAATCAGTGTTTGCATTAATATTCACCCCCTTCAAGGCAGTTTTTAGTAGATGCACCTTTGGCTGCAATCACAATATGGAGTCTGCCTGGATAAGTCTCAATTTTATTAGACTCTATTGGACTGAGCTCTGGGCTTTGACGCGACCACTCCAGAACATTCACCTTGTTGTTGGTAAACCATTTCTGTGTAGCTTTCGCTGTATGCTTCGGGTCACTGTCTTGGTGGAAAACAATTCTTCTCCCAAGGTGTAGTTGTGTTGCCCACTCAATAAAATTGTCCTCCAGGATTGTCCTATATTTTGCCACATTCATCTTACCCTCTGCCTTGCTGCCAAGAAGCATCCCCACAGCAGGATGCTGTCACCACTGTGTTTCCCATAAAGCTTTGACTGGTGAAGAACTTGGGCAACAGTTTTATGCACAGTTTCTCCTATCTCAGTTGCTGAAGACTGTAACTCTTTCAGATTAGTCATCTGTATGTTAGTGGCCTATCTCACTAGTCTCCTTGCACGGTTACTCAGTTTGTGTAGACGGCCTGTTCTAGGCAGATCTGGACATGTGCCATATCCCTTCCATTTCTTAATAATGAATTTCACTGAACTCCTGGGGGAAGTTGCTTTGAAGATTTTTTTGTATCCATTCTCTGACTTACACTTTTCAATGACCTCTTCTCTGAGTTTCTGGGAGTGTTCTTTTTGTCTTCATGGTTTAATGGTATCCAGGAATACTGATTAACCAGTGACTGGACCTTCTAGACAAGTGTCTTTATACTGCAATCACTTGAGACACATTCACTGCACTCAGGTGATCAACATTTCACTAATTGTGGGACTACTAGCACCAAATATCTGGATATCTGTTGGATTAGGTCAGTCATTTTAAAGGGGGTGAATATTAATGCAAACACTGATTTCACCTTACATATTTTTTATATAATTGACATCACGTTGTAGAAACCCGTTTTCACTATGGCATTAATGAGGTATTTTTCTGACAGTCTTTAGTCACAGTTAAGCGTTGTATTAATACACACCTAAAATGCTCAAAACCAGCAGACTGCCAAAACCTCTGCTTCAAAGGTCTGCACAGCTGCTGATGATCAACTAATCATAAGCTGATGATTAGCAACACTTAGTTGAAGCATGAGGGATTGCTTAGTTTTGCTCATATTTTTTATTAAATGACCAACATTTTGAAAATCATTGGCAAAAAAATGCATGATTTGTGCATGCATGCATTTTTTTGCCAATGATTTTCAAAATGTTAGTCATTTAATAAAAACCAGCTGTTCCTATCCTTCTTTTCCCTTAATTCTGGTACAAGTTAATCTTGTTTTCATCAGCGAAAGAATCTTATTCCAGATGTTTTTTAATTGTTATCTGGCAAAGTCTAATCTGGCACTTCTGTTTTACAGCATTACAATTGTTTTGCATCTCGTTGTGAACTCTCTGTACATACGTAAATTGCCTCTTGCATAAAGATTCTCACAATAACATGCCTACCTCATCAAGAGTGTTATGAAAGGGTTTTATTTCACTATGGATATAATTTTGTAGTGATCCATTTCAGTTATTGTCCATGGTCTTCAAAGTCTTTTGCTGTGGGCTTCAGGTTTTAGAGGCCACTTCTAGTGTTTTTACAATCTCTCTGATCGATTTTATTTTGTTTTTTCAGAATAATGATGACTGTAATTCTTGAATGTTTATTGCCATACTTTTGTCAATCCCCTTTAACTAAACTAAAGTCTTGACTCACATCTTGAGTGTTTTCAAATTATTTCAAATTCATTGTTGAGGTGTACACAGGACTGTATGGTATTCTTGGGCGAGACACTGAACCCAAATTAGACCCAGTGGGTCGCTATCGGTGAACATACACTTTGAAAACACATCAGATTTCAATGGGGAAAATTCATGCTGGATATTTATACTGATATGGACTGGTTGATGTGTTAGGAATGACGGAAATTAAAATTATCAACCTACATAGGACTGAATTCAAAGACACCGTGAAAAACAAAGTGGAAACTGAAAATGGTACTCCACGTGCTTGTATGCATGCCTGACAAAGTCGGGGCATACTCCTAATGAGACGACAGATGATGCCCAGGGGTATCTCCTCCCAGATCTGGTCCAAGGCATCACTGAGCTTCTAGACAGTCTGAGGTACAACCTGGTGGCATTGGATGGGCCAAAATATAACATCCCAGAGGTGTTTTATTGGATTTAGGAGGCTAGGCATTGTTGTCACCAGGAGCATCCTAAGATCCACTGGACCAGTGTAGGGTCTAACATTGGGTCCAAGGATTTTATCCCGATACCTAATGGCACTCAGGGTGCTGTTGTCTAGCCTGTAGAGGTTTGTGGATCCCTCCATTGATATGCCTTCCCATACCATCATTGATCAACCACCAAACAGGTCATGTTAAACGATATAATTGGCAGCATAACGTTCTCAACAGCTTCTCCAGACCTTTCATGTCTGCCCAGTGGCAGATTCTAGTGTTCTATGGCAAATGCCAATGGAGCTCCACGGTGCCTGACAGTGAGCACAATGCCCATAAGAGGACGTCTGGTCCTCAGGCCTCCCTTATGAAGTCTGTCTCTGATTGTTTGGTCAGAGACATTCACAAAAGTGGCCTGCTGGAGTTCATTTTTAGGGCTCTGTCATCTTGTTCCTTCTTGCACAAAGGAGCAGATACCAGCCCTGTTGATGGGTTAAGGACTTTCTATCACACACCACAATAGGCATAGTTGATTGTGAATAAATAAATCTCAAACTAGAATTACTAACCACTGATGGGAATGACACATATATCATGTCACAGTGACCCTGACCTTTGTTAGCCAAAGTTTAATCAGTTCACTCTTGACCCCAAATTTGTGTCAAATACGAAGGAATTCCTTCAAAATCATTCATTACATATTGTTTAACAACAACAACAAAAACTGAATCAATGTAAAGTCAATGGTACGTTAATGTAGCCCCTGCTATGGAACCAGTCAAGTTTGTGTAGGAATATATATTTTAAAGTTGAACTTGAACTATCATTGTTATAATGTAAGTGCAGTAATGAGTAAGATTTAATTGTAAAGAAGTTCCTTATGTGTATATTCTTGCGTAATGAGCCAATCATGTCAATTGTTGTAGAGTAGTGGCCAATCAGCAGCTCTTTCCTTCATAAGTGAACTGGTGTAGCTTGTCCCCTCTTATGAATGTTCTGCTCTTAACGTTAATCTGAAAACTGCTGTAATGTGAGTCAAGCCCTACTGTGATCCACGGTTCATGGGGTCTGGATGTGTGAGTCAATGGTCAGGGTTTTTTGAACTGTGAAATTCTAACCTGAACGAAGGACAGCATCCATTGAAGATAGCAGATATTCCAGTCGACTGGCTGTGAGCTGAGCTATAGAGACATAGAAGAACTACAAACTGTATCAACTGTAGACTGTATGTATTTATGCTTAATGCTTTATGCTTGAGGCAATTCCTTCCAAGCATTCTTTATATAATGTGTTCACAAGAATTGGGTGGTTTTACAAAAGGACAACCCAAAAATGTAATGCCTCTGGCCCTGGCTATCACTGGTTTGTATACATTATCTGTAGATTATCAAGAGAGTTTTAAGTGGCAGCGCATTGGAGCTACAACCTGAAACTTGGATTACAATTTAAACTAAACTAATTCATCCATACAATTGTAGCATAGGCATAGCAAGCAGACGGATAATAATCTTAATCATAATCTTAATCCTGTTAAAAGAATTGCTTTATTTTTGATTTGACTTTAAGAAGAAACCCAGATAACCTGCAGACCTTGCTACAAAAGTAAATAGTGGATTTAAACAATAAGCGCAACCCAAATCAATTTAGCTTCACGTATAAATAAAATAATCAAATAATCACAAATAATCAAATATGTGACAATCCTCTGGCCTCTATGTTTTTATCTTGTTTATTTTCTCTCCTGCAGGTACAGGTAATTGTTGGCAGGAGGGGTTATCCACTTGGGCTGACGGGGAGTACCTGGGCCTTATGCTTCTTGTTTATCTGTTCTTTCATTTCTTAAGATCGTAGCATGATGTGTTGCTTCTTAAGATCTTTTAGTGTGCTTTACTTTGTCAAAGTGGAAATCAAGTGATTTCTTGATTGAACAGGTCTGGCAGTAATCAGGCCTCTGTGGGCCAAGTGAAATTTAACACAGCTTTCCAAAAAATGTGGTTAATCTCTGTTACACTCCATTTCAGCCTTTATAGCTTGTACTTGTTCTTCCATTTTTACAGCAATGTCTACAGATCTGTTAGCTCTGTATGTGAACTGCATTGGATCCAGTAAGGGGTCTGCGATGTCCTTGAGGTCTGTAAGTGTGCAGTAAATGCTCTTCTTGCTTCATAAGTGGTTGCAGAGATTCAGACATCAGGAGCTTTTACTGTATATCAAAGGAATCTGAAGGAAAGGATTATGCTGCTGATTAAACATAATGAGATAGTTGGGGAATTGATGATGAAGGTGAAGTATGGTGGTGAGCTGGATCCAGTGGCAGAGGTGGAAGGTGGACAGACTTAGCAGTCCCAAATTGCACTGTGTCAGAGGGGTCTTCGACTTCCACCTTCAGGAGAGCAGATCCCGAGGGATGTTAAGAACATTGAGTCCAAGTGGAGCATGTTTTCTGCCTCCTTTGTAGATGTGGCTGTTTGGAGCTGTGTCTGTAATGGCGGCAACCCCCATATCCAATGGTGGACACTGACAGTAAGGGATGCTGTCAAGCTGAAAAAGGAGTCCTGGTTGGCTTGTAGGAATCCTGAGGTAGATAATAGGTACCAGCAGGCCAAGCACCATGCAAGAGTATTGGTTGGCCTCAAAGAAATTCCGGCAAATCACGAGAGGGAAGCAATGTACTGCCAACACTGTTTGTAGTGGTGGTGGGGAGCTGTTGATCTTCACCGGGGACACTGTCAAACAGTGGAAGGGATATTTCAAGGATCTCCTCAACCCTGCTGATGCACCTTCTGAAGGGAAAACAGAGGCTGAGGACTCAGATATTGGTTCATCCATCATCTGGGCTGAAGTCACTGCGATAACCAATAAGCTCCTCAGTAGCAAAGCACCAGAGGTGGATGAGATAAGCCCTGTGCATCTTAAGTCTCTAAATGTTTAGAAGTCTTGGCTTACACGCCTTTGCCACATCACGTGGCAGTATCTCTGGACTGGCAGACTGGGGTGGTGGTGACTCTTTTTAAGAAAGGGGACTAGGGTGCTTGAGGGTTCATGTGGGTTCGCCCAACCAGTCCATATGTACTTTTTGGACTTGGAGAAGGCATTTGACCATGTACCTTGTGGCATCCTGTAGGGGCTGCTCTGGAAATACAGGGCCCTCTGTTAAGGGCTGTCCAGCCTCTGTATAACAAGAGGAGGAGTTTGCTTCACCTTGCTCACGTTAAGTCAGACCTTGTTCCAGTGCATGTTCCCCAGCAGGGCTGCTTTTGTCACCAGTTCTGTTCATTATTTTCATTAACAGAAATTCTAGGTGCAGCTAAGGGCTGGAGGAAGTCTGGTTTAGGGACCTAAGGATTTCATCCCTGATTTTGCTGATGAATTGTTTGCAGCCAATTGCACAGTGGCTGGCATGAAAATCAGTACCTCCAAGGTCCAAGATTATGGTTCTCCACTAGAAAAATGTGTCTTGCCTTAAATTGAGGATGTTGGGGTCTTGTTTATGAGTTAGGGAAAAAACTGAGAATGAGACTGACAGACGGATCAGTGCATTGGCAGCAGCAATGCAGTCAAGTATGTTGTCTTGAAGAAGCTCTCAATTTTCCAAAGAAAGGTCCCTGATACAAGCGGCCAAAATGAGTTACCTATACAGGGTGGCTGGGAGCACCCTTAGAGATAGGTTGAAAAGCTCAAAGTAGAGTCACTGCTCTTTTACTACAAGAGGAGCCATCTCAGGTTGTTTGAGCAGCTGTTTGGGATGCCTCCAGGACGGTTACCAGGGGAGGTGTTTCATACATGCCCCACCAGGACGAGGCCCAGGCTAAGAACCAGGACACGCTGGAGGGACTATGTCTCCTAACTGGCCTGGGAAGGTCACTCAAGGACACTTCTCAAATTTTTATTAGAAACAGTCCCAAAAAGACATGACTCTGGGAGCTAACAGGCAACACTACTACTTCCCTGGGAAATTATGCAACATTAAGAAAAACTTTACATTAAAATAATCAACTGAACCTAACTTAACTGTAATGTTTAAGACCTGTAAAAATCACATTTAAGTATTTCGCATCAGCTGTATTTGTACTGAGATTAAATTACACACAGGTGGACTCTATTCAGTCATTAGGTCAACATTAAATCAGTCAGCAACCATCAGGCAATTGGAGGCACCAGAGAAAAAGGGGCTAAATACTTTTGCACACTGCACTTTTCAGTTTTTTTATTTGTAAAAAAAAAAAAATTTAACTCATGTATGATTTTCTTTTTACTTCACAAATGTATGCCATGTCATGTGTCATGTGTTGGTCTTTCACAAAACATTCCAATAAAATCTATTTATGTTTGTGGTCATAATGTGAGAAAATGTGGAAAAGTTCAAGGGGTATGAATACTTTTACAAGCCACTGTATGTGTTTTAGTTCATATCATGTATACTTACCTTGGTCCCATGTCATGTCCCCTAAAATGATTGTACAATCTACTGGCCAATCCTGTTTGAGTTCCTGTGCTGGAGATACAACAATAATATTATTATATTAGTATCTGTCTATGTGTTTATTCAGTGTAGAAGAGGCAGAACCAGTGTCAATCCCCTTCACAATGGTTTTCCTGAAAAAAACATCTTCTGATTCATGTAGTGCCCAATGAAAACTGTCCTTAAAACTGTCCACTTAAAATTAAAGATTAAGCCAAAAAATGGTGTTATGTCATTGTATGTCCCATCAATTATATCAAGAATGTCCGGGAAGTCTGCTAGGCATGGTCTGAGTGTCCAGTGGAACTAAAGTAGGCACATGTAAGTCACAATATGAAGCTATAGAAATGCTGTAAGAGTTTTTAAGGTCACTCTGCTGACGTAGGGTTGTAACAGATGCAAGTCATCTCTGCTGCACTGTTTAAAGATGTTATCACATTTTAGTTTCTGGTGTTTCAGAGCTTCTGTGTTAAGAGGGTGATATGTGCACATTTCTATTGAGATCATCCACAAGCATTATCCCTACATACAATCTACAGGTGTTATGACCATCATTCTGTGTTTGGAGAATATTTCTTCTATCTTTTCATCCTTCCATCATTTTGTCCTCTGCTAAAGAAACTCTTCGGCCTCTTAAGAGTCCTCCGTCCTACAACAGTTTTTTCTATTATGAGTTTTTTAAGGGCTAAGATGCTTTGTGAATCTTCTTTATCTTTACTAGGATTTAGTCTTAACTTTAAGGGGAAATTCTTGGAAAACATCTATGTGCACGCTATAGATTGTTTGGGCACTACACTTCCGTGTTTCTCCTTTTGTGTTACGTCGAACATTTAGAAAATTAATTTTTGACATTTGTGAATTGATGCATAATTATTCACCTCTGCATCACATCTAAGAACTGATTTTTTTCCCCCATTTAGGGCAGTACTGTCAAGTACCAGAATTTGCCACCCCAAAAATAAATCTTATAAGTTTTACCTCTTCTCTGCAGGTCATATTGTCTCCTGGTTTTCTGGTCACCAAGAATCTTCCAGGCCGCATCAGCTTCTAGAAACTTCTTTATACCAGACTCAGCTTCTGGAGAGCACTCACATTGAAGACGGTCTGGGTGGTACTGCACACATATGCACACACAGGCGCACGCGCACACACACACACATACACACAGTTTCCTACTAGAAATAATATAAATGTGTAAAGTATCTGCTGACACTTTGTCAAACTCACGTTGAAATGATCTTTAGCTAAAGTTAAGAATCTTGTTTTCTTTTTGTACACTAAAAAAGGAATGTGCTTTTGCACATCTTATACCATGTACCTCTGCCAAGGATGACTTTATATCAGTATGAAGAGGAGGAATGATTTCAATGACATTCATTTCTCTCCACAGAGACAGGCTTTGTGTGCTGTAATAAGATTTACTTGAAAAGGGCTGAGTCATGCAACATGCAGGAGCAATGGTTGTGTGCTGCCTCAGATTGACACATGAACAGATAGAGCAGTGATTTTTACCTGTAAGGCCAGCTGCTGATATCTGTGTCTAAGTTGCTGAATCGAGTCTGAGGGGCTTGCTCCCAAGACAACATAGAGGTCTTTCTCAGCTGCATCACACATCCCTAAAAATAAAAAATTACATTATACTGACAATTCAACATTATAAGCCTCTGCTAGTAAAGCTAATGCTGTTTCTACCCGCCTTTACATACAGTATAAGCATCAGTGGCTTAGTTGCTGCATCCAATGTATTGCATATCTAAAATAATATCCAAGTTAAAAACTGCCAGATCTTTAGCACTCTCTTAAAACACTGAAGTTTAAATATAATGGTCAAAACTTCAAGTGAATGACTAGTACAAAAGGAGGAACAGATAATGATATCTAAGGCTCTCATTAACACATCAAGCATCATGTGGTCATTACAGAATAAATTGTTGGTACCCTTCCATTAAAAAAAGAAAAATCCACAATTGTCACTTAAATAACTTCGAAACTGACAAAAGTTTCGAAGTTATTTAAGTGAACATGGAAATTTAAGGAGAGAGGTGTCTCAGCAGATTAGAAAAAAAAAAAACATAAATGTTAACCGTAAATTATGTTAACCACAAAGGCTATAAGACCATCTCCAAGCAGCTTGATGTTCCTGTGACTACAGTTGCACATATTATTCAGAAGTGTAGGACCACAGGACTGTAGCCAACCTCCCCAGATGTGACTGCAAGAGGAAAATTAATGGCTCATTGAAAAACCACATAATACAAATGGCAACCAAAGAGTCTAGACCAACTTCCAAAAACAATTAGAGATTAATTCCAAAGTCAAGTTACATTAGTTTTAGATCACACCATTTGTCACTGTTTGAGCCAAAGCAGTCTTAATGGAAGACGACCAAGGAGGACTCCACTGTTGAAAGCAAAATCATAGAAAAAACAAGAAAATGCATATTGACAAGCCACAAAGCTTCTAGGAGAATGTCCCTTGGAGAGATGAGACAAAATGTCAACAGACGCAAAAATGAAGCATACAAAGAAAAGAACACTGTACCTATTGTGAAACATGTAGGAGGCTTGGTTATGTTCTGGAGCTGCTTTGCTGCATCTGGGACAGGGTGTGACTCTGTGCAGAGTACAATAAAATCTCAAGTCTATCAAGGCATCCTGGAGGAAAACGTGCTGCCCAGCACCAAAAAGCCTGGTCTCAGTAACAGGTCGTGGGTCCTCCAACAGGATAATAACCCAAAACACACAGCTAAAAATGCCCAAGAATGACTAAGAACAAAACATTGAACTATTTACAAGTGGCTCTTCTATGAACATTTGTGGCAAGAGCTGAAACATGCAGTCTGGAGTAGGCCCCCTTCAAACCTGAGATAGCTGGAGTTAGCTGACCCTAACCCTAACCTCCCCTGGAGTTCAGTGAAATTCATCATCAAGAAATGGAAGGAATATTCAATAAGCTCAAAAAGCCTACTCTGGACTCAGGGGTTTTAGTAAATTGTAGACGAATATCCAATCTGCCCTTTATCTCTAAAATTCTTGAAAAGGCAGTTTGCTCACAAGGAGTGGGCTAAAATACCTGGCGACAGGTATTAACTGAAGAATTACAGAAATCGCTCAATTGCAGTGATTGCATCATTTTTTTCCAGGCCAGTTTTAGTGGTGTCAGTGGTTTGTTTGTTTTTTAAATACTTTTTTTTTTTTTATCGACTACTGCAACTCTCTTCGGCCTCCCCAAAAAAATCACTTCATAAGCTCTGACTGGTCCAGAATTCAGCCGGTCGCATCACCACCAAAACCTCCACATCCGAACACATTACCCCTGTTCTACAACAACTCCACTGGCTTCCTGTCAAATATAGAATTGACTTTAAAATCCTTCTGTATGCCTTTAAGGCTATTCACAACCTAGCCCCCACCATATCTGTCCGATTTCCTCCACATTGCCTCTTCCTCTCATTCACTCAGGTCATCCTCCGCCATCCACCTCAATGTCCCCCATTCCCGTCTTAGTACCATGGGGAGCAGAGCTTTTAGCCGTTCTGCCCCTACTCTTTGGAATTCACTACAACAGGAAATCCGTTACACTGACTCTCTTCCTATCTTTAAATCCAAACTCAAAACCTACCTGTTCATGATTGCCTATTCACTTTAATCTACTTTTGTACTTGTATGGTCGGTTTTGATTTATTGTGTTGATTTACTTGTTTAGTCTGTTTTTGATTTATTGTGTTGATTTATTGTTGTTGTTGTACAGTGTCCTTGAGTGTTTAGAAAGGCGCTTTAAATAAAATGTATTATTATTATTATTATTCTTATACCACAACTCAAAAGCAATGTCTAATTTTCATGATTAAATTTTTAGTACATTTTTATTTATTATTGTTTTAATATTATTGTTTTATTATTATGCTGCAACTGTTAGTTGAGAAAATAATTGTCCAGCTCCTGTTCAAACCTCTCTTTTGCTTTTAGACTAAGATTTCTGTCATTACAGACACTATGCAAAGCAGTAAAAAAATTAGGCTACAGTACATTATAGAAATTGTTCAACATGGAATACAAACACTGCACTGTTAACATTAAACAAACAAATTGAAATGTTAATATTTGTTAATTTACCTAAGTGCTTTTACAACTGTATTTTGTGAGAGAACATAAACACTGGATGTTGAATGACAGTGACAGGCTGGAGACAATATATTGTTAACTTAGATAACTACATGTTACAGACTGAACTGAAACTAGTGTAGGAGCAGCTTAATGCTATCCTGTGTCTAACAAAACAAAAATACTGTAACATTATGTAATGTGTATTATTGATCTAATGTTAACTGCAAAAGTGAAGCAGAATGTTGCAATAAGGAGCAATATATTGTTAATGCGGGATAGCTTTCCGTTTTAATTTGCACCAAAAAACACCCTTGATGATGACTAGCAACGTAGAAGGTTAGGCAGGAGTTTGCTCTGAGCTGAACAAACGTTCAATACATACAACGTGTATATATATATCCAGAAATGTGTAATTGTTTGTTAGATAGTATGGAAAGCACAATAAACAGTCATGTTTTCTTCTGTCTGCCAGTTCTGTAATTTCATGTATATGTATTTTGTGTAAATCATTGAACATACCGTGAACAATACGTTTAATGTATTGATGTATTAAAGAGAACGGGTTGGGTTCAACGGTGTTAGTCCCCCTGAAAACAAGTTCCGATCCACCCTTATTCCGCTGACGAAGAAGAAACAACGGGCTCGTTCGAGATCAGCAGGTTCTACGCAGATTCGATAACCGATGGTCTGCGCGTAGTGCATGCCGGTTAGTTTTCTGTCCTCTTGATCCCGACTTACTCATACGTCATACACGCGTAAGCAACGATAACCTCGCGAGACCCAGCCGGCAGCAGCCAGGCGCGGCAGTTGCTCTCCACCGACTGCAAAAACACAGGTCACTATGGGAACCACATTGCGTTCACCTGATCTAAGATCTGCCGGCAGTTTATCTCGAAGAGCCTAAAGCGTCTGGTGTGTGAGTGTGTGTGCTTAGCTGACAAAATGTATTACATTAGAGCTTTTGAAAGCTTTACTGATGTTCAACAGGTATACTATACTCATAGAAAAAACGAATAAAATAATGTATATGAACTATAACTCAACCTACTGTCAACTTTGTGGGTGTGGGTTTTGGCAGGTGTCTAAAATTATCTAGCATTCCAAGGGAATATGTCTCTCTCTTTGTTGATTGTAAAGTTGATCATGAATAAATTAACAGCTCAGTTTTGCCACAGTTAAGCAAAAACAACATAACAAAACAGTGTCTGAAAAAATTAAGACACATTTTTACTCCATTTACAGCAGAATTTGTGAAGTTGGTCATTATTAAATCACAGTTAAATGTTAAATATAAATCTAAATTGTAAATATAGCCTTTACTTAAATCCTAAATATTAAATCCAAATCCTAAATATTTCATCAAAATCCAAAGGATAACTCTAAATCCTAAATATAGACAATATTTAAATTCTAAATATGAAAACAGATTTCTACAAAATAATGTCAATCAAATAAAAATGTGTAAGGTGAAATTGGTGTTTGCATTAATATTCAAAAAATCTCCAAGGCACGGAAAATACCCTGGAGTTCAGTGAAATTCATCATCAAGAAATGGAAGGAATATTCACTGAGCCCCACAAAAGCCTACTCTGAAGGGGTTTTAGTAAATTGTAGACCAATATCCAATCTGCCCTTTATCTCTAAAATTTTTGAAAAGGTGGTCTCTAAGTAATTAAGCAGGAATAATTGGTATGAAGATTTCTGGTCAGGATTTAGAGTACATCATAGTACAGAAACAGCACTGGTAAAGGTAACTAACGATCTGTGTTAGCATCAGACAATGGACTACCCTCTATACTCGTCTTGTTAGATCTTAGTGCTGCATTCGACACTATAGATCACAACATTTTATTGCACACACTGGAACATGCCATTTGGATTAAAGGAACAGCACTAGGGTGGTTTAAATCATATCCAGTCTTAATGATGAGTCTTCAATGCCCAGCAAAGCAGCACTGAGCAGTTCAAATCTGCATTTCTGGGCATCAAATTCAGCAAATCGCCGGGTAAATTCGGCACAGAGTATGCTGGGTGTTTTTTTTGCGAACTGTGCACATGGCCTCTTTCATTTGGCTATTTCTGGCGAGGGGTAGAATAAGTTGGCGATGGCGCCAACGTACTAACATAGCATTCTGGGATTTATAGTATTAGCGGTTTATGCGCCATATGCTGACCAACTCTAATACACATTTGATATGATCTCGCGGGCTAAATATAATGGGCCTGAGTTTGACACCTCTGTTGTATGGTCTTAAACCTTACACTATAAAGTGCCTTGAGATTACTTCTGATTTGGCGCTATACAAATAAAATTGAATTGAATTGAATTAATTGATTTGAACTGAATTGAATATGGCACGTGTCTAAATCTGTCTAGAACAGGCCGTCCACACAAACTGAGTGACACTAGTGAGAGAGGCCAGTAACACACAGATGACTACTCTGAAGGAGTTCAAATCTTCAGCAACTGAGATAGGAGAGACTATACATACAACTGTTGCCCAGGTTCTTCACCAGTCAAAGCTTTATGGGAGAGTGGCAAGGAGAAAGCCACTACTGAAGAAAACTCCATCGTCCATCGTGGAAGAGGGTTCTTTGGTCTGATGAGACCAAAATGTTGCTTTTTGGCCATCAGGCAATGCTATGTTTGGTGCACATTAACACATATGAACCATACACTGTCAAACACGGTGGTGGTGGCAGCATGATTCTGTGGGGATGCTTCTTGGCAGCTGGCACTGGAAAGCTTGTTAAGGTACAGGACAAGTCACCAATATTTTTTGACCATGATTGATTTATAATGTCAATAAAAGGATGAAACATCCAAGGGGATGAATACTTTTTAAAGGCACCGTAGATAGAGATAATGATGCGTATGATGTTATATGTTAGATTGATCATAGCTTGTGAAAGAACAGCAACTGCTTTCCAGCATATGACTAATGATAGTATGTTCTGAATCTGTTGAATTTGCAAATCTGATGCTTCATATGTTGTGTGAATACTTTTTGGTTGTTTATGGGATCATAATATGATCAATATTATTAGTGTGCTAAGAGTTATTGTATCATTAACAAATTTTACATATCTTTCTCCTGTGATTTCATGTCTTAAGGAGCATATGTTTTTAGAATAGACCATGGAGATGTAGGGTGTAAGACGATACAAAGTCAGGTGTCTCTGACCCTGACCATGGAGATAGCAGGAGTTTGGTGAGAAAGTGAGTGAGGGTCTGAAAAATAGCTGAGTAACAGATCATTTTTTGTTCATTAGCAATGAATATAGTTGACTAATTTTGGGAATAACTTTAATTGTTGAATAATAAACCCTGATGGAGGTCACTGACAAGGCTTCACATTTGTGGCAGATTCAGTCCCAAGGGCATATTATCCCATGGGCATTATTACTGACTGATTAGGCCAAACTCCTCAACACAATCAATCAAGACTGGTAATAATTTAATAGGGTTTGTCAATGACACAGACATTGCATATCATAGGATCTTTTATTGTTTAACACCAATCTTTACACCATTAATATTTGAATTTGGTCTATATTTCTATAGCCAAAGCAAATAACAGAAGGGACAGCAGCCTTCCTTAAGCCGTGTAATTTAAAAGAAGTGGATAACAGACCAATTGTTTAAATTGATATTGTAGGTGCTTTGTATACAAGTCTAACCCATCTTGAAAAATTGGGCCCAATACCAAATTATTTTAAAACTTCAAACATATACTCCCATTTATTCCTATCAAAAGTCTTTTCAACATTCATTTGGGCCCAATACCAAATTATTACCATATTATTTTAAAACTTCAAACATATACTCCTATTTAATCCTATCAAAGGTCTTTTCAACATTCATAGAGACCAAAGGGTTTAACAAGAGTTAAGATAGTGAATAATATTGAATATACACCTTGTCATGATCTTGGCAACACCTCTGCACTTTTATTTTGTATTACTTCCTGTAGGCCTCTACTCTCCTGCCTCCAGCTTCATGCAATCAGCGCTGATGATTTTCACCTGTGTTCAGGCAGTAACTACTTAAGATCCACTTAGGTCATCCATCAGAAATAGCGTTTTCATCATATCTAAAAATCTTTGCTTATTCAACACAATTCTGCCAGGGTGTCTACCGAATATTCAATTCAATTCAATTTTATTTGTAGAGCGCTTTTTACAATTGACATTGTCACAAAGCAGCTTTACACAACCAAAGAACAGTACATGAACAGTGAATGTGTATGACTCATGAAAACAGATTGTCCCTGATGAGCAAGCCGAGAGCGACGGTGGCAAGGAAAAACTCCCTGAGAAGGCAACAGGAAGAAACCTTGAGAGGAACCAGACTCAACAGGGAACCCATCCTCATATGGGTGATTACATGCTGTGTAGGCAGCAGGCAGTCCAGTATAACAGTTAATGTCTTTAAGTTCATGTGGAGTCCAGTTAGTTAATTGCAGGCAGACTTGTTCCATTCCTGGACTATCGAGTGTTGAGTCGAGACCTCCGAGAAACAGCTGCCGACGTCCGCCGAGGCCAAGACCGACTTCATAGTAGTGTGTGATCAACTCCAGTCTCCAAACGCATCCCATAGGGCAAACGGTGGATCCAGGCGACGAGATCTCCAGCCAGAAGTTGGGCATCAGGACGAGTCAGACAGGTCCATGAGGGCTCCCTGGGATGTAGAGCAACCGAACACTTCACCGTCAACAAACCTGAGTGATCAGTGAGAGTTGGGAAGACAGCATCTAAACATACCAGTTCACCATAATGCTCTACGTCCATGAGTCCTTCCCAAATCTATTTACAAAAATGCTTGACTAAATAAATAGGTTTTCAGCCTGAACTTAAACACTGAGACTGTGTCTGAGTCCCGAATGCTATTTGGAAGGCTATTCCATAACTTTGGGGCCTTGTAACAAAAGGCTCTGCCCCCAGCTGTAGTTTTTATTATACGAGGCACTGACAGGCAGCCAGCATCCTTTGATCGAAGTAGGCGTGGTGGATCATAAGACACTAGCAGTTCACTTAGATACTGCGGCGCAAGACCATTTAATGCTTTAAATGTCAAAGTAGTATTTTAAAATCAATGCGAAATTTCACGGGGAGCCAATGAAGTGTAGATAAGATAGGGGTGATGTGCTCATATCTTCTGATTCTAGTGAGGACTCTCGCTGCTGCATTCTGAACTAACTGAAGCTTGTTTATGCACTTGGTTGAACAGCCAGACAGTAAGGCATTACAGTAGTCCAACCTAGAGGTGATGAAAGCATGGACTAATTTTTCTGCATCATTTAGTGACAAAATATTCCTTATCTTGGCAATATTTCTGAGGTGAAAGAAAGCTGTCCTGGTGATATTATCTACATGAGCTTCAAATGAAAGACTGGAATCTAGAATCACACCAAGGTCTTTTATTGTTGCACTAGATGAAAGAGAAAGGCCATCCAGAATTACGGCGTGATCTAAAATCTTGCTTCTAGCTGCAGATGATCCTATAACTAGTACTTCTGTCCAGAATTTAGCAGAAGGAAGTTAATTGGCATCCAGTCTCGTATATCCTTTACACATTGCTTAACTTTATTAAGCTGTTTGATCTCATCTGATTTTGATGAAACATATAACTATGTGTCGTCAGCATAACAATGAAAGTTAATACCATGATATATAATAACATTATCTGTAAGATAATGTTGCCCAGATGAAGCATGTAGAGGGAAAAAGCAGTGGGCCTAAAACTGAACCCTGTGGAACACCAAACTCCACTGGAGAGCATGTGGAGTAATCGCCATTTAGATCTACATACTGATAACGATCAGTCAAATAGGACCTAAGCCAGGAGAGGGCCGTTCCCTTAATTCCAACAACATTTTCTAGTCTGTGAAGGAGAATACTATGGTCAATGGTGTCAAAAGCTGCACTGAGGTCAAGTAGCACAAGCATAGTGATGCTACACTGATCAGAGGCCAATAGGAGGTCATTTACTACTTTAACAAGTGCCATCTCTGTGCTGTGATGAGGCCTAAATCCTGACCGATAGAGTTCGTGTATGTTATTTCTATAAAGATACGAGGATAGCTGCCCAGCTACTATCTTTTCGAGAATCTTTGAGATGAAGGGGAGGTTTGATATCGGCCTGTAATTGGACAGCTGACAGGGGTCGAGATCAGGTTTCTTGATTAGCTGTTTAATAACTGCTAATTTAAAACACTTTGGGACATACCCACAGCTGAGTGAGGAATTTATGATTGTCAGCAGGGTTTCTATTATTTCTGGCACTATCTGTTTTAGAAAGTGTGTTGTATAGGGTCTACAGGTTGGTACAGGTTGAAGATTTTGCAGAAGAGATGAGTGAAATTAGTTAATTCTCTTCAAGAGGAGTAAAGTAATCTAGGTACTGATCTGCTGTGGTTAGCTCGTCACCTGCGTCAACTAAATTGTCTGGATTCAAAGCTTGAAATTTTATGCCTTATATCTACAATTTTGCTATTGAAAAAGTTCATGAAGTCCTCACTACTGCACAAAGTTGTTGCGGAGATATCTGCAGTGGTCTTCTTTCTAGTTAATTTGGCTACTGTATTAAATAAAAATTTAGGGTTATTTTTGTTGTTTTCTATAAGAGTGGAGAGATATGTTGATCTAGCTGCACTAAGAGCTTTTTTATAGTTCAGGATGCTCTCCTTCCATGCTATCTGAAATACTAACAATTTAGTTTGGCGCCATTTACGTTCTAACTTTCGAGCAGTCTGTTTTAAGGTGCGCGTGTCATCGTTATACCAGGGAGCAAGTTTCTTATCTCTAATTACTTTTCTTTTAACTGGACCTACATTATCTAAAGTATAACGTAATGACGACTCTAGATATTCAGTCGCCTGGTCTAGTTCTGTAGGGTCAGATGGTGATCCAATCAACGCTGATAACTCTGGGAGATTACTAGTAAAGCTCTGCGCTATAGTTGATGTAAATGTACGTTTAATGCGATAGCGCAGCGCTGAGTATACATTATTAATATGACACACTGTAGTTGAAACAAGGTAGTGGTCTGAGATAACTTCAGACAGTGTAGACAGTGTAAGTAAATTTCTTTTACTTAAACCGAAGGATATTATTATATCTAAGGTGTGACCCGGTTTATGAGTGGGTCCTACTACACACTGATCTACTCCTAGCGAGTCCAATATGGACATAAAGGCTGTTCTCAGAGGGTCTTCTGGATTCTCAAAGTGAATATTAAAATCTCCAGCAATTAACGCTCAGGTGACCCTGAACCATCTCTTAGTTATGCTGATATAGCTTAGTCTGCTGGGGGACCTCTACTGATAAACTGAGCTCCTCTCCTCTCTCCTTTCTCCTGTATCAATGCAAATGCCACCATTGCATGTCATTAACGTTGTGTCTTCTCTCTCTCTTTAGTTGTGTTTCCTCCTCTCTGTCTCCCTCTTTCTGTACTTTTCTGCAGGTATCCTCGGCCTGGAGCTGTACATCTCCAGACTCCAGTTCACCTGCTCAATGTTCTTGCTGCTTGTTGTTGTCTTTATTGCCTGCTGTTCTTTTCTCTCTTCTCTTCTCTCCACTCACCCCAACCGGTTGAGGCAGATGGCCGCCCACTATGAGCCTGGTTCTGCTGTAGGTTTCTTCCTCTAAAGGGAGTTTTTCCTCTCCACTGTGGCCTAAAGTTTGCTCAAATGGGATTGTTGGGTTTTCTCTATAATTTTTTGTATAAATATTTTCTGTAAGGTCTTAAACCTTACACTGTAAAGTGCCTTGAGATAACTTCTGTTGTAAATTGGCGCTATACAAATAAAACTGAATTGAATTGAATTGTAAATGATAATTAGCGGGATCGGCCGAGCAGACTTTATATTTGTATCTACACTTGTTATGTTACTATAAAGACATTCAATAGTTTCAAATTTGTGTACATGTTTTTGTACGATAGTCAGTTTATCATTGTAAATAACTGCGACACCTCCTCCTCTACGAGTCAGACGAGGCTGGTGAATGTAGCTGTATCCAGGAGGAGTTGCTTAATTTAAAGCTACATATTCGTCCTGTTTGATCCAGGTTTCTGTTAAACAGAGTATATCAAAATCCTGACCTGTGATAGTTTCATTAACAGTAAGAGCTTTAGATGTAAGAGATCTAATCTTTAACAATCCTAACTTCAGATCAGAGGTGCTGGCTGCACAATCAGTGTGCTCTGAATTTGAGGTCACTATGTTAATTAGATTATTAAAACAGACTTTCTGGGTTTTCTTGACTTTTTGTTTAGCTCGAGGAACAGACACAGTCTCAATGTGTTGAACCCTGAGTGACGACTCTGTGCAGCTAGCAGACACTTGGTTTAGCCTGTTTGTCTGCTCCCTGGCCTGGACTCTGGGTAGTCAGCGACTAGCTAGGCCTGATCTTAGACTATGAGCTATGCTACACAAAATGAGAGCAGCACCTTCCCGAGTGGGTACTCCAACTATCTATGAAGCCCACGTTGTTTTCGGAGCACCACCTGGACATCCAGCGGTTCAGCGACCCTAAGCTGCTGTAGGTTATGTCACCTCGTCTCATTGGGAGGGAGCCAGAGCAGATTACCACTTCGGACATCGCCTTCGCTAATTTAAACACCTCTTTAAAGTTATTCTTCGTAACGTCAGACTGACGAAGGCATATATCATTAGCTCCAGCATGTACCACTATCTTTGAAAAGCTATGCTGTCCTAAGGCCCTAAGATTGCCCTCAATGTCCGGTGCCCTGGCCCCCGGGATACACCTGACCACAGCCGCTGGAGCCCCTAAAGGTCTGGCTAATTTCACTTGTCTCATGATGGAGTCTCCTATAACCAGAGTTCTTCCAGGTTTCTCAGCGGGTGAATCACTGAGAGGGGCAAACCTGTTGGACACGTGAAGCGCGGGGGTGGTGTGCTCCGGCGGGCTTGCCTTAGCCTTGGCTGCGCGAGTATGCCGCCGACTCGTCACCCACACGCCCTGCTGTGAGGGTTCTAACTCCGGAGTCGGGGACTGGCTACCTACCTACTCTAACGCTGTTATCTTCTTCGTCAGAGTGCTAACTAACACACACCTGTCACAGATAAAATTACCGCTAACAACGGAGGAAGACGGTCTAAACATTCTGCACTCTACACACTGAACAAGCTGAATATTACTCATTTTAACGTACCTGAGTTGTAGAAATGTAGTAGAAATGTTGTGTAGAGTTTAAAAATTCCGCTGTTGCTCTCAGACGAAAAAACATGCGCGTCCTCCAAGAAGCGGAAACGGTATATGTTCTCCGTTTTGGTAAATTCATAACCTACCTGGCTGTATTTCTAATATACAATGACACTTACCGTATCTAATTCAAACTAGGTCACAAGAAGCTGCAGGACCAATTCTCCTGATCTGAACTGTTTCCTGACTATGGGCACTTACAGCTAAGAGAAACAAAGCATTGCAAATGGTAATGGTAAATGGGCTGCACTTATATACAGTAGCTCTTTTCTATCTAACTAGTACTCAAAGCGCTTTACACTGCATATCATTCACACACATAAGCACACAGACTCACACACCGATGGCAGAGCTGCTATGCAATCCTGTGATTGGCAGTCAACTGCTCTACCTATTGAGCCACAGCCACCCCAATGTCATTTACATTGACACATTCTTGGGACATCCAGGACCTATATACTTTAGCCTAAAAAGCATCATAGAGGACCCTTAAGTGTGTTAAAATTACTTGATGCGTAAGGAGTGTTTGTGGGAGTGACCCTACCGATTTGGCCTCAACCTTGTTGGCTTAACTTAGCTCACAACAACTGATCTGCACTAGCTGTTACAATACGTATGACTCACATATGAATTAGATGTTACATATGACAAAGTTCATAAATATTGCTGTAAATTTAGTTAATAACACACTGCAACAAAATTGATGACTCTGATTAAAATTAATGACTATTGCTAAAATTAGGAGCATCCTGTCCCAAAGTGATGCTGAAAAACTAGTCCATGCATTTGTTACTTCCAGACTGGACTATTGTAATTCATTATTAATAGGATGTCCCAATAACTCATTAAAGAGCCTCCAGTTAATCCAAAATGCTGCAGCCAGAGTTCTGACTGGAATTAGCAAGAGAGATCATATTTCTCCAACGTTAGCTTCTCTCCATTGGCTCCCTGTTAAATCCAGAATTGAATTTAAAATTCTTCTCCTAACTTATAAATCCCTTAATAATCAGGCTCCATCTTATCTTAAAGACCTCATAGTTCCTTATCTTCCAAGCAGAACTCTCCGTTCTCAGACTGCAGGTTTACTTGTGGTTCCTAGAGTTTCCAAATGTAGAATGGGAGGCAGAGCCTTTAGCTACCAAGCCCCTCTCCTGTGGAACCAGCTCCCAGTTCAGGTTCGGGAGGCAGACACCGTCTCTACATTTAAGACTAGACTTAAAACTTTCCTTTTTTATAAAGCTTATAGTTAGAGATGGATCAGGTGACTCTGAACCATCTCTTAGTTATGCTGATATAGGTTATTCTGCTGGGGGACCTCTACTGATAAACTGAGCTCCTCTCCTCTCTCCTTTCTCCTGTATCAATGCAAATGCCACCATTGCATGTCATTAACTTTGTGTCTTCTCTCTCTTTTAGTTGTGTTTCCTCCTCTCTGTCTCCCTCTCTCTGTACTTTTCTGCAGGTATCCTCGGCCTGGAGCTGTACATCTCCAGAATCCAGTTCATCTGCCCAATGTTCTTGATGCTTGTTGTTGTCTTTATTGCCTGCTATTCTTTTCTCTCTTCTCTTTCCACTCACCCCAACCGGTCAAGGCAGATGGCCGCCCACTATGAGCCTGGTTCTGCTGGAGGTTTCTTCCTCTAAAGGGAGTTTTTCCTCTCCACTGTTGCCTAAAGCTTGCTCAAATGGGATTGTTGGGTTTTCTCTATAATTTTTTGTATAAATATTTTCTGTAAGGTCTTAAACCTTACACTGTAAAGTGCCTTGAGATAACTTCTGTTGTAAATTGGCGCTATACAAATAAAATTGAATTGAATTGAATTGAATTGAATTGATGCTGGGAAAACGGGTGCTGCACATCGCTGTAGGGGTCCAAAGGGCGAGCCATGAGCTTTGGCTTCCTGACATCTGCGATGGGTACCTCATTGGCCTGGACCTGCTGACGCTGTCATGATTCCAGCCTTGTTGCTGCTTGTGATTTCCCCCATGCTCTTATTTTGCCACTTCCTGTTTCCTCTTCCCAGTCTGATTACACACACTCACTTAATTGACAACACCTGTTTTCCCCCACTCTATAAATACCGGCCTGCTCACCTGTCTCCCCTGCCAGATAGTCTGTTCTTAACTCACAGACACTATCAAGCGTTTCTCTTGGATTGACTTATTTTGGATTTTTCGGACCCTGCCTGCTCTGGACCCCGTCTCTTGCCTGACCCCTGTGCTGTGAGTTCTGTTTATTCCCTGTCATTCCCCCTGCTCACAGTACCAGACCTGTACCTGAATCTGCCTGATTCCCTTTCCCGGACCTGTATCCTTTCTACCCTGTCTACCCCGGATTCCCTCTCACTGGACCAGTCTGACCCGTCTCTGCTTCCCGTCCACCCCTTTGGTTCAGTGAGTGTTTTTCTCTGTTCGGTTTTGTCCCTCGTTGTATTTTTTCCACAACTGTTTGGACCGCTTTTGTGTTTTGACCTGAATTGTCTTACTGTTGTGGATTTTGCCTGCCGGACCTTTCTCTGAACTGCTTTACCGTGTATGACCTGGATTACCCTAGACCTCTAAGTTTAGCCTTTTTGTTTCATTGTTTGGACAGTATGTGTTCATAACCCCATCCTGTTTTCCCACACTGGGTTTAGACATGATTGCATCACGTTGGATTGGACTATATTCTCTTGGGTAATACTTTTGCTACACTCCTGAACCTTCTTCATTGTCCTCCATTTTGTCCAAGTGCTCTCTGTTGGTCGGCCATCTTGGTCGTGACGTCACTTCCGGTTTTGACCCAGACTACCATACTCGCCCAACATCATCTCCTTGCATCTAGTGACTCTTGTATCCATTGCTGTAAATAAAGATTCAATACTCCGTCCTGTCCTGTCACATCTCCAGCCATGGAGTCCTTCATGCAGCTCATGACAGACGCGCTGGGGTGCGCCTAGCCAAAACAGCCTTCACCAGCGGCCAGGGACTTTGGCAGTTCCAGGTCATGCTGTTTGGAATGTGAAATGCTCCCGACACCTTTGAGCGCCTCGTGGGTGAATGCTGAAGGACATTCCCCGGAGCCACTGTGTGGTGTACCTAGACACCACACAGGTGCATGCCAGATATTTTGAGACTGATGCAGGCCAGAGACTTCGAGGGTGTGCTCACCAATCTCCGGGAGGTCTTCACCGTCAACCGCCAGGCTGGGTTCCGGCTGAACCCGGCAAAGTGCAACCTGCTGGCCAGAGAAACTGCATTCCTGAGGCACGTGGTCAGTGCACACAGGGTGTCCACTGATCCAGCCAAGGTGACTAAAGTCTGGGACTGGCCGACACCGACCACTGCCAGTGAGGTAAGGAGCTTCCTGGGGCTTGCCTCCTATTACCGATGGTTTGTCCGGGGTTTCGCCACCATCGCCAGCCCCCTGCATCAGCTGACAGAGAAGGGTGGGTTGAGTGGTGTTCTCTACTGGCGAAGTGCCGGTAGAGCGTTTCAACCACACCCTGGCCACCCAGCTTTGGAGCTCTCGGAGGTGGTCTTCCGGGCTCAGGTGGCTGGTCAGAGGCGGAGGGGGGTGCTGCACCGGGACCGGCTGGCACCTTACAACCTGCTTGCCCGGACTGGGGATGATGAAAAGGGCGGGATGGCCCTCCACCAATCAACCCTAGTGACAGGGACGCTGCTGAATTGACATTGCCAGACACTGGGGGTGGAGACGAAATCTTCTACGAAATCTGGCATGACCTTATGAAGTAATGCAACGAGAAGGTCACACATAAACCTTTTATGCCAAGAGAGTCAAAAGACATCAGACATTCCATGTAAACCTGTTAAAGGAGTTTCAGGTCTGCCAGGAGCCTACACAATAGCATTTTTTCGTTCGTGCTGTAAATGATGAGGAGGTAACAGAAAGGGTTTGTTTTTTTTTCTTTTTTTTTTTCCTGCCAATAAAGGGGGAGGGGGTCAAATCCAGTTGACATTTATTACTTACCAGTATTCAGCAGAAGGAGGTTGTGCCAGTGCGGCTGTCTTTGTCAACGTTCTATCAGTTCAGCATTCAGCTGTTTCTGCATGTGTGCAGTACCAATTGCTTTTCTTGCCTGAGCCCTTATTGCCTCATTTAAAAGTGGATGCTTCACCTGCAATGTTACTGCCTTGTTAAACAAGAATTTAATGGAGGATGTCTCCCTGCAGATCAAGACCTGAATTAGCTGTATACTTTACTTGATACAATATAGACATAAAAATTCTGCTGGGTAAATAATAGGGCATCGTTGTTCAACTAATCCAAAGCCCCTGCAGATAAACCTAAACATAAACACCTACTAACTGAACCCTGCCAGGGATTCCAAACACCTTAAGTCATAAGATTCCAAAATCATCTTTCTACATACCATTCATACCTTCTTTGAACAAAATCAGGCAACTGTTACTCATCCATTCATTTAAAAGTGATTAGGCAATTACCACCATTTTTTCATTCTTTGGTTGTCCACAATGTGTAAAAACACCTAGACCTAGATTTTTATATTGTACTTATAAGTGTAAAAAGTAAAAAAAAAAAAAAAGAAAGTAAAGCTTATATTGTTTAATTCCTCTACTAAAACTCTAAAACAAAGGACAGAAAAGAGCAGCACAGGACCACATGCTGAGAAATATGGCTCAGGAGCAATCTGTTAATTGAAATAGTAATAAGAAAGATGAGGTGACAAAGTGACACCTTTATGATCCAACTTCCTGTCTGTCACTCACTTATGGCCTTAGACAAAAACACTGAGGGAGGTGGTGAGATGAGAGACACAGAGTGTCTGACATTGTTGTGCGGTTAATTATTTCTTCATTTTGGACAAATTAATGCTCAATTAGTCAGGCAACAAAATATTCACTGTCAAATTGGGCGGCTGTAGTCATCATTTTCATTAAACTCTGGTCTTTTTATACTGTGCAGTACACTGACATATATGTTAATCTAACTTTATGTAGAGACTCCAGTTAGCAGTGCTTTTGTATTTAAATATGATGTTATGACAAGTTATGTTTCTGATGTTAGGGTATTAGTTCACTTAAATACATATTACTCTTCTTATTATTAGGTCAGCTATCTTACCATTTACAGTAGCTCATATTTTAGCAATGGCTTCTCAATCTCTCTCTGCTTCCCCTGCTCCAACTTGCTTAGTTTGTTCAACCACCACCTACATTATTTAAATCAAATATCAACACAACACAATGAGTAATAAATAAAAATAATGTGCATAGAATGTGTTTCTGGAGTGGAATTCAGTGTATTTGTCTAGGACAGCACCATGGACATTCAATCAGAGCGCAACTTGGATCAATTCAATTCAATTCAATTCAATTCAATTTTATTTGTAGAGCGCTTTTTACAATTGACATTGTCACAAAGCAGCTTTACACAACCAAAGAACAGTACATGAACAGTGTATGTGTATGAGTCATAATAATGTGATTGTCCCTGATGAGCAAGCCGAGGGCGACAGTGGCAAGGAAAAACTCCCTGAGAAGGCAACAGGAAGAAACCTTGAGAGGAACCAGACTCAACAGGGAACCCATCCTCATATGGGTGATTACATGCTGTGTAGGCAGCAGGCAGTCCAGTATAACAGTTAATGTCTTTAAGTTAATGTGGAGTCCAGTTAGTTATTGCAGGCAGATTGCAGGATCACAGTAACCTAGCTGCTATACAAAAGAGTTGGGTTGACCATTCAAGATAAACAAACATATACACGCTCAAAAATGGTGACTTTGTACCCTGCTTAAAAATGAATTAATATTAATATTAATTTTTAATATTTTAGAATAAATGCTCATTTGAACTGTATTGATTTGTCTGTGGTCTAATCTGCAATACTACCATATTGTTGAATCTCAGGCACCCAATCCCTGCTCAGGATCTGTCCGAACACTCGGTTTTCCTGGCTGTAGCAGACTCACTCAACAGCATAACAGCTGAGTGCAAAGCATGGACACTCTCCTTCCTCCCATCCTCTCAAGATCTAAAAAAAGCTGTGGATGTATTTGTTTTTGACAGAGAAGTCCAATATATATGTGCTTTTTATGTGTGTGAAGTTCCAAGCATTTGTGGCTGCTGGATTCACTTCAAGACTAAAGTTTAAAGATGGATTGATTCTGACTGTCTGTGGCCTAAACTGGGGGACCCTGTAGATCTGGGGTGGCCAACCCTGGTCCTCAAGAGCCTCAGTCCTGCTTGTTTTCCAACTATCTCTGCATTTCCTGCTTCTGATTGGCTGAACACACCTGATCCATGTAATCAGCAGAGGGTAGGGCAGAAATAGTTGGAAAACAAGCAGGGCTGAGGCTCTTGAGGACCAGGGTTGGCCACCCCTGCTGTAGATTTACCCAGACACCTGAGGAAAGGTTTTTGCAACCCTTCTTTTTCCAGGAAGCTTGTTCACCAGCATCAGTCCCTGCCTGCAACAAAGAGACATAATTAAGGGAAAAAACGTTATGCTGGACAGAAATGGGCATTTGCAGAATTGGGGAGACAGGAGAGAGCAAAGTAGCAGCAGTGCAGCATAGCAGCAGCAGCATTTCCTTGCAACACTGGATCCTTGGTAGGTGTGTGAGCTTGACATTTGCATACCGCTGCTAATATAGGAAGCAGTAATGCATTCAACAAGTTAATGATGAGGACCTGATGAGCAATGGGTTTACCTGTAGAAGTTAGAAAACCACGGTTTTATGACAAATGTGGCCTAAACCTGGGCTTTATTCAAAGTTTCAAGCCTTGGGGTGCTTTCACACCTTAATTTGTTTGCTTTGGTCCGAATCAGTTGTTGAGTTTTTAAACTTGTAGCAATTTCTACTTGGTTCAGTTTTGTTTCACACACAAAAAATCCAAGTGTACCAAAACACTTCACTTCAAACTGCGTGAGAATGTTCTTTCTACTTATTGGTCAGATTGTCTGGAAGAAGGTAAAATGTTGTGGACTACTGTATGTTTGTGTGACAGTAGGGAGATGATTTCACTATGAATGATAATGCGGAGAAAAAAGACAGATATATATACTTGTATACTATTTTTTGCTTTTCCTTTGAGAGACTGCTGGCCTGAAATCCATAACACCAAACAGAAAGACAGTGAGTGAGCTACTGATTATCGGACCCGTATGAGAGTGTTTTTTCAGCAGATTCAGGTATTGATTCAGGGTTCAAGAAGTATCAGAGGCCTTGGATTGGGAACAAAAATACAGAGGGAACTTATATTGTCCTTCATTAGACACCACATTGCATTAACATCAAAGCAAGATGTACTAGATCTATACATAGTTAATGTTCCAAGCCAAAAACAGATATCACACAAATTACATTATCCTCAGGAAATGAAGCCTGTCATCAATGCCAAGCAAATTGTGGGCTCCAAGCAAATTTGATTTTGAGGATATTTAAGGAGCAACGCCTGTTGAGTTGGCCTGTTCCCTGTTTACTCTCTCTCTTCTGTCAGGCTGTTGATTGCCTATTGCCTGCACCTGTGTCTCCCCTTCCCTTTTATTAGCAGGTCCGTTGGTCTCCTAGTTTGCCTAGTTCCAGCACTTATCCTCTAACTGATCACCTGTTACAACCCCTGCCTGAGAGCCTGTCTATGCTGGACTCCCCCTCATTGGACCTGCCTTCTGTCTTGACCGGCCTCTGCTAACCTGTGGGACTGTGAGTGTTTCCCTCTCTGAACTGTCATTCCTCGTTCTGTCTCCCAGGATAGGATTCACATTCCCCATTACCGGGATCTGCCTCAGCCCGAACCTCCAGTACTGTGAGTGTATTCCCCTTACCTGAATTGCTCTCCTTCTTGACCTGCCTGCCTCCCTGTATCTGATCTGCTCCCATTTCCATTCCTCCCTGTGCCCTACTCTGCCTCATTGTTGGACCTCTCAGTGTATGACTTCGGACCGTCTCCTACACTCTGCCTTCGGATATGCTCTATCAACCACCTCTGGGACACCCTTTCTGTGTATGACCACTGACTGCCTTATCACTCTGATGTGGATGTCGGATTGTTTGATCACTGTGCTTCTGCATTATCTTTTTACATTCCTGACACCAGCCAGTAGGTTTTAGCTGTGTCCCAGAACATTCTGTTTCCCTCAGCTCCACGTTCTCTCTGATCTGCATCGACCATCTTGGATTGTGACGTCATACTCGCCTCCACACCACTTCGCCTCATTGCTCTCACTCAGGTCAACCACTTGTCAGTTGGCACAGCTTCACCCACCATACTTCAGTGAGTCTGTATTCTATGCAGTGTGAAGCCGGCTTACTGTCTCCTCTCTTAGACGTGCATCCACACCTGATGTCACCCCTCTTCTGCTGTGACACTACTGGAGCTCATCACAATATTATTGTATTTCTTTCTGCAATAAACCTCTTTAAACTCATTCTGGTTTCCAAGGGGGGGGGAGAAACATGTCCATGACTGACAATCTGACTGACTACAGAAGCAGAGAGACTGCATCTAATGACTTGAAACTAGCTCTTGCAAGCACACCATGCTAAAGACTTCCAGACTACACCTAACCATTAATTTTTTTTTTTTTGCCTGAACATGATGGCCTTATGTCAGCTGTTCCTACACAATTTAATGGTGACAAACAAAGACCTGTACAGTACTATTCAAAATGCAGTTCACTCACTAATTCTTCAAACAAAAACTGCTCTTCTAACGCCAGCTAGGTTACTGCATTGGCAAAGTGTCTTACTAACCTTGTCTCATGTCACACTAAAACAATGCACTGTTCTTAATCCTTCAACTCTACTTCCCATAGCTGACCCCCATTCCTGTATGGAAGTTGTAAAAACTATGACAACTCCACGTGATAACTTGTTTGACACACCTTTATGTAATCCTGACTGTGTTTTTTGTAGATGGATCTGCAATGAGGAATCCCTCAAATGGTTCACCTTGTGTTGCTTGTGCCATATGTAGCAACATGGAGATCATCGAAAATGCCAGATGCCAAATGTTAATTTGTCTGCTCAGGCAGTTTGTTCTACCTCTAATTTTCATTCAAGGAGCTGGAAAAAATATCACAGTGTACACAGATTCACAATATGCTTTGAATTTGTCATAAAACCGTGGTTTTCTAACTTCTACAGGTAAACCCATTGCTCATCAGGTCCTCATCATTAACTTGTTGAATGCATCACTGCTTCCTATATTAGCAGCGGTATGCAAATGTCAAGCTCACACACCTACCAAGGATCCAGTGTTGCAAGGAAATGCTGCTGCTGCTGCTGCTGCTATGCTGCACTGCTGCTACTTTGCTCTCTCCTGTCTCCCCAATTCTGCAAATGCCCATTTCTGTCCAGCATAACGTTTTTTCCCTTAATTATGTCTCTTTGTTGCAGGCAGGGACTGATGCTGGTGAACAAGCTTCCTGGAAAAAGAAGGGTTGCAAAAACCTTTCCTCAGGTGTCTGGGTAAATCTACAGCAGGGGTGGCCAACCCTGGTCCTCAAGAGCCTCAGCCCTGCTTGTTTTCCAACTATTTCTGCCCTACCCTCTGCTGATTACATGGATCAGGTGTGTTCAGCCAATCAGAAGCAGGAAATGCAGAGATAGTTGGAAAACAAGCAGGACTGAGGCTCTTGAGGACCAGGGTTGGCCACCCCAGATCTACAGGGTCCCCCAGTAGTACAGAGATCCATTTTCCCCTTTCTTAGCAAAGTTGACTCATATTCCTGACCATGTGTCAAAAGGGGGGAAGATGGATATTGTAAATAGGCTATGGTATGCGTGAGGGTTTTCAGTCTTTGCTTGAAAATGTATAATTTGTGCTACAAATAACCACTAAGATGCCTTTATCGACAAACCCAAAAACTGAAGTTCCTGTTTAACCCACGGATGTTAAATGTTTAAGTCTTACCTTTGGCATTAATGTTTAAAAAAACGGGACTCTATCCCTATATCAAATACTTACTTGTCGACCTATGCGAATGACTAATATACCGTTTCCCCAAAATAGGTTGACTTTGGCAGGCATGGATGATGAGATGTTAAAATACTGTTGTGCACCTAACCATACTCTTAAGAGCATTTTCTCCAAGTTAAAAGCTGTGCTTCCTGAGCCTGCAGTGGGGCAACTCCACAACATCCAGCCTGATGCCTGGATTGTGGTGAAGGACCTAAGGATAAAGCACTTGTACCAGTCCCAGTGGACAGGACCATACCAGGTGGTGCTGACCACCAACACCGCAATCCAGGTAGAAGAGAGGGATACATTGATTCATGCATCCCACTGTAAACCATATCCACATGATGCCTCCACTACAACGATGGCCGGGGACTAAGGGAAGACTACGGTGGACGTGTCTGGTGGCCTTCATCATCTGACTGATCATACCCAAAGGATACAACAAAATCATCAAGGAGAGAACAGTGGCTACTACACATCTGCATCCATGTGACAGTAAGGGATGAGACCAGGCAATCAGAGGAAAGACAAGACATCACTATGTCACAAAGGACAAGTCTATTAAGACAGAAAAAATAACTAATTGATAACCCTGACTGGGAATCATGGGAGGTGATCAAACATCCTTGTATGTAAAAATACCAACTGATTCATTACAGATAACACAATTAGAGCTGGATGATATTTCAGAATGGGCCCCTGGAAACCCTTACAGTGAAAGTGACCAAGATGATTTAAATATTTTTTGTTTGCATTTATTTTCTTGTTTTTGTGTGTTTATTTGGTTGGGGGATTAGAGATTAGGTAAAGAACCAACAAAGAAACTCACCTAAGGAAAGAAAAGTCACAGAAACATCACCCTTTGATCAAGTATCCTCAAAAAAACTTCTTTGTGTTTATGACCCTAACGAATGTAAGAGATGATTTGTGACCTGGGTCACTGAGGTAGATATGTTTTTCTATGGAAGTAACAAATATCAGTTTGACATTGCAGTTGGTTCACATCTTGAGGTGTATTTCATCTTACCTGACTTCCTATGATAAAAGGTCTGGTCCATTCTTTCACAAGGGAAAAGGCATGCTTCACAAGAATCAGTTTAAGTTACAGTTTTACACAGAGAAATAATGTAAAAGGATAAAACAAATGTAAAAGAATAACTATCTGTACTATTTTCTAACATTTTCCCCCTATTTATACTTTTACATACATATTGTATACATTGTAATTCAGATGTGACAAATGAAAGTGGATGTCAAAAACTGTGAATAAGAATTCCAACAGTAACTGAATATTGTAAAAGTAAATTGATTTTTTTTTTTCTCTGAGATTCAATATTGAACTTGAAAGTATCACAATGCTTAGAACTTATTCAATATAGGTTTCTGTGTAGTTGCCATCTTTAAGGTTCTAATCCTCATCAGCAACCTGTCAGTACATAGTCTTATTTAAGGCAGCATCTACCTCTGCATTAGTCCTCAGAGGCACTGAATAAAGCAGTATCTGCATACAGCCAAGGGGGCACTGCAATAGAGACCAGAAGAGAAGAGATTGGCCCCCTCCATCTCCCAAACCATTTCTCAATGAAGGAGGTGAAAAGATCCTCCACGCCTGCATTTTTCAGGTTAATTCCTGTCCCGACAGTTGGGCCTCCTAAGGCCTGAATGATACTGCCATCTGGGGCTGTATTGTTAGATGAAGGTACAACAAAAATTCCAAACGCCCTACAAACACCAACATTTTCTGCCATTCTGTTTTGCCATGACATTAGGGAGGTTGGGCCCAGCTGCTCATTGCATTAACATATACTTTATTGTCAAAAGACCCAGCAATGACAGTTCATTTATGCAGGCTATGGCTTTGTTTGCTCTGCAGCTTATCTGTGAGACTGGAGAATTCCGTCACTGGGAACAGCTGGAATGGCATCAGCAACTGTACCAACGCAGCTACCCCGCCAATTCTCTATTAACCCGGGACATGGCTTTTTGTCTTCACAGAGCCACTATACATGAGCTCTGGATTGGGTCATATTAGTGAACCAAGATAACTTGTACCTTACAGCATTACAGCTAATTACACAGCGGGGGAGTTAGAATGTGCTAGAGACATTTTGTGAAACATTTAAAGCTACATTTATGGGATTAGTTGGTTGGATGGTGTTAAAGTAGCATGTTTATGTAACATTGTTATAACTTTGCACAGAGCAGCTGTTTCTGCTGTTACCACAGAATCTCAGTGATCCACTCAGACACAGACAGACCCTGACACTACTCCAGGGACAGCACAGCAACCCTGTGTTACTAATAAGAGTGAGGTTACTCAAAAAAGTCTCCGGTTTATCTCAAACTTTGTTTGTATCTTTCTCTGTTTTTACTTCAGCACCAAGTTAGTTGATGCTTAACACCATGAAGCAGAAGTGACGCTTTAGTACAGTTACTACTGAGAGAATACTGCAGTACTGTTATTACTGACAAAATACTGTAGTAGTGTTACTCGTGGGTCTTATTGGTGATTGTTATACTGGGAACTTTAAAGAATGTAGGGAATTGAAATTTGTCACAAGCTCTGCTCAAAGTCAAATAATTTCTTAATTGTATTTTTGTGTTCAATCTGAAAATAAATCAATTTCTTTGCACTAATTGTTTCTGCAAGTAAACAACTGTTTTCTGTACAGGACAGCACATCAACCTGAAACAGTGGAGGTTACCTTCCAGACTGACCCAGCACTGCTACACTACCTACCTTTGACACACAGCTGTCTCTGAGGACTCTTCAGCCTCACATTAAAACAGGTCTGTAGCCTAATATATTACAGGTGGTCTAGATAAAGTTTTTAATAATTAGGTGTTGCAGCCTCTACTAGTTGCTGTGAATTCTTCTGTCATATTTCATAAAATATGAATTTCTACTTCAACTCTCCAGATGACTGTGTTCTGAAAAGACTTTAACACTCATAAAGACACTATCAAATATGGACCTTGAGGAGGGAGATCCAGACTGAGCAGCTGTGAGCTAACAGACATGCGAGTTACTCAAATTTTTCCCGCCTCATCAGCGGAAAGAAATGCACTCTAATTCTGATTCACCAGTCCCACCTCCTCCTTATGTGAAGCTTCTTATGTTCTGTTATTTACATGATTTAGCTTAGCTGTTGTCACACTGTGTTGCTGAATGCTGACAGATGTTTGTTATTTTATCTACTTCAGCTTCCATTACTGAAGGCAGACTGGACAGACACACCTTTTCGTACGAGGGAGTTCAGCAGGAGTGCCGCAGTGTATATATTTATAGCTATTCTTTTCATTATTGATGTTTTAGCACAAACACTGTCATTACTAATACACATTTTTATCTCTTTTTTAGTATGCCATGTCAAAATGCTGACAAAGGTATCCTGAAGGATGTTATGCCTCCACCAAGATTGCTGACCTGACTCACTGGGGTCAACTTGGGGTTCATGTGTGAGGTTGTCACAGACAATTGCTTTGCCTTCTTGGATTGTGCAGTGCACATTGAGGGAGACAGAGGCCTCAACACTGAAGTTTACATGAGACCAACAGATACAAATCAGTATTTACTTTTTCACTCTAATCACTCTCCGTAATACAAACTGGGAGTTATTAAAACCCTATATCACCAGGCAGAGTATTCCTACTAGGACAGAAGGAAAGGAAAAAAACTAGGAAAGGAAATCTAGGAAAAGATCAAATTGGAGCAGGAAATAACAGATAAAACAACATTGTTGGTCCTTATGCTGCAGGAATATTGTTAAAGCTCAAGACGACCTTCAACAAACACAGCATCCCTGCACATAAACACACAGACAGATCTGGTCCATTCTAAGGACAAAACACCCAGACAGATCAGCTCCAGTCTGGCTTCGTCTTAATTATCTGGACAAACCTTCAAGGTATCCTGGCAGGTGCGTGACTCTGACTCTCATAACCTCTTCACTGGTGTACCGCAGGGCTCATTCCTTGGTCCTCTTCCTTTTTCTATCTATAATTCTTCTCTAGGCTCTATCATCCATTCACATGGCTTTTCCTATCACTGCTATGTGGCTGACACACAGCTTTTCCTCTCCTTTTCGCCAGATGACTGGGGGTCCTCATCGATGACAATTGACCTTCAAGGAACACATCGCCTCAGTCTCTAGGTCATGTAGATATGCCCTCCACAACATCAGAAAAATCAGACCCTACCTGTCGGAGTACACAACTTACAGTATAGGCGGTGATCATATCTCGTCTTGATTACTGCAATGCCCTGCTGATGGGGTTACCGGCCTCCACGACCAAACCCCTCCAGATAATCCAAAATGCAGCAGCACGCCTCATTTTCAGTCAGCTAAAAAAGGTCTCATGTCACACCACACTTCAGAACTCTCCATTGGCTTCCTGTGGCTACAAGGATTAAGTTCAAAGCTTTGTCTCTTGCCTACAGAGTGGTCAACTCTACAGCTCCAACTTACCTCAACTCAATCATTCAAGTCTACAACCCCGCTCGTTCACCAGCACCATACATTAGACACCTGGGAAAACTCTTCAGCTCATTGATCCCACGATGGTGGAATGAGCTGCAAAACACTTCTACTTTCTTATACTTGCATCTCATGAAAAAGAAACACTTCTTTGATAGCACTTTGCTTTGATGTTTTTCTCCTTGACTTGATTTTTTGCTTGCCTTGTTCCTCACTTGTAAGTCGCTTTGGATAAAAGCAGATGTGGGGATGTTTTCTACTTGGTAGTATTTCCTATGGTAGTTGGTTTTTGTTTTGTTTGGTTTACTGAGTAAGCAGTGATTGGACATTCCACATACAGGTGTATTTATACTAGAGTCACAAAAGGTAAAATAAGCCCAGTACTGTCTGGTGCTGTGTACCACTAAAAGATCTATCAAACTGTACACAATACTAATAAGAGAGGAAAGCAGCTGCCTGCCGAAACCCACATTCAAAACTAGTCATAGTACCACTTTCAGCAGGAAAACACATCAGCTAACAATATGTCATCCTAAACAACACATAGTCCCTATTTAACTACTTCTAGGTCATTCTAATTTGCCCCCATTGTATTTTCATCTATTTTTTTCTGCTAATTAATGTGAGCATGAGCTTCCACCAACGTGCTGCATCTGAGTTTGCCTTCACCCCCTATCGGCCCTATGTGGCATTTTAAAATGTATAAGATAAAGGGAGGTTTAACATTCAACAATCTAAAGCAAGAATATAGTTTGTAAGTGTGTTTTTTAATAAATTTAACTGTAAAGCTAATTTAAATCGAGAAAAAAACTCCTATTACTGACCTTGAACACACAAAGCCTTGTCAGACTTTTATGATGCATACATGTTTGTGAGTGTGTGTTGGCTAGCAAACTCGGCTGTAAAGCAGCTGTTCATTACAAATGTGTGAGCGAAAGAAACAGTAGATGATAACAACAGCAATCGCTGGCTCATCTTGAATCTTAAAGACAGAAAAGAACAACCAGACAGATGCACACACACACACAAACTATAGCTCTAAAACAATGGCTTTACCCTGAAAAAGCTCTTGAATTTGTAAGGACTAATCAAAATGTCCTCATAATACCAAAGTGCCATAACAGTTTCATAACGAATTATATAGTAATGCCATCAAACTAAAATTGTACCAAATAAACAAAAATATGCACACACATGAACGCACAGCCCTTATTGTGTTCATAAAGATGATGCTAATTATCAAAGACAATACAAAACATTAGAAACAAGCAGAATAATAAAAACAGCTACAATGTGCCTGTCAGAATCACTAACCCAAACATCATATTTGTTCCATGTAGCCTGTCTACATACAGACCAACTGAAGGATATACACACACACACACACACACATTTAACAAATAGAGAACAGCTGTTCATTATAAAGGTGTTAACTAAAGTAGTAATCATTAAAAAACAACTAGAGAATGAGTTCTCTCATTAACTGAACCCACTGGTGCTGTTATTGTCTCTAATAAACAACTTACATGCTAGCCACACTAAATACCTAGATCCAAAAAAAATATTTTGGCTTTCATAAAAAATTAAAGTCGTGAATGAAAAGGTTCACAGGGAGTAAGTCTAAATATACAGTGCTGTGAAAAATATTTGTCTTTCTTATTTTTTTCTTGTATATCTGGCACAACTTATAGATCATCAAACAAACTGTAATCTTACACAAAGATAACCTGAGTAAATGCAAAATGCAGTTTTTAAATAATGATTTAATGCATAAAGGGAAAAAAGCTGTTCCTTGTGTGTTAGTGCCTCCCACTAAAGATGCATGTAGGTATACAAGAAGAAGGTATAAGGAGGGACAAACCAAGGCAACTGAGAAATTCTCTCTTCTGAAACATCATCTAGAGCGATGTATGTTTCTGATGTCGATGGATCAGCCGTCAGTCTGACATTTGTTGTCACTTTTGTCTGCTGTCTCCATTGCATTTTTTGTTCTGATTATTTATTAAAACCTGCTTCTGTATTTTTACTGTCCTCAGTGTATCATTAATTTAGACTTTAATACTATTATTTGCATTACAGTTATTAGTTTTCTGTTTTTAAATTTGTGACACATTAATCCAGATTCTAATTATATCAGTTTGCAGAAAGCTATTATTAAATCAAATAATTTAAATGAAGATAAATAAATGATGTCATCAATCATCAATAAATGAGAATAATCATCAATAAATGATGATATTGCAGGATCCTCAATCCTTATTCCTCAGAATGAAATAAGAGGCTTTAGGATGTCCTTCAAGATGGAGGAGCGGAACAACTTCTGGGGCAAGTGAGGATCAAGGAATAATCAATTAAGGGAATTCGAATGTACCCACAGTCTCTTATTCATACTGACTTGGCCACACCCCTGCCGTTCTGCTCCAGTTCACAAACTCAAAAACACCCAGTTGCTGCTCCTCTGTTCTTTCTGAATGCCCATATTTAGTTAGTTATTTAGCATATTTAGTTTAATTGACTGTCTCTCCCTGGTTTTGCTGTCACTATGATCTGCTGCAACTGTGCCCTTGCCTTTATAAGCACCTCTACAGCCCTCACCCCACCATTGACCAGATTGTGCCATTTCATATCTGAAACTACTCTCCAGCCATTTGTCTCCTGTTTTGCCTGATATCTGTTTCCTGACCTGACCTTTACCTCAAACCACAGATTTTCTGCCTGCTCTATTGGTTTTCTAAGTTGCTCTCAGATCTTGTTTCAATTTGACTTGTTTGCCTGTTTCTTAAAACTTGTTTTGGATTTCAGATGGCTCCCCTCTCACTCGCCCCTTTGGATGATACTCAATACTACGGAACTGTTTTTTGAGTTGTTCTGTCCTCCTTAAGAAATGGGCAAGGATTACACAGCATTTCATATTAAAGAACATCATACTAACAGTCAAACTTGGTTTTGCTAGTGTAATAGTCTGGGGTGTTATGGTTTCCACCTTCAACCAGCTGGGGCTGGGTCTCCGTTAGCATCTTGTCTTGGTCTCTTAGGTTTTATTTGTTCTTCCGAGAACATGTCTTGGCTGGTCTAAGTGGCAACAGGTGTGTGTTTTTAGCAGGTGTTTTGTGTTCCCTCATCTATGTGTCTGTATTCAAGTTAGTCCAGTTTCAGTTGGACTACACTAGTGCGTCACCTGTCTACCTTGTTCATTTACCTTCTTACCTCCACTTACCTTCCCCCCGACCTGTAGCTCTTGTTACATCAAATCCAGTAAGCATTGTATTAGCGTAGTTAGTCAGTCTTAATTTCTTTCTTGGTATTGATTTTGCTTTGCAGAGATCCTTGGTTTTGTATTTCTTTTACCAGGATTGTCATTTGCATTCTTCCAGCCTGATCTGTGTTTTACTGTATTTATTTGTTATTAAACTTTTGTTGGACAGGGTGAGAATTGCACCCTGTCCTCCCTGTGTCTCTGCATTTTTCAATTCAATTCAATTTATTTGTATAGTGCTTTTTACAATTGACATTGTCACAAAGCAGCTTTACACAACCAAAGAAACTATGGAAGTTTACATGAGCAATAAATGTATATGAATCATAATAACCAACGTCCACCGTCTTCGTGGTAGCGTGGAACCAACCCCAGTCACCACACGCATCCCATAGAGACCACACGGGGCATCCAAGCGACGAGATCTCAGACCAGAAGTGGGGCACCAGGATGAGTCACACAGGTCCAGAGGGCAAAGGGTGGAACGACGTGTAGCTCAACAGAGAGACAGAAAGAGGGAGAGAGAGGGAAGAGGAGAGGGGAGAGCAGAAGCGGGGAGACAACAGTTAGGTATGATTACAGTCAGATAATGTAGGAGGTAAATGTATATTTAATGTAGAGGACAGCAGGGACTCCGGCAGGACTAACTATGACAGCCTAACTAAAAGGGTGAGCCAGAAGGAAACACAGACATGAGGGCTCACTGGGATGTAGAGCAACCAATCACTTCACCGTCAACAAACCTGAGTGATCGTTGAGAGTGGGGAAGACAGCATCTAAACATACCAGTTCACAATAATGCTCTATGTCCATGAGTCTTTCCCTAAGGCAAATCACTCAGTCCCGAATGCTATTTGGAAGGTTAATCCATACCTTTGGGGCTTTGTAAGAAAAAGCTCTGCCCCCAGCTGTAGTTTTCATGATACGAGGTACTGACAGGCAGCCTGCATCCTTTGATCGAAGTAAGAGTAATTTAAGTAAAGATTTTGGAACACACCCACTGCTGAGTGAAGAATTAATTATTTTCAACAGGAGTTCTGTTATTTCTGTTTTAGAAAATGTGTCGGTATAGGGTCTAATGTACAAGTGGATGATTTTGCAGAAGAGATGAGAGAAATTAGTTTATTCTCTTCAAGGGGAGTAAAGTATTCTAGGCACTGATCTGCTGTGGTTAGTTTATCATCTGCATCAATTAAATTGTCTGTAAAAATTGTTCTCAAAACAGACAGAAAGAAAAGGAACCACAACCAGGAAAGATCCAAGGAAAAAGAAAAAAAAATACACCAACATAAATACACAAACATAAATACACAATAACATCAATACCGAAAAACTCAATATATATATACAGAATACGTAAATAGATAAATTAAATTGGGTCAATATATTCACAGCAAGTATATAACAGTTTCACTTCCCCCACCCCTTACAGAGGGGGGAGGAATTGTACAGATTGATTGCCACAGGTAGAAAGGATCTCCTGTGGCGCTCTGTGGAACATTTAATGTTAATAAGTCTTTGGCTGAATGTGCTACTCTGTCCAGCCAACACACTCTGCAGAGGGTGGGAGGGATTGTCCAAGATTGAGAGGAGTTTGGTCAGCATCCTCCTTTCAGCCACAACATGTGAAGGGTCCAGCTCCACCCCCAGAACAGAGCCAGCCCTCCTAATCAGCTTATTTAGTCTGTTAGTGTCTGCCACCTTCATGTTGCTGCCCGAGCAGACCACTGCATAAAAGATGACACTGGCCACCACAGACTCATAAAACATCTGCAGCATGGTGCTGCAGACGTTGAAGGACCTGAGTCTCCTCAGGAAGTACATCCGGCTCTGAGCCTTTCTGTACAATGCTGATGAGTTTTTGGTCCAGTCCAGTTTGTTGTACAAGTCACTATGTTAATTAAATTACTAAAACAGACTTTCTGGGTTTTTCTAACTTTTTGTTTAGATTGGGGGACAGACACTGTCTCAATTTGCTGAACCCTGAGTGACGACTCTGTGCAGCTAGCAGACGCTTGGATTAGCCTGTTTGTCTGCTCCCTGGCCTTAGCTCTGGGTAGTCACCGACTAGCTAGGCCTGTTCTTAGACTATGTGCTATGGTGCATTTGAATCCTCTAGTTAGCATGTTTTGAATTATGAATTCTGGGAGTAGTGGTTTCAAGGAACAATATGACAGGTTCCTATTTTCCTATTTGGTGTTCTCCACATGAACTGGTATGACTTTGAGTTTTCGGTTATGTTGGAACAAGCATGAGACAAAGACAACAAACAAAAAAATCACTGTAATAAGCAGGCAGAAAAAATTTCCAGAAACTCACAGTGTAACTCACAGTGTTCCATGGTCCAATGTTCAAGTCTAGGTCCAGATAGCCGAGTCAGAGATCATTCAGAGAGCAAAATGACGGAGGCAAGTTGGTTGCGACCAGACAATAATGTTTATATAATTATATTATTTGTGGGCATATCTGAAAAGGTCTTTTTGCTTCTAGTATTATTTGATTGCTGCCATAACCAACCAGCCTTTCTGGGGGAGACTTGGATATGAAATAATTAAAATAATGCTTACATACACATTAGTAATCAGGGTACTCAAAAACCCAAGTATACAAGTAATTTGGTTTTATATAGAAAACCCAACAATCCCACCTGAGCAAGCACTATGAGACAGTAGAGAGGAAAAAAACTCACAGAAAAAAAAAAAACAGAAACAGATTAAGGGTCAGCGGCCATCTGGCTAGACTGGTTGGGGTTGGTGGAAAGAGGAGAGAGAAAAGACAGCAGGCAACAAAAAACAACAAGAAGCAGCAAAAACCCTGGACAGGTTGGTAGGACCAGTAATGGCAAAAAATACAGCTCCAAAGCCGTATGCAGAAAGGTAAAAAGAGAGACAGAGAAGAGTAAACAGGACTAAGGGAGAAAGAAGACACAAAGTTAACAAACTAAAAATTTACAGTCAATGGTGGGATAGAAGTGGAGAGAGAATCAGAATTAGAGCAGGAAATTAAATTGCTAGAGATTCCCTGCGGTGTTTCCTCACAGGATAACATCACGAATGACTTGAGAAAACTAAAACTGTAATTAAATAAAATTATTGAGAGAGAAAAACTCAATTTCAAGTAGAATGACTGTGACAGATGTGGCAAATTTAACCAATGAGCTGAAGGGTCATGGGAGTCATTGGGCCAGAGGCAGGGTACACCCTGTAGCTCACCTAGTTCGAGGTTGCAAGTCCATCACAGGGCAGACATACAGAGACAGACAACCTTTCACACTCACATTCACACCTAAATAATGTGTTTTTTTTATCATAAATTATACACATGACAAATAGACTCAACTACACTGCTCATCCCAAAAAAAAGGTCACCACCTGCATTTAGCAAATAAGTAAGTAAGAGCCCCCCATTACTGCATGGTAGAGGTGGGAAAAACGTTCATTTCGTTCATTTTACAGCGGGTTTCGGTGTAACCCTCTAGTGGGCGATGTAAAAATGGCCGCGGTTCTCAGACACTATATACTTATGACAACATGGTTTGTTCAGCTGACAAATTATCATACACAAAATGCCACAAGCAATTCAAACCATGTGAAACCCTAGTAGGCCTAAAGCAAATACACACCACAATAAAGTGACTTGTGTTCCTGCATCCTCCCTGATATTGTTGTTTAACAGCACAGCAGTGACTTTGTAGCTGTCACGTGACAAATGAACAAGAGCCCGATCCGCGAACGAGTGAACTGCTGCTACAGCCTTTACATACGATGAACGAAGAACGAGAGCGAGTTACTGCTGCCGCAGCCTGAGCTGCTTTTCATGTGAGGGCTGGTAGAGGACGAGTGAAAGTTAAACTTATTTGGATAATGAGTTAGACTTTTAAAGCAACAAGTAACAAGTTCCCGAAAATATTTACATGGTGCACTTATTGTGTCCAAAACGCGACATTATCATTATTATTATTATTATTATTATTGTTGATGTTATTGTCGTTGTTATTAATAATGTTACATTTTATTATTTTATGGGCGAGAATAGCACAATTAACATGTTTATAATTTTCGAAAGTATTTATGTACAAACATAATTTACATTATTCATACAAAATCACTACACACATCTACAAGAATCAAAGACCACTAATTAATTATGATTCCATGAATAAATAATGTATGTTGGTCGTCAGGTGATAAATAAATGACCGTCAGATATCAGACATCATTCATTTCCTTGTTTCTCAGTCCACAGCTCCGTAGCGGAGCTACAGCTGTCACGTGACAAATAAACAAAAGAACGAATCCGTAATGATCCGTATGAACGACTAGTAAACGGACTGTAGTGCTGCTGACACAGAGCCTGAGCGGCCTGGCTGTCACGTGACAAAAGAAGGAGGACCTGAGTACGGACTCACAGTTGAGTGAGTCGTGAACTGATCATTTCTGTTTCCTGTCCTGCTGACTGAGCTTATGGAGCTTACCTTCTCTGCCATGTGGCGAGAGAAGGTACTGCAATGAACTGGAAATGAACGAATCACTCACTGAGAGGACTCATCACTCCAAGTCGTTCATATTGAACGAATCGTTCAAGACCGAAACATCACCACTGCATGGCTGGTAACACGTTATTTAACCCTAAGTGATGCAGTGAGTACTGTAGATTCTCATTTCTTAAACAACCATGTCAGAAGTCAGATCCTGTGGAAAAGATGTTTATCTGTTTCAGAAGGTTTAAATTATTGGCATGCATCAAGCAAAGAAAACATGTAAGGAGATTGCTAAAACTACTAAAATTGTCTAACACACTATTAAAAACTGGAAGGACATTGGGGAGCCATCATCTTTGAGAAAGAGATGTGGTTGGAAAAAACTCTTGAATGATGTTGATCAGCTATCACTTAAACATTTGGTGAAATCAAATTGGAGAAACACAGTGGAACTCATGGCTGTTTATAATAGTGAAGGTAAGAGCATTTCCCCAATGCGAAAGGAACCGAAGGGACTGGGATTAAACAGCTGTGTGGCCTTAACAAAAAAAATGTCAGTGAGGCTAATCTGAAAAAAATTCAATTGCTAGCGAACATAAACATTGGACTCTGGAGCAATGGAAGAAGTAATGTGGTTTGAAACAATGCCATGGTTAATGTGTGCCATAATCAAATCTAAAGCTGGTCCAAATATTAGAGTGTGTAACTGTTTTTTTTTTAGCGGGCAGTGTATTTACTATGTGCAGTAAATGTATAAAAGATATAGTTGGCAATTCACTAGCCAAATACACTGTAGCCTGGGAACATCCACACTGTATAGTGGGGATAAGGGAGCAACTGCAACACCAAGTGGCAGAATGGAAAACCACAGATTGGATTTTTTTTAGCCTAGTGCAGGGTTCCAAATAGTGTGTTACTGATGTCTCACCAATGATAGCATACCACAACCACACCATAGCAAAAAATTCTGATGAATGCTACATCTGTATGTCTGCTTGTTGTTGTTTTTTCTATGTCTGTTGTTATTTTCTCTCTCCTATTTCCACTTCTTTTCCCAACCTGTCAAGGCACATGGCTGCCCACCCTGAGCCTGGTACCTGGTTTCTTTCATTAAAGAGGATTTTTCCTCCTATATGGTTATATTTTGTAAAGACTTAAACCTACCAACCAATAAAAAGTGCCCTGAGATGACTTTTGTTGTGATTTTGTAATATAAATATAAATTGAACTGAAATTGTAAACTTTCTTTGGATCAAATTTCCTCCTGTGATTACTCTGGTCGCTCTCCAAACTCTACATGTGAGACACCAGTTAAACACATTGTTTTGTTTACTTAAATGTACACTCTGAAGCACTGTTCCTGTTCTACTTCAAATTCACATTCCTTCATTAGAAGTTTGTAAATACAGTTTTTTTTTTTTTTATAAAAAAAATTCAAGTTGGATGACTGGATTAACCATTATGCCATGAAACTCTGCTAAGGTGCACAAGCCACCATGTTGTTTTAATGATCTATGTGGGCTGTATAATTATAATAACAGCCACTACTTGATTTTGTACGACTTAAATATGGCATTCCTTACAGTAAATAGCAGCCTAAACTCAACTATCTTATCTTGCAATGCCAATAATTCTACATTCTAATTCTAGTCTTTATAAAGACTATTGTAGTTTTTAAGGGTGATAAAAATATGTGTCTTTCCAGCTTATTTGCTGTTCAATATTTTATTATCTGAGTTGTGACTTTGTCAAACTTGTTACTTCAGTGACACCTTTCTTCCCTACATTGTTGGCTCCACCTAGTTTTAAACTCAACTACATTCAGGCACAGATGGGCTCAAGGTGGTTCTTTTTTCTATTTCTAATTTCATGTTAATTTTTTTAAACTTTTGTTTATAGCATCAAATAAAACCAAGAATGTATTGACTTTGAACAAGACATTAACAACTCAGAAACCACACAGGTCCTTCTCCCTCTCCCTTGGACTTGCTTTTGCTGACTCACTTTGCGTAATAGAGTGGAAAAAAATTAAATGCTTTAATATAGTGCATCTAGCACTATTAAACAGCATTGTAAGCAGTAAGGACAAGACACCAAGAAGCTGCTTTTGAGTTTATTTAGCAGTATAATGGTGTACAGCTTCTACTGTAATGAAATATTTAAATAAAATGTGCTTCTATAGGAAACCATTTTTCATAAATAACTGTCAAGAGAGAGCCCTTTTTTGTGGCTTGAGCACCTGCACCTAAAATGTCTGTACTTACTGCCCAAATACTACAGATTTCTTCTTCATCTGAGCTCTGCACCACTCACACACACATAAACAAAAAATCCCTGAAATTAGCGCGCACACACACACAGTGCCCACCACCTGCTTCTCTATAATGGCCTAGTGACACAGAGACATCAAGTTGACATAAAGTGTGTGTGTGTGTGTGTGTGTGTGTGTGTGTGTGTGTGTGTGTGTGTGTGTGTGTGTGTGTGTGTGTGTGTGTGTGATTGATGATGGGTTGCATCTTGCTGTGCTCTGAAACACTTCACTGATTTAAACTGCTGAACCAGCAAGAGATGTGTGTGTTGCAGTGAATCTGAGCCAGAAAAACACAGCTGGTCAACAGAAGTTCCCAGGCAGCTGCTTCCTAAATAAAGCTTCATATACTTCAGACACCAGCAAATCTGCTAACTATTTTAATAGATTTTAACATGTACTCTGTGTATTCATCTTTTATAAACAGCTAGATGCTTCACATAGGTGCTTCATCATACACCACAAGATTCTTCCCACGGATGCTAGACTTATCAACAAGGCCCCCAGTGACACACACATATTCCAGCACACAGTCTACCAAAACCTTGCTACATAATTTTCTCAATTTATATATTGTTATCACTTTTGCAATCTCACCAGAACAATCTTAGATACATTTAATAGTCTAGTTGTTACAAACTGACAAAACGGATGAGGGAGAATGAATATAAAACAAAAGGTTATTTATTACCAAAGCAACAAAAAAACAACACGATAGAAAAATACAAACAAAATCATAAACTGACTTACAAAGTAACTGAAAACACTGTGGTAAAGCAGGCAAAAATACAAACTAATAATCCAACTAAAGCATACAAAGTACCAACTAATCAAATGCACAGAACTATGAACTATAAACTCACTAATAAGAAATACAAAGTCACTGCTTAAGAAAGGAAGACACTAACAAACATTTGAACACTGCAATGGCAGATAAAAACATAAACTCACAAATGAAAACAAGGTCCAACAAACTGTGCAGTCCAAGGTGAAACAAACAGAGTCCAGAGTTATTCTAAGCCAGAAGGAAACAAAGACATGAGGGCTCCCAGAGATGTAAAGCAACCAATGACTCCACTGTCAACAAACCTGAGTGATCAATGAGAGTGGGGAAGACAGCATCTAAACACACCAGTTCACAATAATGCTCTACGTCCGTGAGTCTTTACTGTACCTAGGGCAAATCTATTTACAAAAATGCTTAGCTAAATAAATAGGTTTTTAGCCTAGACTTAAACACTGAGACTGTTTCTGAGTCCCGTACACTATTTGGAAGGCTAATCCATAACTTTGGGGCTTGGTAAGAAAAAGGTCTGCCTCCAGCTGTAGTTTTCATAATACATGACAAGCAGCCTGCATCCTTTGATCGAAGTAGAAGTAGCGGATCATAAGGCACTAGCAGTTCACTCAGATACTGCAGTGCGAGACCATTTAATGCTTTATATGCCAAGAGTAGTATTTTAAAATCAATGCGAAATTTCACAGGGAGCCAGTGAAGTGCAGATAAGATAGCAGTGATGTGCTTGTATCTTCTGGTTCTAGTGAGGACTCTCGCTGCTGCATTCTGAACTAATTGAAGCTTGTTTATGCACCTACTTGAACAACTAGAGTAAGGCATTACAGTAGTCCAACCTAGAGCTAATGAAAGCATGAAGTCATTTTTCTGCATCGTTTAGTGACAAAATATTCCTTATCTTGGAAAAATTTCTGAGGCTAAAGAATGCTATCCTGGTGATATTGTCTACATGAGCTTCAAATAAAAGACTGGAATCTAGAATCACACAAAGGTCTTTTACTGTTGCGCTAGATAGAACGGAAGTCCATCTAAAGTTACAGTATGATCTAAAATCTTGCTTCTAGCTGCATGTGGTCCTATGACTAGAACTTCTGTCTTATCAGGATTAAGCAGAAGGAAGTTAATTAGCATCTAGTCTCTTATATCCTTTACACATTGCTCAACTTTAAGCTGTTTTTTTCTCATCTAGTTTTGATGAAACACATAAATGTGTGTCGTCAGCATAGCAATGAAACCTAATACCATGCTTACGCATTATGTTGCCCAGAGGAAGCATGTATAGGGAAGAAAGCAGTGGGCCTAAAACTGAACCCTGTGGAACACCAAACTCTACTGGAGAGCATGTAGAGTAATTGCCATTTAGATCTACATACTGATAACGATCAGTAAAATAGGATCTAAGCCAGGAGAGGGCTGTTCCCTTAATACCTACTACATTTTCTAATCTGTGAAGGAGAATACTATGATCAATAGTGTCAAAAGCTGCACTGAGGTTGAGTAAAACAAACATAATGACGCAGCCCTGATCAGAGGCCAAGAGGAGGTAATTTACTACTTTAACTAGTGCTGTCTCTGTACTGTGATGAGGCCTAAATCCTGACTGATACAGTTTGTGTATGCTATTTCTATTTAGATAACAGCCTGGGTGGCTGTGGCTCAATAGGTAGAGCAGTTGACTGCCAATCACAGGATTGGTGGTTTGATTCCCAGCTGCCACGACACATGCCAAAGTGTCCTTGGGCACGATATTGAACCCCAAGTTGCCCGGGTGAGTCAGTCAGGTCTCTGCCATCGGTGTGTGTGTGAATGGGTGAATGACTGGCACTGAGAGCTTTTTTATAGCTCATTTAGTTTGGCGCCATTTACTTTCTAATTTTCGAGCAGTCTGTTTTAAAGTGCGCATGTGATCGTTATACCAGGGAGCTAGTTTCTTATCTCTAATGACTTTTCTTTTAACTGGAGCTACATTATCTAAGGTGTAATGAAATGTCAACTCTAAATATTCAGTTGCCTGATCAAGTTCTGTGGGGTCAGACGGTGATCCAATCAAAGTTGATAACTCTGGGAGATTGCTGATAAAGCTCTGTGTGGTAGTTGATGTGAATGTACGCTTAATGTAGTAGCGCAGCACCGGTATACATCATTAATATGACACACTTCAATTGAAACAAGATAATGATCTGAGATAACTTCAAAAAGTGGAATTGTGAATAAATCTCTTACACTTAATCAGAAGGATATTATTAAATCTGAAGAGTGGGTCCTACTAAATGGTAAATGGTAAATGGTCTGCACCTATATAGCGCTTTTCTACCTAGCTGGTACTCAAAGCGCTTTACACTGCTTCTCATTCACCCATTCACACACACAAGCACGCACACATTCACACACCGATGGCAGAGCTGCTATGCAGCTGACCTGACTCACCTGACTACACTTTGATTTACTCCTAGCGAGTCCAGTATGGGCATAAATGCTGTTCTCATTGGGTCTTCTCTCTCAAAGTGAATATTAAAATCTCCAGCAATTAACACTTTGTCTACAGAAATGACTTAAAATTCAGAGTAGGGCCCTGGGGGTCTGTTAATGATAATTAGTGGGATCAGCTGTCTTAGCTTATAGAGGTCTGTACATCCCTCCATGGATATGCCTCCCCGGACCATCACTGACTGCACCTCATCTATGACCCACCAGTCATGCGCAACAATGTTGAAGGTAACATAATGTCTCCGTACCCCTTCATGTCTGTCACATGTGCTCACTGTGAACCTGTTCTCATCTGTAGTGCACCTGTTTTCATCAACACCAGCCACTTAACTGACCAGATCAGACGTGGAATTGACTTGATGCTATACCTTGATAATTTTATTGTTTTAGCAGTGTACTTGTGGCAGTGCCTTTTTATAATTATTTTACAAACCCCACAGACAATGAGAAAATTGTCTATGAGGGGTTCCTTGATGTTATCTACTATGTATTACTGCAACTCAAGTATGTCTATATTTCCACTATACACTGCCCGTCCAAAAAATAAAGAAAACACCACCCGGACTTAACTAAGCAAATTGGTAAGAGAAAAAGCACGTGAAGTGATGCACCCATCATGCCTAGTGCCTACCGTACAAGCCTGTGGGGGCAGTGCTTTCATCTGCGGTTGCTGTAGTTCTAAATGGTCAACTGACTAACTGAATGGCCAGGTTATTCCATCAATGGATTTTTTCAAGATGACAATGAGTTAGCTACACACCAGCACGCCCGTCTCAAACCAGAGCTTGGTTTGAAACTGGGGTTACAGACCTGCACTATCCAGATATATTTTTCATTGTCACTTCATCATAATTAATATTACAATAACTAACCAGCTGTATATGTTACTTGGCTGCTTAGATATATCAAGCCTATACAGCAATAACTGTAGTTGGTTTAACAATCAGCCACCCTTGCGTGTCATGAAATTTTCATGGTGAATCAGTCAAAGGCAAAAAGATCCATTCAAAAAGTAAACAGCTAAGTGGTTTAAGTCTAAGTCTTTAAGGCCATTTTTTGTCCTTTTAGCATACAAATTTATTGCTGTACCATTCACTGTTACTGCTGATTATTGAAGGTGACAACTGTTTTGCTCAGTCAAGGTGAATCTCTATAAGACAGTAGTCAGTGAGTGATACTTGTTCATAATGATTCCTTAAATTATGTTGTAGCCAGTTTATATTTGAGACTTACATGTAAGAACATGCTCCAGGTTCTCTCATTTATAGGATTACAGTGTTTAAATTGAGACCAATTGAGACCTTCATTGGCTGAGACGTGTAATGTCAATTGTATAAAAAAGTTTATTTCTTTTAACACCACAACACCAAACGTTATGACTTGATCCCTGCAGTGTGTCTTTGCAAATCCTGCAGCATTTTTCTTCCTGTAGTGCCACTGAGTACATTATTCCTGTAATGTCTCTGTGTGCTAAAGTATGCATACTGTCTTTGTGTGTGTTTGTCTTTTAATATGTGCCAGCAGCAGTGTGTTCTGTAGCAGCGGACTGGGTGTCATGAATGTGTCAGTGTGTGTGCTGAAGCATAAGTGTGGGGCACGTGTATGTATTCATGCATGCAGTGATTTAATTCCAAGTGCATGTGTGTTCAAGCGTACATTCTAATTGTAAGTGTGTGTGAATTCAAGTGGAGCTTAAGTTCACACAAACTCAAACAAGAAGGAAGATTTAAGGCTCAACTAGTTATGTCAAAAAACTGCATAAACACTTAAACCAATAGTTAAAGTGTAGATTTCTACTGACTAAGAAGAATTCCAAAGCATTATTACTGCCATAATATTATTATGATGTTTCCTTTGTTCTAGATCTGCTGAAAGGCCTAGTGATGTTAAATTGTCTGTTCAAAACGTCCTGCCATTTACATGATACACTGCCATCAAGACCAGTGCAATTGCAAAGCCTGGGGTCTCTCCAGATTTTAGAATTTTGCCATAGCAGAGATGTCTTTTTTCTCAACAAGTTAAATCACTTCTATGCTTACTTGTTACAGTTCCAGTTCCCTGTCTGTTTGTTATGTTTTGTTTTTTGTTCTGCTGTTCACTCTCCTGCCACACCCACATATGGACTTCCTCTTCCCCCATGCTCCACACACCGGACTAATTACAGATTCATTTCACCTGTTACTCCCTCCATTTTATAAGCACCCCTCAGTCCTCAGTTTGGTGCTGGTTTGTTGCTGTTCATTCATGCTATTTGCTGTCATTCATACTCTCATGCTGCTCATGTCTTGTTTGCGCCGTATCTGGTCAGTTCATGTGTTTGTTTGTCCGTCAGGAACCTCTGTTTTTGGTTTGTACGTTTGTATTGTTTTGTCTGCATTTAAGCACCTTTTTGAGTTGATACTTTGTCCTGTTAGCTTTGTATGTTTGTTCCTGTGTGCCTGCCTTCCGCAGTGATTTTGGTTTGTCACTTTGAACTTTTAGTTTGTCTGTTAGTTTCATGTCCGCCTTAGTGCGTGGTTTTTTGTTGGTACTTTGTATATTGTCGCTGGAGTTTTAGTTTGAGTTTTTGCCTGTGTTACCACAGTGTTTTATGTTGATACTTTGTTCATGTTTGTTAGTTCCCTGTGTTCCCCGACCTTTTTGTTAATAAATATATCCTTTTGTTCTTACTCGTTGGTCCCGTTAGTCTGTTCATAACATTACTTCCACTAGGACAACAAAGTGACAGCAACCAAGACCAATTTCACTGCAGACCACCAGCCCCTCACCCACAGATTTCAATGCTGCACTGACCTGTATTAATGCACGCAAGGCCGCTGGCCCTGATGGCATCCCCGGACACGTGCTTAGGTATGTGCCAGCTCACTGAGGTTCTCACAGACATTTTTAACCTGTCTCTTGCGCACGCATTTCTGCTGACATGCTTTAAATCCATCTGGATTTAGATGGTCTCATTTGTACAACAACTCTAGATTCATTTGTAAGACCACAATCATACTTAGACTGCTACCTCACCATATATCATTCTGAATTAATTTCAGTAATAAATTCATCTAAGCCATCAACATGTCTCTTAGATCCCAGATCAGATCAATCTATCCTTACAAATAGGCTATGTACCACAGGCTTTTAAGGATGCTGTACTCAAACCCCTACTCAAAAAGCCTACTCTGGACTGAGGGGTTTTAGTAAATTATAGACAAATATCCATTCTGCCCTTTATCTCTAAAATTCTTGAAAAGGTAGTTTCTAAGCAATTATATGCAGCAATAACTTGTATGAAGATTTACAGTCAGGATTTAGAGTAAATCATAGCACAGAAACAGCACTGGTAAAGGTCACTAATGATCTCTATTAGCATCAGACAAAGGACTACTCTACGACTACTTGTCTTGTTAGATCTTAGTGCTCCATTCGACACTGTAGATCACAACATTTTATTACACAGACTGGAACATGTCATTGGAATCAAAGGAACAGCACTAGAGTGGTTTAAATCACATCTATCAGATAGATTCCAGTTTGTACATGTTAATGATGAGTGTTCCATGCACAGCAAAGTTAGCTATGGAGTTCCACAAGATTCTGTGTTCGGACTAATTCTTTTCACTCTATATATGTCCCCCTAAGGCAATATTATTAGGAAACACTAATTTCCATGCAAAGCAGATGATACCCAGCTATACATATCTTTGAAACCAAGAGAAACTAATAAATTAGTCAAACTTCAAGCATGCCTAAAAGACATGAAAGCCTGGATGTCCTCCATTTTTTGTCTCCTGAATTAAGACAAGACAGAGGTTATTTTGTTTGGTCCTAAAAATCTCAGAGACACTATGTCTGATCACATCTCTAGAACTGTCTTTTTTCACCTGTGAAACATTGTTAAAATTAGGAGCATCCTGTCCCAAAGTGATGCTGAAAAACTAGTCCATGCATTTGTTATTTCCAGACTGGACTATTCATTATTAATAGGATGTTTCCTCATCCAAAATGCAGAGTTCTGACTCTGAATTAGCAAGAGAGATCATATTTCTCCTACGTTAGCTTCTCTCCACTGGCTCCCTGTAAAATCCAGAATTCAATTTAAAATTCTTCACCACTTATAAAGCACTTAATAATCAGGCTCCATGTTATCTTAAAGACCTCATAGTACCATATTTTCCAAGCAGAACTCTTCGTTCTCAGACTGCAGGTTTACTTGTGGTTCCTAGAGTTTCCAAATGTAGAATGGGAGGCACAGCCTTTAGCTATCAAGCTCCTCTCCTGTGGAACCAGCTCCTAGTTCTAGTTGCGGAGGCATACACCCTCTATGTACATTCAAGACTAGACTTAAAACTTTCGTTTTTTATGAAGCTTATAGTTGGAGATGGATCAGTTTCAGGTGACTCTGAACCATCTCTTAGTTATGCTGCTTAGTCTTCTGGGGGACCTCTGCTGATACACTGAGCTCCTCTCCTCTCTCCTTTCTCCTATATCCATTCAAATGCCACCATTGCATATCATTAACCTTGTGTTCTCTCTCTCCTGTAGTTGTGTTTCCTCCTCTCTGTCTCCCTTTCTTTCTGTACTTTTCTGCAGGTATCGTCGGCTTGGAGCTGTATATCTCCAGAATCCAGTTGATCAGCCCAATGTTCTTGCTGCTTGTTGTTGTTTTTGTTGCCTGCTGTTCTTTTCTCTCTCCTCTTTCCACTCACCCAACTGGTCGAGGCAGATGGCTGCCCACCATGAGCCTGGTTCTGCTGGAGGTTTCTTCCTCTAAAGGGAGTTTTTCCTCTCCACTGTGGCCTAAAGCTTGCTCAAATGGGATTGTTGGGTGTTCTGTATCATTTTTTGTATAATTATACTCTGTAAGGTCTTAAACCTCACACTGTAAAGTGCCTTGAGATAACTTCTATTGTCTTCTTCTTTATGCCTTGGCGCTTTACAAATAAAATTGTTTCACCATTTAATAGAGACATTTGTGGCCCTTAGAGTATACTTCCTAATGATTGATGAATGATTTTGGTAGTTGTTTGGTTAAAAAGTGAAATATTATAATTTTACACTGGAGATTACTATGGCTTTGTATGAGATTTGTGTCTTTCTGACATGATGATCCAGGCAGAATCTATATTAGTTCTGACCATGGAGGTGTGTGATAACCTTCTCAAAAGGTTTTTGAGATGCTTCTTATGTATGTATGCTTCTTACCCTGTCTATCCTCCATAACTGTAATTTTGCAGAATCATTTAGATCAAAGAAATAATTTAATACTATATTTACATTGTGTTTCTTATTCATACTTACACCAGTGGTCAACTACCAACAGTGTAGCTTCCTGTTTTTTTTTATCTCTCTATACAAACAATATGTTCATACTGATACTCCACGTATCATTGATAAAGATGAGGAGTGACAAAATGGAATTTTATTGTTGGCTATGTGACATAATCTAAATCTAACATTACTAGAGTAATTACATTGAAATTGCGATTAATGTGTATTAAGTAAATCTGCGAATAAACACACACACACATTGCTAAGACCTTGAGGCCTAGTCAAGTATGCTGCGGTAGTAGGCTGTGTGACAATAAATGAGAGTCAAAGAGATGTAGGCTTTCCTAAAATCTGATACAGAGGCTAATGTAAGACGATTTCAGTCATTAGTGATTCTGACTAACTTTCTGAAACACCTCACAGTGTTAAATTAGCTTATAATCTGAAAGTGCTTACAGGACATTCTTGCCCCAAAAAAATACAGCATTTTAACTTGGCTAAGTTTCAAACACGCACATTGACATCTTATGACATACCCTGAAGTGCTAAAGAGCCTGTCTAAGGGTTTCTACTAAGCCTGCCTCACTGAAAATTCAAGTTTTTCAATTCAATTAAATTAAATTTAGTTTATTTATATAGCGACTCACAATAAAAGTCACCTCAAGGCACTTTATAGTGTAAGGTTTAAGTTCATAGAGACTATGGCTACTACTTGAGCAAGCACTAGGAGAGGAAAAACACTTTTTATTGGAAGAAACCTCCAGTGCCCAGGCTCAGGGTGGATGGCCATCTGCCTCGAACAGTTGGGGTGGGTGGAATGAGGAGAGACAAAAGAACAGAAATCAACAAAAAAACATTTAGTCATTTGGCAGATACTTTTATCCAATGTGACATGCAAGGTACAAAATACAAAAGAAAAAAAAAGCAAAAACAAAAGCAAACAGCTAAAATCATTGGGCAGATTGTTAGTGCCAGTAATTGCACAGTGGAAACATACACCTCCGAAGCCAGAGATACCTACAGAAAAGTACTGGAGAGAGGAGTTGAATTCAGTGTATCAAGGAAGGTCTCCCTGCAGACTCATAAACATTGAGCAAGGGGACATTCCCTTTCAGCCAATCCACTCAGCACAACACCAGAAAGTGTAGGAGATATTTACCATTCGTTCTGTTGTTGGATCATTCATTTCCTTTTAGAAAACCTGAGTTTCATAATAACAATACACAGTGTGTCGTTTGTAATTATGTGACTGGCTTTACTGATGTTCTGTAAACAGAGGCAGAGGCAGTACAACTCCTCCAGGATGGCACATCAATACATGCACAATAACACCCTTAATATGTATAAACAAAGGAAACAAAACAACAGAAAACACTCACTGCCAAAGGTGGGAGGAATAACTAAGAATACAAAAACAAAATGCTCAGGTAAAAGGAAATAATGAACAATAAAAAATATATAAAAAAACTCAGTAACTGAACGCCAGGACTAGCTAACTAACTAATAACAAATTGACTAACAGATAAATGCTAGACTAGTCAGCTAAGACTAACTAGACAGATAATAAGTTTGTGGCAAACTAAGAGGGACTGGAGACAGACTGAGGGGGAAATGAGTGGTGGGAACGCTCAGCTGGCGGGGAGGAGAATTGGAGGGACACATACAGAGACAAGGTGAAAGAACAAAAGACACAGGAGCAAATAAAATCTACCCAAAGAAAAGAAAAACCTAACTTGACGCAATCCATCAGCAGTACCGGTATTTGCTCCTTTGTGGTAGGAGTAACTGGTGAGCACTGCCAGAGCCCTGCAAAATGACCTCAAGCAGGCCACTGGTATGATTGTCTCTGACCAAACAATCAGAAACAGACTTCATAAGGGTGGCCTGAATGTGTGACATCCTTTAGTGGGCCCTCTGTTTACTGCAGGGCACTGTGAAGCTAGATTGGCATTTGCCATAGAACACACAAATTTGCAGGTCGGCCACTGGCACACTGTGATTTTCACAAATGTGCTCAGGTTCACCATGTGACAGACATGAAAGGGTTTGGAGAACATAATGCTACCTGTAACATCTTTCAGCATTAATGGTTTGGTGGTGGGTCAGTGATAGTCTGTGGAGGCAAATCCATAAACAAGCACACAGCCCTCTACAGGCTAGACAACCTGACTGCCATTAGGTATCGGGATAAAATCCTTGGACCCATTGTCAGACCCTACACTGGCGTAGTGGGTCCTCGGATCCTCCTGGGGCATACCAATGCAGGCAGTTGCTGCAAGATGAAGGAATTGTTACCATTGGCTGACCCCCACATTCACCTGACCTACAGTGGCAAGAAAAAATATGGGCACCCTTTGGGATTACGTGGAGTTTTGCATGAATTGGTCATAAAATGTGCTCCGATCTTCATCTAACTCACAACAATACAAAAACACAGTGTGCTGAAAATGATAGTACACAAACATTATATGTTTTCATGTTTTTATTGAACATAACATGTAAACATTCACAGTGCAGGGTGGAAAAAGTATGTGAACCCCTAGCCTTCTCCAAGAGCTAAGCCAGGAGTGAGCCAACCTTGAGTCCAATCAGTGTGATGATATTGGATGTGTGGCTGAAAGCTGTCCTGCCCTTTCAAAACACACAACAGTTTTGGGTTTACTGGTTTCAAGAAGCACTGCCTGATGTGAACCATGCCTCACAGAAAAGAGGTCTCAGAAGACCTACAATCAAGAATTGTTGACTTGCATGAAGCTGGAAATGGTTACAAAAGTATCTCCAAAAGCCTTGATGTTCATGTGTCCACGGTAAGACAGACTGTCTACAAATGGAGAAAGTGCAGCACTGTTGTTTCTCTCCCTAGGTGTGGTTGTCCTGTAAATATGACTGCAAGAGCACAGCGCAGAATGCTGAATGAGGTAAAGAAGCATCCTAGAGTGTCAGCTAAAGACTTACAGAAATCTCTGGCACATGCTAACATTTTTGTTGACACATCTACAATAAGGAAAAGATCAAACAAGAATGGAGTACATGGGATGACACCACGGAGGAAACCATTGCTGTACAAAAAAATACTGCAGCACGTTTGAAGTTTGCAAAAGAGCACCTGGATGTGTGGAGAAAAAAAGACATAGCACACCAACGTCAAAACCTCATCCCCATTGTAAAACATGGCGGAGGGAGCATCATGGTTTGGGGCTGCTTTGCTGCCTCAGGGCCTGGACATATTGTTGTCATTGATTGAAAAATGAATTCTAGACTTTATCAAGACATTTTGCAGGAAAATGTAAGACCATCTGTCCGTCAACTGAAGCTCCACAGAGGATGGGTGATGCAACAGGACAATAACCCAAAGCATACAATAGCTTCAACAGAACAAAATACACCTTCTGGAGTGGCCCAGTCAGAGTCCTGACCTTAACCCAATTGAAATGCTGTGGCATAACCTTAAGAGAGCCATTCACACCAGACATCCCAAGAATATTGCTACACTGAAACAGGTTTGTGAAGAGGAGTGGTCCAAAATTACTCCAGATTGTTGTGCAGGTCTGATCTGCAACTACAGGAAACATTTGGTTGAGGTTATTGCTGCCAAAGACCGGTCAACCAGTTATTAAGTCCAAAGGTTCACATACTTTTTCCACCCTGCACTGTGAATGTTTACATGTAATGTTCAATAAAAACATAATTCTTGCCAACATATTCTTGCCACTGTAAATACAATACAACATTATTGGACAGGGCATCACTTAGCTCATGAAGGTGAGGTGCTACTTTGTCCCTTTGGATAAACATGTCCGTGAAATGTTTAAATGTTATTTCCTTTTTGCTGTTCCCTTCGCTGTCCTCCTTATCTTATCTTGGATGTTTACTACCCTGGCCAAAATTAAATCCTTTATGCCACCTGGCTGTAGTACAATCAGCTGATCCTGTGTATAAACAAAAGAGCTGGCTTCATTGTGATGCAGCTGCTGCTGTGCACCAGTCTTCTGAATGTGTAAAATTTAGTAAAAGTAGCTGGAAACAGCTGACTTAAAAACAAATCACTGGACTGTAGCAAGGCTGTAGTTCTGGAAGTGTTGTGTTTTGGCTATGTTTATTTACATGCTATGATATGACTGGACAGCGGTTTCTGCCACCACCAGGCATACCATTGATGCTGGGGATTTGTTTTTACAAGTCGTTTATTTTACTGTTTTGTGTGTTGTATTGCTTACATTGATGCAAGACCAAAATGAAACATTTTAAGCTTTTGTTGGGTTTGTGTGCTCTCTGGACGTGTGAAAATCTTCAGTGGGGAAACAGGCCATTTTCATATATGAACTCTGGACAAAGTCAGGAAAATCAAGTCTGGAAACTGTGTAGAGTTGTGCTTTCACACATGTAGGACACAGTGGGTCAGTCAGACACATTTTCACATGGGGAGGGACTGCTCAATTTTGGCAAGGGGCGTCTGTGTAGCGCACAGCATAAAACCTTGGAGATCACACTTCAACATTAGCAGGACTTTGTACTAGGGGTTCACAGGATAAACTTCAGAAAGCCTCCATGTATCTGTTTGACCCAGACATATGCATTCTTACATGGGCCTCATGGGTAATACCTAAAAATGTTCAGAGATCCAATGCATGTCTGAAAGCAAGAGGTACCAAGCAGCACTCACTCAATGCGTGACACTAAACAATCACTCAAAACTTAATTAATCTGACACAAAAAGTGCTAAGGACCATATTATTTATCATTCAGAGTTGTATAGGATTTTTTTAAGTAAAATAGAGACTATAGACTAGAACATGGTAGAGCATACAACTGGCTGTGTATTGTGTTTATACCTTGGGATATATAACAATTTTGATTACTGCACAGGAGAAATATAATAGTTTAATATACAACACCTTACAATTGTGACCATAAAACCCACTTTTAGACCTACACAAATAGTTGGAATGAAAATAATTTAGATATTTTCATTTCTGGGACATCTTTGTTAAATTGTTTTAGTTTTTGAATCTTTATACTTAGTTAAGTTTATTTACTTTCGGAAAAGCGAAGAGGTCTTTCTCACTCTAGTGCCACCATGTTGTATGTACAAAACATTTAGCACAGTGTGTGCTGGATTTTAGTTTTGTAGCTATGTTAGTAAGGCCAAATAAGAAAACCATTACTTACCAAACTAGAGTAGCAGTTTTCAAACACACAATACAACTTTATGATGTCTCTAAAATGTGTCTAGATCTCTATGTGTCATAGAGATTGAGACACATTCTATCGTCCTTCTCTCTCCACACACACTCACACATCCAGAGTTAATGAAGTGTAAACAATATTCTCTCAAGACCTTTACTACAAAAATGGAATTAGCACTTTATAAAACCGTCACCACACATACACGTGACACATAGACACACACATTACAGCTTTAAAAGGTGTCATTTGTCCGCTTCAGTAACCAAGGTGAATATTCACTCTGACAGCTCTCAGAAAAGAGACTGAGCAGAGAAGAGAACGATTGTCAAGAAAGAAAGGAAGAAAGGATCAGCAGTTCATTTTATTGTAGATAAAAAAAGCGATATAGAGAAACATAAAGGAAAAAAAAGATTGCTGGGTTCATACTATCACCTCCTGTTCATATAAGGCCAGTGTGTGTGTGCATGCGTGTGTGTTGCATCACTATAAATTATTATAATGTGTTATAATGTGAAAGTGGGACATTTTGTCTGGTCCTCCTTGTCTTGCACATCTTCAAATGGATGTTTGAGATATAAAGGTGGTTTTAGGCTTGGGTTTTGGATACATTTAGGGTTCAAGTTAGACATTTAGTTGTAATGGCCGAGGTTAGGATAAGTCGGAAATACATTGTCACGCAGTATTCACAATAATGGAAGTATAAATGTTTATGCATGTGTGAACTGGTACCAGATGCTTTCATTTTCACCTTGGAAACTGTTAGAAAATTATCAGCTATGGTGTGCATGTGTGGGTGTGTGTATGTGTAGTACATTTTTCCCACATATATTTGTCTTCCATTCATCTGACAAAAATGACAAATTGCAGACACTAATAACTGACTAACCAACTGTTCATCACTGATATGACCTTTAGTAAATTGTTTGTTCAGACAAAAAAGAAAAAAAAAAAGAACTAAGTTTCAGCATTAACCAGCATTAAGGGGGCTAAGCTTTCAAGTTCAACACTTAAGAACATCCACCATCGACTATATGAAAAAACATGCATTCCAACAACATCTTACAACTTTTTTCAAAAGAAACCTCTAACTCAACACAGAATGTGACATTTTTTAAAATCTGTACAAAAATCTATGCTCATATGAGTTTTTTTCATAGACTTAGGTGCAACAATTTAAAAGTTATAGCATTTTAGATTTTAGATTTAGCACCTTGAAAGAAAATATCATATAATAACAGAAGCAGATGAAGAGGTTTCTTACAATAAATGTAAACTTTGCAAGGTAGCATTTAGGTGAATTAATTGCAGTATTACATGTGTTAATTGGTGTGCTTTACCGATGTTCATCTATCAACAACTCATTAGAATCCATGCATTATCAATCATCAACTGGCTGATATGACAGAATTCGACCAGTGTTTTCGTCTTCATTTCCAGGCACCATATTTTGCTGCTTTGTCAAGCCCTTTGGTGTGTGATACCAATGCTAAAGGTACCCTATGGTGTGAATATGAGGTGCATAGGGTGTTCTATTGATTCAATTGTTAAGCTATTTGAGGCAGTTGCTCCAGCTAGGTTCACTATACAACATTTTATGTTAAAAATTTTATGTTACTTGCATTGCACTGGCAAGACCATATTTAAATTTAAAATTTACCTTTATCTTGAATATAATATAATAATAATAATAATAATATGTAAGTATGGAAATATAACTAACTTTGACAGACGTAGACACAACAATTTAAATTGTGCACCAAAGCTATGTTTGACATTTAAGAGTGCATGCAGGGGTGTACAGTCCCTAGAACAGTCAAATAGAAGATGAGTGTCATTCATTGCTGTAGACCTTGAGATAAATTTTTAATTCTTAATAATCTGTAAGCTATAATCTTGGGTGATACCTGGTTTAATAGACACAACCCACCCCTGGATTGGCAAACTGGAAAAGTTCTGAACTCGTGCACCACATGGTTGACTTCCTGCCTCCAAGCCACCACCTCAACCCTCTCCAGTTCCTAAAACATACCCAAACACTTTCCAGATTTTTCTAAGGTACCCAGTGTCTAAGTATTCCTTAAATCTTTAGACATTTCCGTGTAATAAATATTTTACCTGTACCTACAGCTACCTTGTAATGCCCTTTGGACTCATCTATGTAGCTGCTGTAAGTTCACCAATGTTTGGATCAGAGAGGAAGACAAGTGGAAGACTGCATTCAAAACCCCTGTTGAGTTTTGAACTCAACACGGGTTACGCCCGAAGGGCATACCTAGGTATTACAAATTCCTGGGTATGCCCTTCGGTTTAACAAATGCACCTGCTGTGCTTCAAAACGTGGTCAATGATGTTTTCGAAAACATAATTAACATAAATTTGTCTTTGTCTATCTAGTTGTCATCTTGATCTTCTCCAAATCTTCATTATGTAAGCAGCATGTTGCAGAGGTTGCTCCAGAACGACCTTTATTTAATAGCAGAAAAGTGTGAGTTCCACTACAACTTGGCAACTTGTCTTGGGTTCATCTGCATGGGAGATTTGAATGGACCCAGTTAAGGTGGAGGCCATGCAGGACTGGCTGATCCTGGAGAACTGCAAGGCTCTGTAATGTTTTCCTGGATTCACTAAGTTACTGAATCCTGAGGTTCATCAGTTTATTCCCCATGCTCAATCTACTGAACTCACCTGATGCCATTCTCTGCCAAGATCTCCTCATTGATCAGAGATGGAAGTCTCTAAGGTGCAAGCGTCCAGAAGTGACCTCCTCTATCTACAAGTCAAAGTTCTGGTACACCTTTGGATGTGTATGAGTGAATGAGATGATGATTATGATTCTGAAGCTGGTTATACATATACATAGTGGGCCAGTGTACAAATACAAAAAGGCATCCAGTACTCCATGTTGCATGCTATACTGGCGGGAAAAAAAAGACACATGAAGATGCTGGCCATTACGATGGTATTGGAGGAGTGGAGGTATTAATAGGAAGAAGCAGAACAACTTCTTCTGATTTTAACTGACAACCAAAACCTGATGTATCTGCAGAAAGACACACAATTGAACTCGTCTCATCTGTCATCCTGGGTGAAAGACTTAGGCTTTCAACCACTGACCTGCCCCTCTATTTCATAACATAGGGAGTTGGTTGAACCTTGAACCCTGTGGCTCTCCACTTGAAGTTTCCTCAGCCCCACCTGGACCCAACCCTTTTTTTCATTTTTTGAAAGTCAAAACACTGGTGCAGACCGACCTCATGCGAACAGATCCCCACCTCCAGCCCGGTTCATCTTATGCCATCATTCAGCTGTCTCCACTCACTTGTCCTACAGTATTTGCCCTGGTGTCATTCTGATATCTTCCCTTTCTTTCCTGTACAAGCCAACACAATCACTGATAACAGATAATATTTTATTATATCCTTATACCTCAAGCATTTACTCACCTGTTTTTTCCATTTCTTTGCTGGCTTCACGTTCTGCATTTTCAATTGAAAATGATCACCCCTGAATGTCTAGTGACTTTTCGGGTCTAGCACTGAATGTGTCGTTGTTTTCTATGTAATTCTGTAAGGTCCTAACCTTACTATATAAAGCACCTTAATGATTTGATTAATTTTTTTTTTTATTTGATTCTTCGAAAATATACCGTATTAAACTGAACCTGCTAAACTGAACTGAACTCTTATCTTATCTGATTGCAATTACTTGCCTAATTGAAAAGTAAGAATAACTGGAGGGTCAGCTCAGTTATAAATGTGAACTGTCCTATTTTACTAATATTATATATATTTTTTACTAGGTGTACATTTTAATGCAATCCAATATAGGAGCTCTGCAATGAATTCTACTTTTAAAAAGTTCAAATTTTTTCTTCTTATTATTTTTTAAAATAACTCTTCTATATTTATTATTGACGTCATAGTGGGTGGTGGAGTTGTACTGGAGTGCATTATAATCATTTGTCTGTGATGTACAGTAAACAAATTAAACCATTTCTCAAAGTCAGTCAGGTAAGAGAACTATCAAGGAGACTCCAGAGTCTTTGCCATCTGCTCCAGGTTTCAAAATGTCAATGTCAGTTTCTCAGAAAAAGAAGATGAGGGCCATTGCACAGATAAATTATAAATTATTTTTATATAAGGCGATTTTTGGTCATATTTTGTAAAAGCCTTGAATGTGGATTTTGCAGTTAGGAAAAGACTTTCAAATTTTTGGGTTCTCCAAATAAATATGTTATCTGTACAGAAAATCAGTGTCAAGCCTCCTCTGTCCAATGGGAATGTTAAAACGAAAAGGGGAACACAAATGAGTTCTGTGGCTGGACTTAGTCAGTGCAACTGCCCTGGCCATCCGAAACAGCCAAAGGTGGATTAAATTTGGAGTTAGTGGGACACTGTGACTCATGCTCACACTGAAGGGTAGTTTTAGCATTGGTATCATATGCCAAAAGGCTTGAAATAATGGCAGAATATGATGCCATGAAAATGAGAATGGGTTAGGTGCTCTGTGAATGAAGTGGTACATAAAGAGTTTCATTTTCTTGGCAATTTCACAAATGGAATAGGCCTTCTTTTTTAGAACAAGAAAACAGTGATTAATTTCATAAGAAAGCTTTGTGTTTCTGACTAGTTTAAATCTATAATCAAACCCACAATAAACCACAAACCCAGAGACTAATCTAAACTGTTTACTGCTATACTAAGATTTTAGATAGATTAGCTGATAAATCAGCATTAGCAATTAGCTGATAATGTGTAGATATTGTGTATACTCACCCATATGAGGATGGGTTCCCTGTTGAGTCTGGTTCCTCTCAAGGTTTCTTCCTGTTGCCTTTTTAGGGAGTTTTTCCTTGCCACCGTCACCCTCGACTTGATCATCAGGGACAATCTGATTATTATGATTCATTCACATTCACAGTTCATGTACTGTTCTTTGGTTGTGTAAAGCTGCTTTGCGATAATGTCAATTGTAAAAAGCACTATACAAATAAAATTGAATTGAATTTAATTGAATTGTGGTATTATGAGAGTGTAGTGGAAACTTCATTGCCCTCAGCCTCCATGTGAGAGACTGGAGTTCAAATCCTGGCTGTGGCCTACCTCCAGTAGGGGTTCTCAGGCAAGACCACCTTACCCTGCCTATACCTTGTAAGTTGCCCTGTACCTTGTTGTTTTGGATAAAAAGTGTCTGCTAAATAAAAAGGCAGATATTTCATAAAAAAAAAATTAAAAAAAAAACATTTTAAATTTGTGCCACTCAAAGCACAAGATGTACATCATTTAGACAAGCTATATCATAATAGATTATAATAAAAAATATATTTTTCACCATAAACATTTCCAGATAACACATATTTTTGTTTCTACTGACTCATTACATGCCCATTTGCTTAGTCAGAAGGGCCTTTAATGAGTTTTGATTTTAATCACTCAATGACCTTTCATGTACCAACTTCTAAGTTGGTTTGCTTTTTTAATTACTGTATGATGTTGATTGCAATGACACTAGAACCCTTTAGAGCTGTTAGTATGTCTTTTGACATTATTTGATTTTCACAAAGCTACCAGCACACCACAGACTTTACAATCTATATTGCTAAAATGTTCTAATCTCTCAAACCAATCTTGTCTGTGTCAACAGACATATATTCACAGGTCATCTACCATCAGATATTTATGATATGGCTTGTCACACAGATGACCAGTCATTACAAATAAGGTCATAGACACAGCTTACATCAATACAGTGTCTGCCTTCAATGTGTGGTCATTAAACTAATCAAAGCTGTAGAACACTTTTGACTTTTCACAAGAGAGCTTAAAGCCCTCTAGCCTAGAGGAGGGTTGATCTCAAGCATGGGAGTTATGCAACCTGACCTTTTCAGGTCAGCATGACTTACCTGTGTTTACAGAACCAATGCTGTATGCTCCTCAGTCGACTTAGACTTAGCTATTGCTGGTGAAATACCAGTGTCTCATTTTGTCCTATGAAACACATACTGTGCTCTACTGATTTAATAAAAACCTTCCTAAGGTCTTAAACCTTACACTGTAAAGTGCCTTGAGATAACTTCTGTTGTAAATTGGCGCTATACAAGTAAAACTGAATTGAATTGAATTGAATTTATTTGCCTTGAGTCTGCACCCATAGTTACAAAAATAAGAACTGAGACAGAAACATGAGAAATATCTTTAGAGGCAGATAGCACAGGAGTAAATGAGGAAAAAAACAAGCATTAGCTAAAAGGCTGTTCTCTCACCTCCTGCTTGACATGAGAATGTGTGTGTTTGTGAGTCTGACTGTGTGTGACCATGGGGTTTCATTCAAAAGGACAATGAGCCTTGTCAAGTTATCATGTAGCCAGTCAAGCAAACAGTACAGGTCACAAACGTCCAAAATCATGTACACACACTGCACTGTATATTTGGATGTGTATTGTTTGAGTGCACTGATGCTGTTTCCAAGTCATTTAACTTTGAATTTCAAATTAGAATAATTCTGTTTGAAATACAGATAGAAAGACAGATAGCCAAGACTTCACAAACAAGAATCTTATAAAATACAGTATAGTGAACTAAAAAAATACAATATAATGTAGATAAGATAAAACCAGTGGTAGCCAACCATTTTAGCTTGTGATCCCGTCAGTTGCCTTGTTGTAAGCACAAGTGTTGTCCACTTCTTCTCAGATGGTTTCATGTCAAGAATATCCAAGGTGTTTTTTGTAATAATGGTGTATCTGTATAGTATGCACCAATACATACATGTATAACATTAATAATAGGCCGGTACTGTGTGTAAATGCTAAGCAAAACAAGTTACAAGCTGTTAAGATCAAGTTTCCTATATGTTTATTTAGTTAGTTATTTTTGCAAAAAACAAAAGTGAAAATCTAGGAAGGATGTTGCTCTCAGTTTAGTAATCAGTGAATGCGATTTAGTAAGCTGTGCTCTCAAGTAATCAGTGCTCTCAATTTAGTAATCTCAATTTAGTAATTTTGTTTCACCCCATGGCACCTTTTGGGCTCCATAGGCTATAAAAATGGAATGATGATTGGGTTTTTGCCATTGTACACCACCACATTGGATTTGAAAAGAATCACTCAACATATGAGCAAAGTCAACACTTTCAGGAGGACCAGTTAGGTGGATAAGTGCAGACCATTTATAATTCGGATATTTGGTAAAGATTAGATCATATTATCTCCTGTTATTATTTCATAACATATTTATGCAGAAAACCAGGAAAATGCAAACAGCTCCCTAATTTTTTTTTATTTTTGTTTTTTTACTGGTACATAGTGAGGGAATGGGAAACTCTTTGGTGTAAGTATTGTGAAAAAAACAATGGTAAATGTTGATGTAAAAGTAAAGAATCAAGGCAGATGGTAAAGCATGGCGGATGGGGGAGGGGGAGTTGATAATTGTATTTCTGACTGAAGGAGAGAGAGAAAGAAAAAAGGAGAGTTGCTAATAGTGTGTGTGATGTTGGTATTGATCAGTCACACAGACAGACAGGTGGGACGTGACACTATGACCTGACACTGTGGCTAATCGAAAGCTAATTCCACTTCTCCATCATCACCATCATTACTGTCGACAAAATCATCCTGTCACTACAAAAGTTTAAAGGTGTGATTGGCCATCTTTCAGATCCTTCTATCTCTGCTTACGGAGCATTTTAAAGAAAATATCATAATTCTAAAAAATTGTTTCATAACCTTTGTTAGTAAGACTATCTTCTCTCAGCTTCTCCTGCCATATGTCGAAATGTCCTTGGCTAGATGCTCAACCCCAAGTTGCTCCTAGTGGGTCCAGTCAGCTGCCATTGTGGTGTGATTATGTGTGCGAATGAGAAACAGTATGAAGCACTTAGTGTGGACTGTTTACCATGATGGCATTCTGCATCCTCTGTTGGCATGGTCATTTTAGTAGCCATGAAGAACTTCTTCAACCAAACTGTGAACATTGGCAACTAATTGATCATGGTACAAATAATATTTGTGAATGTCAGTCCTTTGCTTTAGGAAGCCCCAAAAGTAACATAATTTAGTTGACTCTTCGCTATTTTAGAATGAACCAAAACATTAATGTTTGTGGCCTACATACAGTATATGTGTGGTTGTGTAGTATGTATAAATTATATAAATACTGTATCATTATAACAATATATATTATATGATGCTGACAAGTCATTCATTCTCCTTCAACCTTGTTTGTCTGTCTGCAGCAGTATCCCTGCTGTTGGGCTCCATGTCTGCTGTCTGTCTGTCTCCATCACTCCATTAGTGAAGGTGTCTCCTCAGGTCGATATTTAGCGGGGTGACAAATGGTAACGCCCACTTCTCTGTAAACATCCAATCATGGACCTTATGACTCCCACCTTACCTCTGACCTGTCTCTATGCTATGTGTGTATACAAGCATAGCAGACTGAGTGATTACTCTGTCAATAAATGTGTTTATTTGCTGCTGGCGGATTGTAGCTTTTCTTGCAGTTGAAAAGGTATTTTGAAGCACTTTCTCGTGAGGCAGAGAGCAGACAAACGTAATCAGATCACTGTCGGGAGAACATTGTGCGGGCAACATAATGACTCGAAAGTACAGAGTAAAAACCTTCAACACACAATCAATACATGACAGAGACAGTGGCAGAAGAATCTCAAAAGACTTCACTCACTTCATCATTTTTTAAATAAATTTTTTGGTGCTTATATGTTTCTTTAGACTGGTCGTCAGTAAGTGAAAAGCTGCTCTACTGGGCTAAGATCAGGTGATCGACCTGGCCTACCAAGAATATCCTTTTTAAACTCTTGTAGCTTCTGTTTTGGGTCATTATTCATGATAAAATAAAGCAGTGCCCTGTCAGTGTAACATGTAACATTTGGTTAAATCTGAGCATAGTACAGCCCTATACACTTCAGAATTCATCCTGAGAGCCATCGGGTCATCAAACACCAGCAACACAGTTTCACTAGTAGCCATACATGGCCATGCTATAACACTGCCTCCATTGTGTTTGACAGAAGATGCAGTATGGTTTGGATGTTCCCCAACTTCGTCATCTCTTTGTCATTGTTTTCTGCACATTTCCCTTGTCTATGTCTGCTCTCTCATTTGTGTTTGTCACCGTTTCGGCCTGGCATCACGCCAAGCTGAGGATTTCCCTCACTTTTCCACCTCACTCTCTCTCTGGACTCTGCCCACCAGCCATAAGCTGAGCATTGGACTCACCTGTGCCCACTTTCCCCTACAAAACTCTCCTCAGCCCTTTCCCCTCTGTCAGTTCATCGTCGCTCCCCAACCTGTTGCCAGCCTGTGTTCCCTGCCTGTTGCTATCCCTGCCAGCTCAACCCTGCCAGCTCCTGCTCATCGTGCTCAAGCCCTGTCTGCTTTCCCCCCCTGGACTCTCTGGACTTTGTTACCCGTTTCTCAGTGAGTGTTTTCCTGCCTTCGAGCAGTGGTTTCGTTTTGTACTTTGGTTTCCTGTTTTGTTACTTTGTTCCAAGCCGTTTGGTAGTGTTGGTTGACACCCCCCCTTAGTTTCTCTGTTTTTTTTTTTGTTTTTTTTTTGTAGTTTATCCAATAAATCCTGTTTTCATCTCATTCCTGCCTCACCCCCCTCCTTACGTGTGACAGTACGAACTGACCAACCGCGGCCATGGATCCCCGTGGTCCTTTAAATGGCCAAACAATACTTCCCCCCTGCCCTTGTTTTGAGCATTATGGATTTTTTGCTGAAGCACTGTGGGAGGAGTACTTGGACCTGCGTAGTGCTGAGGATTACCTGTTTAAATGCCTGGACTTAGCAGGAAGCCCAGAGCATGTCATGTCGATCAAGAAAGTAGCCGTAGTTCCGGTCTCAGTCCCGGCTCCGGCTCCAGTCTCAGTCCTGGCTCCGGCTCCTGTCCCGGCCATCACGGCTGCTCCAGCTCCAGCTTCAGTTCCTGCCGCAGCTCCAGCTGCTCCAGCTCCAGCTTCAGTTCCTGCCGCAGCTCCAGCTGCTCCAGCTCTAGCTTCAGTTCCTGCCGCAGCTCCAGCTGCTCCAGCTGCTCCAGCTGCTCAAGCTGCTCCAGCTTCAGCTTCAGTTCCTGCCGCAGCTCCAGCTGCTCCAGCTGCACCAGCTTCAGCTTCAGTTCCTGCCTCTGCAGCTGCTCCCGCAACAGCTCCAGTTCCTGTCACCGCAGCTGCTCCCGCAACAGCTCCAGTTCCGGCCTCCACCACAACCACCACAACAGCTCCAGTCCCTCATTCCACATCCACACCAGCTCCAGTCCCGGTCTCCACCACCACAACAACTCCTGTTCTGTCTCCCCTTCCTGTTCTGTCTCCCCGTCCTGTTCTGTCTCCCCGTCCTGTTCTGTCTCCCCAGCCTGTTCTGTCTCCAGGCGGGTCGACGCAGAGGTCGTCGACGCCGTCTCTCCTGTCTCTGAGCGGGTCGACGCAGAGGTCGTCGACGCCGTCTCGGCACTCCATGCAGCCGGCTCTCCAGACCTCCGCTCCGCAGCCGGCTCTCCAGACCTCCGCTCCGCAGCCGGCTCTCCAGACCTCCGCTCTCCAGGCCTCCGCTCCGCAGCCGGCTCTCCAGACCTCCGCTCCGCAGCCGGCTCTCCAGACCTCCGCTCTCCAGGCCTCAGCTCCGCAACCGGCTCTCCAGACCTGCGCTCCGCAGTCCCGTGGCTCTCCGGTCTGCGGCTCTCCTGGCGCCTCCTCAGTCCCGAGGCTCTCCGGTCCTGTTCGCCGCCACTCCTGCCGCTTCCCGGCCGTCCGCCCGAGGTCCTCCTGGTCTGCCTGTCGCCTCCTGGCCGTCCGCCGAAGGTCCTCCTGGTCTGTCTGCCGCCTCCTGGCCGTCCGCCAGAGATCCTCCTGGTCTGCTGCGCCTTGCATCTTGTTGTGAAGCCTATGTAATTTAGAATATTAAAGCATATCTTGACTTAGACATGCTTCTCAAGAGTGTTCTTGCTAGATGTTGTGAAAGGATTCTTCTTCGCCAAGGATAGAACTTTGCAGTCATCCACTTTATCTGTTTATCAGGCAATTCCTTCTTTTTAAGAGTTCTAAACTGTTGTAAACTGAGTTTTCTGAAATTTTTTTCCTAATAATGGCTCTTTCATGTGCTCTTTGGAACTCAGATTTCCACTGAAAAGCTTTCAAATGCAAATGTAGCACTCAGAACAACCTCCGACCTTTTATCGGTTTTATTAGTTATGGACTAATGAGTAAACAGACCGCACCTGGGGGGTACTGGACAAAAGTAGAATTAAGAAATCCAGGGTAACTGAAAAAGCTGGGCTTGACCTAGTCTAGTCGGTGCATCCTGGCTTAATCAAGTTAGCCAGGATAAAAAGGGGCAGCAGTCAAGCCATCAGGTTGGACTTGTTGCAATTTCATTCACCAGGCCAAGACTTTTGTTTGCTGCTGCATCTTTGGGCCCTGCAGCCTACAGCATTGTTGGAAACCATTTCCTCAGAATCTGTCCTTTCATCTATCTGTATTACAGACGCAGATAGATAACCAACAGGTGACAAACAGGTCCAACCTGTCCCTTAATACTCTTGCCTGATTGCTCATCTGATAATTGATGGTTCCTCTTCTAGTACACCGTCCAGCAAAGCGCATGTCATTGTAAAGAAGAAACACGTCAATAGGTCTTTAGTCTATACATTTACCATATATTGCCCTCCTCAGACTTTATTGCAACAATTATTTCTTATAATCTCAACAACTGCAATAATATGGTCAATAAGGTCAATAAAGCTGAAAATTTTCACTTTGCTTACATCTTGAATGTTTTATTTCAAATTCAAGGTGGTGGTGTACAGACAAATGCCAAAATGCTGTTACATAATTGTCGCCTATGAACCCCAGGGTGAGTGGTTCGATTCCCGGTTCCTCCTGGCTACTTGCTGAGGTGTCCTTGGACAAGACACCGAAACCCCGTAGTGTAGCGCTGACATACTGTCTAGCAGCTAGCCACCCACAATTTCCCCAAGGGGATCAATAAAGTATTCATTATTATTATTATAATTTATGGACTAAACTGTAAAGTATGAGCTACTCCCTAGCTCCTCCAGTCATCTACTAAGATCTGTTTCAATAAAAGCCACAGAGAATAAAAGCAGCATAATATATTTCACAATTTGGAACATTACAATAAATGGTTAGAGAATGAGAAGTGTGTCAGAAGAACACAAAATGAAAAAGAAAGGGTTTTACCATGGTCATCAGTTAAATTGATGGTGTGCAATTGTATGGTAATTGCAGGAATAGTAGTGGAGTCTGTAGCTATTTGCCTCTGATTATAAAATAAGCTTTGTGAGCAAAGTTAAATAATAATAAATAATGCATATTATTTCAGAACTTACTCGTGTTAAAACTTTACAACAATGAAAAAGCCTTCATTAACTTTAACAAAACACTGCATAATCTCTATGACAAAACAAGTCAATCAAGCTCAATCTATGCAACATTGCTCATTTCATGCCAAGTGGACTGCAGACCTAAATGAATCTAAATCTCAACCATGTTTAGCTGAGGCTGAAAGTTAACATGATTATATCTTCAATATGCAGTCTAATCTTGTTTGCCCCAAAATTTGGAGATATCCACATCTTTACTTGACAGAATTTCGAATGTATCCATGGTATTAGCCAGAAGCTTTGCTAAAGTTGGTTCCCTGGGTATTGGGAGCAAATTGTTGTTAAGTAATTATGTATGTATGTAAATGGTAAATGGTCTGCACTTATATAGCGCGTTTCTACCTAGCTGGTACTCAAAGCGCTTTATACTGCGTCTCATTCACCCATTCACACACACAGGCACGCACACATTCACACACTGATGGCAGAGCTGCTATGCAGCTGACCTGACTCACCGGGGGCAACTAGGGGTTCAGTATCTTGCCCAAGGACACTTTGGCATGTGACGAACCACCAATCCTGTGATTGGCAGTCAACTGCTCTACCTATTGAGCCACAGCCACCCCATGTATGTTACTGTTTTGTGTAAATCTGGCAGACTAGCACATGTTAGTTCACTAGTTTTGCTTACTAAGCTTAAGCTACAATCACACCACAGACATTACCATTCTAGATAACCATATACAGAATGGTAATGTCTAAAGGTATAAAGGTCGAGCTGTCACAGGTCCAAATGTAGAAAATAGGAATGGCCTGAATAATATTGTCATAGTTTGATCAAAGTCCACTGGAATGTAAAGATGTGTCTTGTCTTGTCCCTTGTAACCAACAAATCCTTCAGAAAGCAACAGTTTGAGTGCTGTTCATGTGGGATTGTTGGATTTTCTATATAATTCAATATACAGTTATAGAGTTTTAGTATGAAGATTTAGAGGGTGAAGTGCCTTGATATGACTTTTGTTGTAATTTGGCACTATATAAATATACTAAATTAAACTGAGCATTATGGAACCATCAGGGCATGTCGTAACAAGTGAATTTATCCTGCTGTCATCAGGCCACTGAAAAGTAAACCTGTCTGTAAAACTAACCACTACTCTTAATTAATTAGTTTATTGTGTCTACAATTCAACTTTTAAATGCTCATTAGATCTCTGTAGAAAAATACACACAGATTATATCCACCAATCATTCTAAACAGTTTTCCTCTTGAGGGTCCTAGGAGTGCTGGAGCCTATCCCAGCTGTCATTGGGCCAGGAGGCTGGGTACACTACGCATTCTAGCGCCTGCTTTGTTGTTGGGGTAGACTACTACTAAATCTTTGCATTCTTTTGCACTGTTCTAAAATGCAATCACAATTAAAATAATTAAATTTTTTCTATTGGTTTACATAGAAAAATTACTTTCTAACTTTCTAATTAATTCAACATTTTTTAATTAGCAATTGAAAACATTGCATTCCTAACATTGTGAAGACCACAGCCTTAAACCTAACAACAAGCCAGCCAAAGCTTGCAAAAAACAAAAAAAAAGCAATCATATATGGATATCAGAAATGTTAGTCTATAGGTTAGGGGTAGATGGCAGTTTTGCAAAGGTGGGTATATTAGAGCAGTGATTCAATCCCAGTTCTTCTTGTCGCATGTCAAAGTGTCATTGGGAAAGACATTGACCTTACTATGTGAAGTTACTTTTTTTGTCAGTTGGTTCCATAAGCTGAATTTAATTAAAATGAAAGGGCTTTCATATAAGTTGTGGAAGTGCAGACTTTTTATCATTTTTGGAGGATGCTTATGGTATTGCTGAATTGTATGAATAAATTACTCTTAGTATTATGCCACTTTTTTAAGTAATTATATTTAGCATTGTGCTAATTAATGTGTTGTGTTTTCCAGGTGACAGACTATACAGGACCACGAGGTTATGAGCAGGATGGCGCGCAAACAGCTATAAAATAGGCAAATACTCATTAAAAGACTTAAAATATATTAAAATATGTGCTATTGAGAGACGTACACGATAGACAGCATACATGATGGCTCTACTGTGTCCAGTTTGAACTAATTTTATTTGCGTACCTTTAGCCAATTTGCAGTTCTAAGAGGAGGAGATCACCATGTATTTGTTAAGTTTATCCCATTCTGTTTTATTTAAAACAATATTGTACATTTTACTGTATTTTGCATCGACCTGGCATTAAAATGTTTGTTTTTTATTTATTTTAAGGAATCATTAAAAAGAATCTTCATTACATATTGCCTTTGATTTATAGTTTAGACTGTAGGGACTGTTTACCCTAACTAAGGTAAAAATAATGGTATAATTGTGCTTGAAAGTATTTACATATTAATGCAAGTTACAAAACTAGAACCCAGAAACCAGAAAACGTGAAGGTAAGTTTGTTTGTGGCAAACGTTTGTGAACTAGCATTATCACTTGAGTAGAAGGGTATATTAGAGTTAGATGTTTTAACCATTGTTGAAACTGTTAGTGTGATATACCCTTTCTTGTTTAAAGAAGAGAAATATGGATCTTTGAAATTTTATCTCGACAACACTAGTTTGTAAAAGTATATAATGGCAAAAACAAAGAGAATTTAGAAGACAACAAAGAGAAACGTTAGAAGAAGAGTTGTTGCGGCTCAGCAGCCTGGAAAGGGTTACAAAAGAGTTTGGGCTCCCCTAGTCAACTGTTAGGCTGTCATCTCCAAATAGAGAACATTAAACACAATTGTAACCCTCCCCAGGAATAACTGACAAACAAACATCACACTGAGAGCAAGGTGTTAAAAAGTCTGGGAGATCATAATAAACCCTAGAGCAGGGGTGTCAAACTCAATTGCACAGCGGGCCAAAATCCAAAACACACTTTAGGTCGCGGGCCGAACAGGATAAACATTTATTGAGCACACTAAAACTTTTAAAACTTAACTTTTTTTAACATAAACCTTAAATAACTTATAACATTTTGCTCTCTACAGAAATATATGCTCTCTAAATTATATATTATATATTAAGTTAGAAATAAAGTAAACATTAAAAGAACAAACATTCAAATTTCTTTAATCTTATGTCATTATAAAAAAATAAACTTAAATTTTAAATATCCCAAAAGATTTTGCTCTCCATAAAAATATATCTTGTCAAAATTATACAAATTCAAAATGTGAACATGCTGCATAATAACAAAACCTGGAAATATAAATTAAAATTGTGCTTTTCAGCAATAACAAATCAAATCATTCAGTCTTTGCTCTTATGTCATTTTATCAGAGCTGCATCTTTTTTTGTCAACAAGTTCTTTTATATTTGGTGTGAGGTTCTGTGTTGTGGAGATTCTCTGGATTGACTGTAGGTTCTCACCAGTGAGACGACTCCTCTGTGCTGTTTTGTTAGTCTTCATCGCTGAGAACAGCTTCTCACTAAGATTTGTGCTACCAAACATAAACAAGGTTCGAGCCGCATGTGGACGGAGCTGGGACATTTCTGCGGGAATGGAGTGAATAAACTGTGCGGGTCCTGCAGTGTCCTACTTTACCTTCAGTCATTACACTGCAGCTCAATCAGCTCCATCTGAATCTGCACAGGTGCAGTTTCCACATAGACGGCAAATGGGTTGCGAAGCAACTCAAAATTCTTTTCTTGTTCGTCAAAGTCACCAAAGCTCCGTAAGAACTCAGTTTATCAGCAAAGTGCGTATTTGCGAACCGTTGTAACGATATGGTTCAACATTACTTGGCATCCTGAGGACTAGCTTCGCAATAACTTGCAGCATCATAAGCTAAACCTGATTAACGCGGAATGTGTTCGGCATTATGGGATTTGTAGTATTAGCGATGAATGAATGCGCTGTATAATACCGGCGGGCTAGCTCTAGTAGTCATTTAGCGTGGCCTAGCCTAGCGGGCCAAATATAATTACACTGCAGGCCAAATTTGGCCCGAGGACCAGAGTTTGACACCTATGCCCTAGAGTAATGTATATGATGTCTATGAACGTTCATGAGCCCACCAGTTGCAAAGAGAAATGCACTACTCTCCAAAAGGAACATTGCTACTGAGCCTCATTCAATTAGTGAAACATCAGTTTCATGATTTGGGCCTACTTTGCTGCCACTGGATAGCCATCACTGGAGGAATAATACATTTTGAGTTGCAAAAGCAAAGTCTACAAGAAAATGTGTTTCATCTGTGAACTCAAGCTCAACTGAAAGTGTATCATGCAAAAAGATAACCATTCTAAACACATAGGTTGTTCAACCAAAGAATAGATAAAGCAGAAGAAATGCTTTGGAAGGGTCAAAAATTTGTCCTAACCTTAATCCTAGAGAAATGGTGTCAAAGGACCTGATGCAGATAGTTCTAGCAAGCCAACCACCGTCCCTGAGTTCAAGCTCCAAGACAATCTCATTGTACTCTATATGCAGTACTCAATATATGAAGTGCAAGTAGTATTAAACAGTCCTTGATGATTAAAGTTCACTTTTGTCACACCGTTCTGAAAGGATACATATCTTGTACTTATTGATAGACACTAAATCTGCAAGTACTACAGTCAACAGCGACTGAAAACAATGTAGTAACAAAGGAGTAGTTCTTACTCTTACTGTGATTCTTGGCTGCCATCTTCTGGCACCTCTACATAAGGTCATAAATGATGAATATATTATGTGTGACTGTAGTAGATTTTGCATGAGTTTTAGGAGAAAATTACCTTAAAAAGACTTTTAATGCCATGTCAACATCATTGTTTATTAAACAGAATGGGATAGACTAAAACTGCAGATAGAGTACTACATTAATTATACCACAAGGACAACTGTAGTTACTCAATGGGAAAAATTGCTATAAAAATAAACCTAACAATAAAAATAACACATATAATCATGTTCATGATTATATGTGGAGATGATCATGTAATTGTGCTCTCACAGTTTTAGCACAGTTTTAGTTTAGTAGTTTTAACACTGATTGACAAAAAAATTGAAAACTGCAAATGAAAACAGTTTAAGAATTGTTTATACACTCTATTGTTCATTAAATATATATATTATGTTAGGAATATTTTACTCAGTTTTGCCCACACTGAAGTTGCATCTGCTCAGCCAAATGAAAAAGCAACATTCACTTGTAAAACCCAGAGAGTCTCTCTAAAGGTCATGTGGCTCATTCAATCAGTTAAGTTAGCCAAGTGGAAACATAGCACAGCATTTTCTTTTGTTTATTGCATTCTCTATTGTACAGTAATCCCTAAACTCCAGCCTCCTCTCCTCTACAGATAGAGACAGAGACTGTTATAAACAAGGTGACGGATGAGCAACTAATTAACAAAAATATGTTCCCAAAATGGGAGACAGAGTTGCCCTTCAGCAGCACAGATGAGAAGTAACCCTGTTTGAACAATGTACCCCAGCTTTGTCTAAAGCCAGAAGTAGAGGTCATTCTGATGAACACAGTCAAAAATAAGCATATTTGAAGAGGTTGAGGACTAATTTATCAAAATTGGAGAAAAAGCTAACAGCATCAAAGGCTGCATCCATAGATGAAAGGTTGAGCTGTTTTCAAGGACAAATGAAACTTAATAAAATAAATTTGCATTTGCACATAGAAACTTACTGAAGCTCAGCTGGTCTCATTCAAAACTTCAGAAAAGTAAAGCTACTTAGATATTAAGACTATTAAGGCTGGAGAGAAATTCACACCAAGCACATCAATTTCAGCTGATGAGGAGATCCAGATAGAACTTGTTTACCTACTAGATAATGATGTGCTGAATGAGACTGAAAATAATGGACACTGCTGTAGTACCACCTCCATCAGCAAAACAAGGTAATAAAAAGTTGACTGATGCAATGCTGTTGGTTGAGACTAAGAATACCAAACAGAATTTCTTAAAACAGTGAGGACTATGGGATGCTCCTATAGACTGATTACTTGCTAAGCTCTCCCATCTTTCCTAAATGGCTTGGTGATTTTTCACATTGGCTACTGCCATCTACTGAAGGTAATAAGGATTACGAGCCAGCCACTCCAGTGATCTTGTCAGTGACCAACCAGTGAGCTATAAAATAATGATAATAAATAGAAGGCCAAAATTTATATATAGTTTTTTACAAGTCATAAACGTATGTATAATAGAACAATAAAGAATAATAGAATAGAACAATTAAAATGTCCTTTTTTGTTTTTCTTTTTTCAAAGATCAGCTTACATTTATTTGTCATTATGATTTCTGCACCCCTTTAATAACCATCTGGTAAATGTTACACGAAACAATACTGTTACATTAAGAATTCTCCATTATGGGCTCTGACCACAGGCTTGGGGGGGAGCATCAGAGCACCACTAAGCTCCTGGACAGTCTGAGGTGCAACCTGGCAGTGTCGGATGGACCCAAATATAATGTCCCGGGCTTTTCTATTGGATTTAGGTCAGGCGAGCCTAAAGGCTAGTCAATGGTATAAATTTCTTTAACCTCCAGGAACTGTCTGCATACTCATGTGCAATACACTAGGAAGAACCCTGTACCCACTGCACCAGCATAGGATCTGTTATGGAAAGCCATTACACATTTAATACATATCACTGATCAAACATTTCATTATACTAGATTTTTTGGATTTGGATTTGTATGTGCACTAGTTTGCAACTTTCCGCGTTAATCAAGTTTAGTTTATGAAGCTGCAAGTTATTGCGGAGCTAAGCTAGTCCTCAGGATGCCAAGTAATGTTGAACCAAGTCGGCACAACGGGGTTCCCAATAACGTACTTAGCTGATAAACTGAGCACTGAGTTCTCATCGCGCTTTGGTGACTTTGACGAACAAAACAAGAATTTTGCCGTCGATGTGGAAACTGCACCTGTGCAGATTCAGATGGAGCTGATTGAGCTGCAGTGTAATGGAACATGAAGGCAAAGTACGACAGTGCAGGGTCCGCACAGCGTCTTCACTCCATTCCCTCCAGCTCCGTCTAGATGCGGCTCGAACCTCACATCAAACATAAATCGACTTTATGTTTCGTTTATGGCATCTGTTTTGTTGACAAAAACAGATGCCAGGTGTCCAGCACTGATAAAGACATAAGAGCACAGAAACTGAATGATTTGATTTGTTATTGCTAAAAAGCACAAATTCTTTTTATATTTCCAGGTTTTGTTATGCAGCATGTTAATATTTTGAATTTGTATAATTTTGACAAGATATATTTTTATGGAGAGCAAAATCTTTTGGGATATTTATACTCCCAGTTCAGGTTCTGGAGGCAGACACCCTCTCTACATTTAAGACTAGACTTAAAACTTTCCTTTTTTATAAAGCTTATATTTAGAGATGGATCAGGTGACTCTGAACCATCTCTTAGTTATGCTGATATAGGTTAGTCGGGGGACCTCTACTGATAAACTGAGCTCCTCTCCTCTCTCCTTTCTCCTGTATCAATGCAAATGCCACCATTGCATATCATTTTTGTTGAACAAACTGTACACGGATTGTCACCCTAAAAAATTCCTAATCAGATACTGATAAAAAGGTAGCACTTGTGCATACAGTACAAATATTGACATCATGCTAAAACACCAATCTATGTATGTCAATGTCCTATAAATACACAATAACAATGGTCAAGTTGTGGAGTAAATATACTGTATAATACAACATTTTTGTATTACTTTCCAGGTATCCCAACTTATGATTTGGCAGGAACGTAGAACGTACGTACAACTGTTTTGGACTCTCTAAGATTTTAATAATTACGTCTGCCAAAGCTTTCCCACAGTTTGCCTAAATGTGATTGGATTTCATCTGGCAAGAGCTGATAAGTCCAAAGTCCTGCCTAAAATTCAGGCAAATACAGTGAAGGAGCTGAAAACAGCAGTTGGCAGAAGCCGGATTTATATTATTTCACAGACCAGTATTACTTTGCCTGCAGAGGTGAGTTTTTAGGTGTTGTTTTTGTTTCTAAATCTTACATTGTACATTAATTATGGTGAATAATCAGTTTTGTTTCTGAAGGACTCAGACGCTGCTAGACCTGAGATGGCTTCTCAGTTTCTCCCTGCCTTATTATCATCTACGTCAGTGATGTCCACAGCGCTCAGACCAGCAGCGTCACCCACAGCTCCATCCGCAGCCGTCAGACCAGCAGTGTCACCCACTGCTCCATCTGCAGCCTGTCCTGTTAATCTATTCATTTGTAGATTAGGTCTTTACACAGAAATATTAAGGAAAAAACATCATATTTTTTTTAAGGACTCCTATCAATTATTTCATCATTGATGATTCAGATGATGGGGAAGAATATGACATTCTTGCAGTTCCTTTTGAAAGTTTGCAAGTTTTGAACAGTCTCCCATTGGCAGGTTTTGATGTTTTAATGAAGAATAGTGCATGACATTTTAATCGAGAATAGAAGAGCATTTCACATACTCCAGATAAAAAAATATAATATTGACACATAATTACCCACCATGCACCACAACCCTTTTTAGGCTTTTTGTCACTTTTAAAGTACCTAGTGCATTATAGGAAGAAGTGGACTTTGCCATTTTGAGGAATTTCAAAGAGGACCACCTTTCAGATGGTATGGTGTCCACAATTTGTGTCAGGCAGAAAAAAATTCTGGAGAGTGCCATGAAAGACATTTCCAGAGTTACTTTTTCTTGGACCCATTCACCATACATTGATTTTGTTGGAGAAGATGGAGATGACATGGGGGGACCACAGCTGGAGTTTTTTAGGTATGAGAACCTCAATGACCTAACTTAACTTTTTATACCTAATGTGTGTATGTTTTAAGGACATCTGAACTGTTGTATTTTTCTTTTCTGTTGATTTATTCTAGACTCTTGATGATAGGGGTACAGACTGCTCTTGGTATTTTTGAGGGAAAAGCTGGCCAGGTCTTGTTATGACCAAGCAGCATTAGACCACCATAAATATTTCGAAGGTGGCAATCTCATTGCTTGGTCAATTGCACACAGTGGTCCATGTATCAAAGCGCTGGATCCCTGCCTCTTCTAGCTGATGTGTGGCCAGGAGCCACCACTGGAGCAGTTTAACTGGCGTGTGCTGCCTGATCCAGATGTGCAAAGCAAAGTCAAAATGGTGTGTAATTTACACATGCATATAGTAATTTGGCAGAGACTTACAAGTGAGGTACAAAGCAAAATATCTAGTGGGGTCAGGGTGTTTAAACCTGATGCAGCAGTTACAGGAAGCCATTGGCGGTGGTGTAAGATGTTCTTTTTGGCTGATGAAAAATTAGATGGAGTTTGATAGTGCATGCTGGGTACCCCGTCAAAAAGACATTGCAGTAGTAAAGACGAGATTGACCAGAGCCTGCTCAATAAGTTGTGTTGTATAGTCTGAAAGGTAAAGGTAATTCAATAGTGATTTAATATAGTAAGTAACAAAATCATGTTAATTTTGTGCCATTTCTGTTATCTTTTCCAAACTAAATACCTACAGTGTACCTAAACAAAGTCACTTCTAATCTCACTGTAATACATGTTTTAGTACATCTTTTATATCTGTTGGTTTATAGAACAGCCAAGATGATACACCAGTTCACAGATGGAATTAATGCCTTTGGTAACCTTTGGGACGTTATCAAGAAGAACCGGATTGCCTTCCTGCCTTTGTTCGCCAACATGCAGGAACCTCTATCAAAGGCAGCCTTCAAGCCCATCTTTCATTACAATTACAGCAGTCGAGGAAGCAACAACCGTGAGGCAGAGGAGGACGCCATATACAGCTGGGAGATGGTTCTCAACATGATTGAAGGTATGTTTTATGTCTTTGGTAAGGGGTTTGAGCATTATTATGGAAACTTTATGAACGGATCTATGCGCTACACAAAGGAACCCATTGAAATTTAGTGTGACAGTGGCACTGAGATGTTATAGGAGACTGAAAATTTGCTTATACCAATGAAGACAAAGACATTAGAAAGGGACACATTGTTCAAGTCATTAAGTTTAGCTTGTGTTTCATAAGTCTACTGCAAATACTGTATTTATTGAATAAATGACTGTCATCCAATGATTAGTTGTGCTCTTCATATATTTATTTTAGAAATAAGGTAAATTTTACTTTCATTTACTTTATTCTGGCAGACAAAGCAACTCAACTGACATTCAAAGACATTCTGATTTTCGTCACGGGAGCCGATTAAGTCCCTGCCCTGGGCTTTCCAAGAAATTGACTTCTATAAACAACAGCCAGGCCAGCATTGTTTGCCCTACGCCTCAACCTGGATGGTGTGTTTGTATTTGCCAAGAGGTGTCACACAGGAGGATGAACTGCATCAGATGCTTTCTGAGGGCATAAATGACTCTTTGGGATTTGGACAGGCATAATCCATGTCAGAGAGGATAAAAATACCATCATTAGGATGAGACTTGATTAGCAGGTGCACAGAGTTAGTACTAAACAAAAAGAACATAAAAAAACAAGTGTTTACAAAATGGATATTGTTCCCCTCATATATCCTCAAATGCTGTATTTATACTGCATTGATGTTTACACATTACATTGTCAATGTAGAATATATAGTTTTCAGTCAATTCTTTCATTCTTTCAGTTCTAAAGTTGGCCCGTTATGTTCTTTGAATAATGTTTTGATGCTCTCTGGAGTTTGTTACTCCCTCGATAGCATCATAAAGCTCCTACTGCTCAGAGTTTAGGTTGTGGCTGGAACACACTGCTCGTTCAAGGTCTTCATTGTTTGCTTGTAACTAGGTGAGCTGTATGCCATGTCTTGCCAAGCCAGTTTCCAGGTTCTGTTGGCCGTAAGGGTCATCTCCAAAGACATTGAGAGCAGTTGACTCCAGTTCACGGTTGGCTAACATGCCCTTCATCCAAATCTGTGTTGGTGTACAGTTGTTAGCAGATCTGATTTTATGGTTGTTCCAAGTATGCCGGAATAAATCAAGTCTTTTTGGGATCTCTGGCTTGTAAACCACTTGCAGTGCCATTTTCTGAGTTATCTTCAGGGTTCAATATTTGTTCATCTTCAAACGAGTAGAATAGTGTGTAGAAGTAGTGCACAACCTGCTGGAAAACATCTTGCCAAAGGCATTAAATTCGTTAATTGTGTACAGACTGGCCTGTAATGTGTCTTAAATGCTCTTGTCCTTGCAGAAGGTTCATTAAAAGAGCAAAGAGAGTGTTCTTCCCCCCATGGTCCAACCTGACTCGGGAGGGTAACCTATATTGACAGGTTGCTCTAACAAAATAAGTCAGCACTGTCCAAGCTGTGTTGTCTGTGCTGCAACTCATGTAGGTGATTAATCTAGAGTCCCCATCAATACCAGCATGCGTCACAAATTCCCACCTGTAAAATATTTGAAATAATTGCAAAACCTTAATATTGTTCTATTTTCAGCAGTAGTTTTGACCTCAAAATTGAAGGTTAAAAAGGATGAAGAGAAAGATTATTAAATACTCTGCCAGTATAAAAAAATACAAGACTTGCTTCCTGATTACCAAATGAGACGCATATGGCCATCTATCTGCCACAAACAATTTGTGATCAGGTACATTGTATGTTCCCCTGGAAACAGCCTGGCTGCATCTCTGGGCTGCAGCAACTAGATCAATGCGATTAAGGGTCTCTCTCACTTGTCTTCTTGGTACAACAATCCTCTCATCATCTGAAAGGAGTCAAGACAATTAAAATAAAGTAACTTTTGTAATTTTTAGGATATTAAACTTGTGATAAATGGATTATGCTTTAGTTTTATTATTTCTGAACCGGATCTTGGAAACTGGTTGTGGAGTCTCCTGATATCAACCTCAAGGTCAGCATCAGTAATAGGAGTGAATCTGGTTCGTGCCAAAATGTGAAAAGACTTGAATTTCTTCTGCAAGAATGAGGAAGAACAGCCCAAGATTCTTGCCGTGGCTCTCACTGTAAAACCTTGAAACCTTAAAATATATATTTCTTCAGCTGTAATATCAGGTAACATGACCCAGAAAGGTTAAATCAAACATATAACGCTTTCATTTATTTATAGATTATAGATCATTTTCACCTTCATGTGTGTCTAATAACTATCTTTTCAGTTTTCTATGGAAACTTGCATTTAAAAATATTGTTCAACAGCAACACTGGCGACTAGAAAGGAAGAAAAAATAAAGGCACTATTTTAATAATAAAATGTAATAACAGGTTAATTAAACACAAATTGGGAAATGTGGAACTAATAAACCATCTTGCTAACAGTGTTGAATGTAAGTGGCTGTGGCTCAATAGGTAGAGCAGATGTCTGCTAATCACCGGCTGCCATGTCACATGCCAAAGTCCTTGGGCAAGATACTGAACCCCAAATTTCCCCTGGTGAGTCAGGTCAGCTGCATCGGTGTGAATGAGACGCAGTGTAAAGCGCTTTGAGTACCAGCTAGGTAGAAAAGTGCTATATAAGTGGAGAATATTTACCATTCTTGTGCAAGGCTAGCAGCGATGCTTATGAATACACAAATTGTTGCAGCTTTATGATTAGGTGTAAAATAAGGTAAAAAAAAAAAAAGCTCTGACTACACTCATCACATGGTTTCCAATGTCAATGCGAACAGTTATTACTATAATTACCTTAACACACTGGGAGTCGCATAGAAATACACACACACAAAAAAAAATGGGCTTAATTTGATTAGAGATCTTAGTTGTAATATTAATGCCAAACTTACCTGAATACAAACGATCGGCTGGATGGAAATCACTGTGGCAGCTGGGGGCGCACTGAGAGATCTAAGATCTGCGAGACTTCGAATGACATCGTTCATAGTCTCGGCGCTAATAGTATGTTCCATTCGCCTTATGTTAGCAATACATGCTGCATGATGACATGCTCTTTCAACTGCAATAAATCATCTTCTAATACGTCGCAGGATCGCGTCTGCCATGTTTGCCTTTCAAATTTGTCGAAATCAACTTCCTTGAACTTCCAACATTCACAGCTCCTGATTAATATTTGTGTAACTAGTTAACTAGCTAACATGTTATTGTTTAATAGAACTACTAGCGCGACTAGCACTACTACTATTAATAGTGCAACTAGGCATAGTTGGACTAATAGTATTGCAAGTGCTACTAGTGACACTAGCACTACTGGTGGTACTAGCACCATTGGTAGTTCTACCACTACTGGTAGTACTAGCACTACAGGTATTACCAGTGCCATAAGTAGTGCTAGTACTAGTGCCAGGAATAGACAATTTACCAATAAACTTAATGCATTGGAGAGTGGGTTACTCCTCCTGTGTATCATGTATTTAATTACATTGTCATAAACATGTAGTTATATATAAGACATAATACATAGGAACCACATTCATTATTGGAGACTATGAAAAGTCAATTGAACATTAATGAGGTATGAGAAGTATTGAACTAAAAATCAAAAACAAAACACCATTTATTTACTCCAAAGTTGCAGTTTTACAAATATCGAAAGTCAACAAGAAATCTTCCATTCATGATTTTAGTAAAGCTAATGATAACCATTGAGCAGATTACGTCCGTACAATTCCAAGATATAAGCACTTGCTTTAACACGCTAATACAAAGTTTGCAAACATGTACTGTAAATAATGTAAATAGCATGCTTTAACTAGTACATAATTAATAATAATTGCTTTACTTACTTTCTTTAAAACATTTACTCTAAAAAATATAAAAGTTGTATAAATATTAAGGAGAGTAATTGTATTGGCAACCCTTAAAAGGTTATGATATATGTTTTTGCCAAGATCTTTGGCTTAGCCAAAAGATATTTAAATTAATAAATATGCCAGTACATATAGTGCTTTCAAGCTGATTTCAATAATATGCATGTCACACTGGTTTGTATTCAAGCAGGCCTACCACAAATGGAAGTAAGCAGCATTACACTGAAACATTATCTGTCACAACAAGAACTGGACCAAGAAAAGACTAAGTTAGGGCAGCTTAGGCCTAGCCTATGGTGAATAACAGTAAAAAGTTAGACCCATTTCTCCTGGAAAGCACCCGAAAACAATTTGGTCAGCAGTTCTATGCTGTTTTCTTCTACCATTTTCAATATGATAATTTATAAAATTGTGAAATAGAAAAAATAAACTTATTAGCTATGGAAAGAAGTTATTTTGATTTCTTTTCTTGGAGCCTAATAATGTATTACTGTGACCAGAAATTACTTAATTGTACACCCGCATCCAGCACTGCAAAGCATTTTTTATGCTTTACTGGTAATACAATACAGTTACACTTAACAGCAGTGAAATCTCACAGGGCTTTATGGGGTTAAATTTCTGCTGGTTGGAATTCTTCCAGGAGAGCCAATAGAAAAGTTTAATACACGCCCCTTTCCCACCTCCTATTTGCCTTTTGTGCAACTAGTTAACTATTGAACATTTTCGCTCTTACTAGACAACTTGTAGATAAACTTAGCCGTACTAGTTAGTAAGGTCAAAGAGGCTTTAACTAATAAACTAGAGGTTATTTGTGCACTTACTAGTAATCTAGTAGATACTAGGAGATTCAATTCAATTCAATTTTATTTGTATAGAGCTTTTTACAATTGACATTGTCGCAAAGCAGCTTTATACAACCACAGAACAGTACATGAGCAGTGAATGTGTATGAATCATAATATTCAGGTTGTCCCTGATGAGCAAGCCGAGAGCGACGGTGTATTTTAAAATCAATGCGAAATTTCACAGGGAGCCAATGAAGTGTAGATAAGATAGGGGTGATGTGCTTGTTTCTTCTGATTCTAGTCTGGACTCTCACTGCTGTATTCTGAACTAACTGAAGCTTGTTTATGCACCTGGTTGAACAACCAGACAGTAAGGCATTACAGTAGTCCAACCTAGAGGTGATGAAAGCATGGACTCATTTTTCTGCCTCGTTTAGTGACAAAATATTCCCTATCTTGGCAATATACCTGACGTGAAAGAAAGCTGTCCTGGTGATATTATCTACATGAGCTTCAAATGAAAGACTGGAATCTAGAATCCCGTCTTTTACTGTTGCACTAGATGTAACAGAAAGGCCATCTAGAGTTATGGTGTGATCTAAAATCTTGCTTCTAGCTGCATGTGATCCTATAACTAGTACTTTTGTCTTAACCGGATTAAGCAGAAGAAAGTTAATTAGCATCCAGTCTCGTATATCCTTTACACATTGCTCAACTTTATTAAGCTGTTTGATCTCATCTGGTTTTGATGAAACATATAACTGTGTGTTGTCAGCATAACAATGAAAGTTAATACCATGCTTACAGATTATGTTGCCCAGGGGAAGCATGTAGAGGGAAAAAAGCAGTAGGCCTAAAACTGAACCCTGTGGAACACCAAACTCCACTGGAGAGCATGTGGAGTAATCGCCATTTAGATCTAAATACTGATAACGATCAGTCAAATAGGATCTAAGCCAGGAGAGGGCCGTTCCCTTAATTCCTACAACATTTTCTAATCTGTGAAGGAGAGTACGATGGTCAATGGTGTCAAAAGCTGCAGTGAGGTTTAGTAGCACAAGCATCGTGACACTATCCTGATCAGAGGCCAATAGGAGGTAATTTACTACTTTAACAACTGCAGTCTCTGTACTGTGATGAGGCTTAAATCCTGACTGATAGAGTTCGTGTATGTTATTTCAATGTAGATAGGAGCATAGCTGCCCAGCGACTATCTTTTCGAGAATCTTGGAGATAAAGGGGAGGTTTGATATCGGTCTGTAATTGGACAGCTGACAGGGGTCGAGATCAGGTTTCTTAATTAGCGGTTTAATAACTGCTAATTTAAAAGACTTTGGAACATACCCACTGCTGAGTGAAAAATTTATGATTTTCAGCAGGGGTTCTATTATTTCTGGCATTATCTGTTTTAGAAAGTGTGTCGGTATAGGGTCTAATGTACAAGTTGATGATTTAGCAGAAGAGATGAGTGAAATTAGTTCATTCTCTTCAAGGGGAGTAAAGTATTGTAGGTACTGATCTGCTGTGGTTAGTTTATCATCTGCGACAACTAAATTGTCCGGTTTTCAAGCCTGAATGTTATGCCTTAAATTTACAATTTTGTTATTGAAAAAGTTCATGAAGTCCTCACTACTGCACAACGTTGTTGTGGAGATATCTGCAGTGGTCTTCTTTCTAGTTAATTTGGCTACTGTATTAAATAAAAATCTAGGGTTATTTTTGTTGTTTTCTACAAGAGTGGCGAGATACGTTGATCTAGCTGCACTAAGAGCTTTTTTATAGTTCAGGATGCTCTCCTTCCAAGCTATCTGAAATGCTATCTGAAATACTAACAATTTAGTTTACTAAATTTTGTTTAGATCGACGAACAGACACAGTCTCAATATGCTGAACCCTGAGTGACGACTCTGTGCAGCTAGCAGACGCTTGGATTAGCCTGTTTGTCTGCTCCCTGGACTTAGCTCTGGGTAGTCACCGACTAGCTAGGCCTGATCTCAGACTATGTGCTATACTACAGGAAATGAGAGCAGCACCTTCCCGAGTGGGATGAGACCGTCCCGCCCTAACAGGCCAGCTTTTCCCTCAAAGGTACTCCAATTATCTACAAAGCCCACATTATTCACTTTTTAACTAGTAACATCACAGGCTATAACTAGTTGGCTAGTGAGGGTTTTGGCCTTGACTTGCAAACTAGTAATTTGCAAGCATGTTAAACTCACTCACTGACATGAGTCAGCTTTTTAGTAGTACTAGCCCATACTAGTTCACTAGTGCACATTTTATTCCTCACAAGTTAACTAGTAAGTTCTTTTGTTCAACTTGTACAGCCAAGTTTGCACATACAAATCCAACTACTGCACGTTTTTTGCAATCTAGTATTAATGAAATTATGTTACATATCAGTGATATGTATTAAATGTTTAATTGGCTTTCCATACTCTGGTGCACTGGGTCCAAGGATTTTCTCCTAATGGCACTGAGGGTGCCACCATTTAGCCTGTAAGGGTCTGTGTGTCCCTCCAGTACTGACCCACTGAGGCAGCATAATGTTTTCCACTGCTTCTCCAGACGCTTTGGTATCTGTCACACATGCTCATGGCTTTCTCTCATCTGTGAAAAGCACAGGGCACCAGTGGCAGACTTGCAAATTCTGGTGTTCTATGGCAAATGCCCATCCAGCTCAACTGTACCAGGCAGCAAGCACAGGCCCCACTAGAGGACATCCACCCTCAGGCCACCCTCATGAAGTCTGTTACGGATTGTTTGGTCAGATTTTGTTGTTTGGTCAGACATTTACACCAGTGGTCTGCTGGAGGTCATTTTCTAGGGCTCTGGTAGTGCTCATCCTGTTCCTCCATACACAAGGGAGCAGATACCAGTCCTGCTGATGGGTTAAGGACCGTCTATGGCCCTGTCCAGCTTTTCTGGACTACCTCCTGGAATCTCCTCCATGCTTTTAAGACCATGCTGGGAGACACAGCAAATCTTCAATAATAAATGTTGAAGTTCCATCCTGGAGGAGTTGGACTGCCTGTGCCACCTCTGCATGGTCCAGGTATTGCCTGATGCTACCAATATGTGCCACAGGCAAAACTAGTGCAAAAACAGTCAGAAAAGACAAGGAGCAAAAAACGTCAGTGGCATCCACCTCTGTCTTGTTTTTAGGGTTGTCTCATTGTTGCCCCTCCAAGGCACGTGTTGTTAATTTCATAAACACCAAAATAGCTGAAACCGATTAACAACCAACAACTCCCTCTGCTACTACAAAAATGCAGTATGTGTGCAGTTTGGCTTGAGCACAAAAAGAAAAAAGAAAATCCTGTTTTACTTTTACTTAGTACCTAACCTAACAACATTTAGTACAATGTTCAGCTGTAAACATGATTCTGTCATTGATGTTTAATAATCCACAATTATAGCTAAAATAATAGAGACATTTCTCTTGATTTTTATTCCTATTACTTCAGACTTGAACCTCACATCCCTGAATTTCACCCTTAAGTCACTTTGACTTGTGTTTAAATAGCTCCTCACTTGTCCCTCCTAAGTCTGTCTTTCAATAAAATATTGACACCTCTCTACAATACAATACAATACAAGGAAATCTAAATATCTAGGTGTGCAACCAAAGCAAATTGGCCATAACATCACTGACCTGTATAAAAGAACAGTTGAGTGTACCTACAGATGAGAATATGATTGTTTGTGCAGCACCCGTTAAAAAGCGTAATGACCCTGTGGTGGCATCAGCTATTTTCTATGCTGGTACGCAGGTTGACTTACAACTTACTTAGGAAGATAAGCTCTGTTGGTGGGTGTTCTCTTGGCTCAGTAGAGGTGGGAAAGAGAATACTGTCCAAATTACAGGACAACCTCAGTACTCGGTATACAGCTGTAAACTCAAAAACAGGCTGCTCCACCTTTGTCCCATCATAGTCCACAACCTTCATCACTGTTCTTACCAAACTGTCTCTCACACAGACTTCAACATCCATCTGATCTACCCATATGTATATTTTTCAAAAAATTTTTGCATGTACAAAATAAATTTTAAAAACATTCTATTCCTGTATTTTTAACTCTATTGTAAGTTTGCTCTAATCCTATGAACACTTTTATTTCCCCTTAAGCATAACCAATTTATTACCTTAAACTAAGGAAAATAAAAAACGATTTAGCAGTGTAAACCGCCGTTCGTTAACTAACAGATCTTAGCTTTGAAAAAAATACCACATTTAAACTACTGTATGGTTTATGCGCAGATGTTGAATTAAAATGATGAAAAAAAAACAAAAATACTGACCTTTTCTAGGTTTTCTGTTACTGCAGGAACATTTAATCAGGTGGAAAAAAATCAGTGCTTAACAATTATAGCCATCATAAAAATCTATAACTAATCTATAATCTCTAGTCCTATATACCTACATAGCCCTCATTATCTCAATCATAGTTTTTACAATTTTCTTGCTGGTTATGCTCATTTTCAATGTTAAAAAGGCAGAAATGCAGAAAAGCATTTTGACAGCCCATGGATAACCGTATGAAGATTGCTTGATTTACACTGTTACGAAGTGAGCATTCAAAGTATTATACTAGGAGCATTTAAGGTAAAATCCCGCACCCCTGGTGGGACTGTATATGGTGTGATAAAACCTCAGTCATAACAAACAAACCTAATAAACGATCTGGAAAGATTGACTTAGCTTAAGAAATTTGGTTACTTTGGTTTGCCATTTGCAAATTCCTCTAACCACACTTATGTAGATAAATTAAAACTCAAATTGGGGAAAAAGGGAGTAGTTCAATGGAAAAAATGAAGATTAAAAAATCTATATACAATTAGGTAAAAAAGTATTTGAACCCCTGCTGATTTAGTACGTTGCCCACTGACAAAGAAATTATAAGTCTAAAATTTTTATGGTAATTTATTTTAATAGTGAGAGATAGAACAACAAAATCCAGAAAAATGCATTTCAAAAAAGTTATAAACTGATTTGATTCAGTACTTCGTGGCAATTTCTTGTAGTTGGCAACCAGCTTTGCACATATTTCAGGAGGGATTCTGTCCCATTAGTCTTTGCAGATACTTTAACTCATTTAGGTTTTGAGGCTGACGTTTAGCAACTCGAACCTTCAGCTTCCTCCACAGATTTTTTATGGCATTAAGGGCTGGAGGCTGGCTGGGCCACACCGGGACCTTAATGTGCTTCTTGAGCCACTCCTTTGTTGTTTTGGGTCATTGTCATGCTTGAATACTCATCCACGGCCCATGTTCAATGGCCTGGCTGAGGGAAGGAGATGCCCAAGATCTGAGGGCCTGGTCCATCGCCACTTTGTGCAACATAATGTTTCTACCTATATGTTTGATGGTGGGGATAGTGTTCTTGGGGTCAAAGGCAGCATTACTTCTCCAAACACAGTGAGTTCCGATGATGCCAAAGAGCCCGAGTTTGGTCTCATCTGACCACAACACTTTTACCCAGTTCTCCTCTGAATCATTCAGATGTTCTTTAGCAAACTTCACACGTACATGCGCTTTCTTGAGCAGAGGGGCCTTGTAGGCACTGCAGGATTTCAGTCCTTCACAGCATAATGTGTTAGCAATTGTTTTCTTGGTGACTGTGGTCCCAGCTGCCTTAAGATCATTGACAAGATCTTCCTGTTCCTCATGCATGGAGCCCCAGACCAAGGGTTAGTTATTTTTTGTTTCTTACACAGCGCTGTGTAGGTCTACAATCCTGTCCCCGACATCCTTGGACATCTCTTTAGCTTTGGCCATGGTGGAGAGTTTGAAATCTGGTTGATTGCGTCTGTGGACAGGTGTCTATAATACAGGTAATGCTACCTGGGAACCAGATATCTTGCTGATTGACAGGGGATCAAATACTTATTTCACTCATCAAAATGCAAATCAGTTTATAACATGCATCTCTCACTTTAAAAATAAACCTGCCATTAAAATTTTAGACTAATCATTTCTTTGTCAGTGGGCAAAATCAGCAGGGGATCAAATAATTCTTTCCCTCATTGTACGTAAATATATATATATATATATATAAAAAAAACAGCTTCAGGTAAACACATTGTTGATTTTTGCTCCGTTATCCCAATACAAATGTAAAAAAATATTTATAATGCTGAGAAAAGAAAGTTGGCATCTACCACCTCATCTACCATACATTTAGCCTTTTGGTTGGGCCAAAACAAAGCCTAAAGGTCTTTACTATAAAGAAAGCTAAAGTACAGTATGTCTTAACACAATGCAAGCTGGTTTAAGTTGTTTGTGATTTGTGAAGAATTTCACAAATCAAATTTCTAATCAATTTGATACCTCAGGAAGGGTTTTAAGTAAAGGTGGTGATGAAAGAAAAAAGATACATAAGACATAGAGGTTCAAACTAACAATAGCACTAAAATGCTTCAAACTCAACAATGTTTTAGTCCAACTGGACTTCCAAGTTAAACATTACTGCAAAAGACGAGGGTCTGCATTGGTGAGATGTGTTGTGTTGGTTATGGCTGAGAAATAAAAGACAATACAGGAAGAAAGGTAGGGGATTGAAGTAATAGATTGTTAATTCTTGTTAAGGCTTGTCACACACCAGAAGACTGCACAACATATGAAGATTTTACAGCTTTGGAATGGAAATTACACTGCTTTAACTGGCCAACATAATGTGTTCTGAGATGTTATAATGGCCTACTTTTACCACACCTAATCTGCCAACTGCATCTTGATAAGACGGGTGCTATTTATTTATTTTTTTTAAAGACAGTGCTGTTATCAGTCTGAACATGCCTTAAAAAAATCTAATTCTTCACTAGACTCAAAACAGTGTTATCTCATACAATTTCATTTAATTTTTCTAAATGTCGTATCTCACTTTCCTGCTACCGTCTATAAAATGCTGGACCTCTGGCACACTTTAGTTCTGCACACCACCTAGATGCATTTTCAATGAATTTGGTAAATGTGGACATCACCTAGAGATTAACAAGTTAATAACCACTGGTTAAAAAAAAAAAAAAAAAAAAAAAAAAGAAAGAAAGAAGAAAAAAGTCTCTGGGACTGAAAAAATAATTTTGGCCATAGAAGAGGACTGAAGATGTTTTGTTAGGACAAAAACACAAGTTCAGAATACATTTACAGCTCCCAATCATGACAATCTGTACCCCGTGTAGCCTTCTAGGTGTGAGGTAGGATCCCAGTTAGCATGCAGCTTCCAATAAGGGGAGAGAGTGGGTTGGTATGGCTCTTTAGTAACAAAACATAATTATCTTAATTCCATAATAAATAAATAAAACAAAAAACAAACAAAAAAAACAAAAACAAAAATGTTTGTCAAATCTTACTCAATGCAGAATACAAGTGAAAAAAACATTTACAAATAACTGTGGCAAAATAAAAAAATGTAAGTTTGGATTTTAAAGTGTATTATATTTGTAGGAGCAGCTTTGCTCAGAGACCAATAGTGGGTGAAAATGAATAACAGCTGTTATATTAAGTGTCAGAAACAACTTAGTAGTTGGTTGTCATCAATCAGCTATTTTTGTGGCTGTGGAAATTCATCTTACGTTTCTGTATAGATACTTCTTTTTATAAAATATTTTATTCATACAATCATTTAACTATAGCAACATTACTATTTAATTTTAAGTGGCAAGATATCAGTCACACATCACCTAATAAGAACAATAGTATATAAACAAATGCAGAAAGAAAGTATTCTGGATCCATTTGAGCATGTCTCTCATTTAGCTTTTCAGTTCATCCTGTGTCTGTACACCTGTCTGACTGTCAGTGATGAGCTGATGGGAGTATTGCTGGTCCTGGTGGGGGCGTGTAATTGGTACAACTCTGAGCAGTGGCTTCCACTAGCTGACCCAGAGGAGAGCCCTGCATGGCAGAACAGGCTGGCCACTGGCTTGCATTAAGTGACCCTCATGCTGGTCCATTTACAGCTGGCTCTCGGAAAATAGCACTGTGGTCGAGTCTGGTAAGAAACACAGAGATAGACATATGAATTCTTTGACGACAGAAAGAAATAATGTCCAGCAATTTATCAGAAAGGCTAGGCTAGATAGCTGAAACGCCTCTCTGTATAATGCAGCATAAAAATCCTAACTCCTCCAAATTGATCATACAGTTGAATCAGCACCTTTCTGTAAGAGACTCAACAAAACTGAACATTAGTAGTAGCACTACTAACATCTAGTGTATGTGGCTGGTTAGTGTAGTGGTAACATCACTGCCTCCCATGGGGGGTTCAAATCCCACCTTTGGCCTACCACCAGTAGGGGTCCTTAGGCAAGACCTCCTCATGCTTACCCTGCCTACCCTTGTACCCTACTTGTAAGTCACTTTGGATAAATGCGTCTGCTAAATGACTAAAATGTAAATGTATTTTAGAATAACGATAATTTAAGAGTAGCTGTGAACTGTTTTTAACAGTCTTACCTGGCATCCTCTATGGCTGGCATTTCCTCTAAAGGACCATTGGGAAGCTCCACAGTGGACAGACACTTGTCACTGAAGGAGACAAAGAAAAGTAGAGAACAACTTCACTAAATAGCAAGTCTGAAATAAAATATATAAAGAATCACTACATCATGTTCTAATAGAAACTAAAGTAGTAAACGTGCAATGTAATCTGCCCCTAACCCCCACCCACACCCACACCCCAAGAAGAACAAGAACATACTAGCACAAATTACGGATTTGCCTTAGCAGACAGTGCAAGTTGAAAATGTATAATACATTAAAAGGTAAAAGTAAGTGTTGTGTGGTGCGCAATAAGCGGTGTTTGTGTGTATTGTGTGTCTGACCCTGATTTGGTACAGGAAGTTGCAGCTGAGCTGATGCCTGTTCTATCCAAATCCACACCCTCCACTACGGAGTATTTTTCAGATGAAGCACTCTTCTTGTCATCACTGCTATGTACATGTAAACATACAAGCAGACAAAGATAAATTAAAGCCAAACAGAGTGATTCATAACCAACTCCTAGCAAAGAAACACACACAACAGAGTGAGATGTGGACAGTGATGCATGCTAGACCGACTGGCAGTACACACAGTAAAACAAAGGATGGAGGTGTTAAAATGGGGTAACTCTTAATAAGTAGAAAAAGAATTCAAATGTACAGCAAATGGAGAAAGTCAACAGTTTTGTTTGTTTAGCTATGATAACAATCTGTTTGGAACTACAGAACCAGCAAATAGTAGGCAGGCCTAAAAACTTGGACACTGATTGGACCAAAATGTATTGTGCTAGCCGCCAGTCTTGCTTTGTCTCAGAGAACCACCAATAACTTGGATGAGGCCTCAATCAAAGCAACACACCAACAAACATTCATATATAATTCACAATCAAGATGCTACATAACAGTCACTCAGCTTTTGTTGTTTAAGAGAACTAGCTGTAATGCCTTAAGAAGAAGGAGCGTCTATATAAAAATGTTATGGCTGCATCTGTGGAACATTTTATTCTTCCACCAAGTGCAACAACATTCGTTATGCGTGGTTTAAAGCAGTCTTAGTGAAAACTAACAAAAACAGAAATCATTGAAGCTATTGAAACTCAATACTGTATGCCTACAGTTCTTGGACACTTTCACTTGTCACTTTCCAGCTACATAAGATATATAATGAATTTTCTTATGAATACCTAATTTTTGTGATATATGAACTAAAAGTAAAAAAGCATTGATCCTTCTACATGAACATTATAGGTAAACTTATACTGAGGTTTTTAATAGAGTGTTACAAGTATTTAAGAGGTGTAATGATGTAAATGTACATGTATATATTCTGATGTATATGTTCCTGTCATCACACTGTAGGTAGTAGGTAAAACAATTCTTGTCATTATTCAGATTAACTACAATGAAAACTGAGATTAGAACAGTTTGTATTATTCATAGTTACATAAAATATTCCATTCCAAATATTCCATCATAATTTATTATATTGGTTTGGCCTGTTAAGAACAAGCTGTTTCAAAACGTAATCAGCTAACAAACTACACTTGGAGAACACTTTTGGTAGAAACACATGCAGAATGAAGATAATGAAGGAAACAAACAAGGAGCCAAAACCAAAAAAGACCAAAATTGGGAAAGAAAAGTTGGTGGTTGACGTGACAAGACTAACATCACGGCTGCAGGCTGATCTCTGATTGGCTGTACATACCGATAACATTTCAACACTCTGAAGAAAACACCCACAACGCACAGCAAGAGAGAGAAGGGAAGCTCAGGTTGTAAGTGTTGCTTAATTAATCAGACAGTTGTTATTTACTCAGACAATATAATGCAGCAACAACTAGGAGACAGAGGACAAATACTTGCAGACTTAGTGAAGTAGTTCACATTGGCAACATTGTTATAACTCACATATAAACAGTCCCTCTGTATGACTAATAGGTATAGCTTACAGCCATAAAACTTTTAGAGTTTCATAATTTGTGAAAAATAGATCTGTACTCAGCTTGAATTTAATACATTGTATTTAAATATTGACATTTGTTCATGGTGAACAATGTATTGGAATCTTCTTCTTACTGACCAGTATAGTCACTGGTCACTAGCTGTGCTAGTTCAGTCAAACAGAAGCAGTGTATTTAGCCATATACACATACACATTTAGGGTACTCGAGCTGACAGAGGGTTATGACATAGCTATATTAAAAAAAACAATATAGACAGTATTACAGTGGTTCCCATTTAAGGTTTTACTTTAAAATAGATTCTTTGCACACATAAGTTGCTGTTTTTGTGTGGAGGTGTTTGGCAAACCTCTTGAAGACGGCAGTCTCAGTCTTGGCATCAACAGTGAGGCTAACAGTTTCTTTCATGGAGCCATTGATGACTGTCTCTGTGATGCTGCGCTGCTCACAACACACCGTTTCCTCCTCTACTTTAGCACTCTCACAGTCTTTAGACGAGGTGGACAAGGGAGAGGCCACACTAGTTTCCAACCAGCCATCACAGTCTGAGGGGTAATAAGAAGGACAACAATATCATTCATTATCATATCAATAATGATGCAGATGGTCTTGATACAGTCATATTATGTTATGTGTGACCTGAACTCTTGCTCCGTAAAAGGTGTGTAACACCCAGTATGTAAAGGAGGATTAAAAGGAAAATGAGACTGCTACCAATAGACATCTCAGTCTCCATCACTTCCAGCAAACGTAAGTGACCTGGAGAACCACAGACTGAGCTGCCTAATTTCTCATCTTAAAAGGCACCTGTCCATTTGGTGACGTTGCTTCAAATTGAATCACAAACTTTATTTACTATCTTACCCTCCTAATTGTGTATCATTATTATAACACCATTTCCTGTGGAACCATCGCCCAGTTCAGGTTCAGCAGGCAGACACCCTCTCTACATTTTAGGTTTAAAACTTTCCTTTATAGTCTGAGCTGGATCAGGTGACACTGAACCATTTCTTAGTTATGCTGCTATAGATTAGTTTCATAAGGTTTAAACCTTACATTGCAAAGTGCCTTGAGATTACTTTTGTTGTGATTTGGTAAATAAATAATAGTAAATAGAATAGAATGAACCTACTCTGTATTTTTTTGTAGTGTACGAGCAAAAAAAATACAATTGACTCACTCAATGACTTTTTAATTTGACTTTTAATTTTGACTATGCTGCTGTGACATGAATTTCCCTTCTGGGGATCAATAATTTGTTATCTTATTTTAGTTGTGTATTTGAGAGAGATATTATTAATATAAATATCGCCATCATAATCATCAACACAACAACACAAAGTACTGTGATACTTTTGGTCACTATAATCGTGATAGAAATTTTCATTCATGTGTCATTCATGTGTAGGCAGCAGTCCAGTATAACAGTTAATGTCTTTTAAGTTAATATGGAGTCCAGTTGCATCACCACAAAATAGCAGTAAGTGTCGAAAGAAAGGTTTTTCTCATCTGCAGCTACATACCTGCCATTTATGTTATTCTGATGCTTTCTCAGTCATTACCATTACATTGTCTTTGTTGGCATGGCTTCTATTTCTGTTGTGTAAGGGTGAAAATTCACAAGGAAAAAATTCCATCGGTCAGGGGCGATTATGCTCCTTTCTGGCCTCTTTTGGCTAATCTTTTAAAATCTAAAGCTAAATTCTCAAGACACACACAAAGTATGCAATAAATATGTGAATACTGAGGCCATTGATACTGCAGTTACATACAGGTATACAGGTGTCAGCAAACAGCAAGTATACCCCTAGCCATAGGGTCACATAAATTTGAAAGTTACAGGGAGCTCCTTTGTGTGCCTTCAGAGCATATTGGTGTACTTAAGTCTTACTTTCTGTAAACATGGACATCCATATGTACACACCTTCAGACTGCATGGATGCATTGACCCCCAGAGGGTCGATTGTCTCTATGCTGGTTTCCATAGCAACAGGAGAGCTGCATCTCAGAGGGTCTCTGGGGCTGAAAAAGAGCACATTTTATTAATGATGACCAAAAGCCCAAAAGTCCTGCTGTAGTTGCACCACTGCAGGCACAATAACAAAAACTAAACCACAGTTTGTCAAAATGTCCTACCTGACAGGGGTGAAACTGGAGAAATCTGCCCAGCCTGTTTCGGAGATAGAGGTGACAGCAGGGGAGGAGCTCCATGCTGCCTTGGTGGGCACTTCTGTAGAAGAGGAGGACAAAGGAGAGGAGGCAGCAGGCATGGTAGGGCTTGCAACTGGAGCCAGGGATGTACCCGTGTCCATGGGGATGTCATCAAAGTTGGCTGTCCACACTGGACCTGAAAAAAGTATGGAATTAATAAAACTATACACAAGTCATGAAGACAGATGCTAAACTTAATTAATCACAAAGATCCTTAAATTGTCTAAATCCTTCCTAATTCAAATCCAACATAAGTCTAGGTAAAAATTAAAAATGGAAACTTGTTTTACTTGCTATTTTTCTGTTCTTGGGCTGACAAGTATTTCTTCTGGGTCCACCAACCTGTATCAACTTCCATTCTGTCATCTGTGCTGTGGTTGGAAGCTTCAAATGGATCTCTTTTCACATCTTCCTCCTCTGAGTCTGTGCTCTCCTCACTGTCTGTGCTTCCTGAACTCCTGAGGCGAACACAAAAATAATGGGTTATTTCTAAACTGCATATGAATTCTTCTTCTCTTTATACCAAGGGGTGCAATAAATGTGAAAGTACAGACTGATCCACATTGGTAGAGACAATTGTTTAAAGACTAATAGCTAATGTTACCAAATAAATCAGCAGAATGTGGGTCAATAAGTGTTTATATTACTATACTATCTTCTGAATGAATTTGGTTTAAACTTGCTGGGCTAATTGCTGTGAACACACACATACAGCAAACAAAAAACTACATCTGTATATTGAGTCATGGAAATGGGATTTCTTTGTTGTCAGGAAACATTTCACTAGTCATCCAGGTAACTTAGTCAGGGATCTTATTTCTACTGACATATCTATCTATATTAGTAACAGAAGACTTCAGTAAAATATCTAATTCTATTTTGGCTGTCATAAATGTAATTTATCTAAAAAAGGCCTACTTTCATGTTTTAGGAAACATTGGATTACTGAAACTTGTGAGATAAAAAATGTATTGGTTCCTAGGGATTTATTTGTCTTTCACAAGAATATTTAAAACATACTATAATCAAAGAATTAAAAATGAAATACAAAGAAGACAAAATCTTAAAACCCAAAAGTTAATGACTGGAAAATACACTGTCAATGTTTGCTATCCTATATTATTGTTTTATACTAACAGAACCTTGCATTTTATATATTGGAATTACAGTTGGTTGCAAAGACAATTTGTGTTTAAAGTATAAGTAACAACACAAGCATAATTTAAAGATTTGTGTTTGTTTCACTTACCTGGGGCGTCTCTGCGACTCTGGCGCAAAGGTGACATCTTTGTCATCCCAGATATCCTCCTCATCTGAACCAGCATCTTCAAATTGCTGAATTTTCTCTTTACAGCGTGCTTCAAACAAAGCTATATTTGCCTAAGGAAAGACACAAAATTCCATTTTTGTGTTATATGCTTTGGTTACATATGTGTATTTTGTTTCAGCCTTTTGGTTCAAATGTATACTCCCCTATTGGAAACGTGAGGCCAGTTCCTTTATTTTTGCTGTAGACTAAAACATTTGGGTTTGACATTTGACAAGGTGAATATAAACTAAAAATCAATATTTCAGCTTTTATTTCCAGGTATTTATGTCTGGATTAGATACACAACTATAAAGATAGCACATTTTGTTTGAACCCATCCATTTTTCATGTGAGCAAAAGTACTGAAACTTGTGACTGACAGGTGTGTTTTGTTGCCAAGGTGTGTTCTATTACATTTTAAACAGGTACTTGTGAAGCTGAGGGAAGACAGAATATCAATCAGAGTCATTGCATAAACATTGGCCATAGCCAGTACAACTATTTAGAGTGTCCTAAGTGACAGACGTTGAACGGGTAGACTAAGGAAGACAACACTAGTTGATGACAGAAACATTGTGAGAGCTGTAAGAAACACCCTAAAACTGTTAATGACATTGGCAACAACGTACAGAAGATTGGAATGAAGGTATCACAATCTATTGTTTGCAGAAGACTTTCAAACCACTCATTAGCAAGAAGAATAGGAAGGCCAGGCTGAAATTTCACAAAAAGTACAGAAATCAGCCTCAAAAACCCTAGGACAAAGTTTTATGAACTGATCAGACAAAGATCAGTTCATAAAACCAAAGAACCTGTGAGGTGAGATGTGAAGTGATAGTGAAAAGTTGATGTTTGAGGAAAGACAGGATCTGTTCATGACCCAAAACATATACGTTGTCATGGCTTGGGCTTACATGGCTTCTTCTGTGAGAGGCTTAGTAATTTTCATTGACATGTGATGGCAGCAGCAAAATGAACTTTTTCTTATTCACCTCAATCTAATTCAAGTCTCAATTTTCAATACCTTTGCTCAATTGAAAAATGGGTGGGTCCAAACAAAGGGTGCTATCTTCTAAGTTGTGTACTGGATCCAGACACCAAGAAATGACAGCTTGTTGATCTTATGTATTATACTCATCTCTCGATGTCAAACCAATTGTTTTCAGTCTACAGCAAAAATAAAGGAACTGGCTTCACTTTTCCAATAGTTTTAGAGGGGAGTGAAGGTTGTAGCAAAGTGTCCTATCAGAATCAGTTTTCAGATTCTCTACAACGACCACACACTTTGTTGTATGGGAAGAACACAACTTTGTGTCATCTGTTTATAGATAAATGTCACCATGAATTACTAGATACGCCATATAAATCTTTTTTTTTTATTATTATAATTAGAATTTTACTTTTTCTACCTATTCACTAACAATGTATGAATTCAATATTAATAATCAATGTACTTACACTTTCATTTGTATTCAGTGAAAAATTGATGTCTGATATTCTATCAAAGGGAATACTGTAATGTTAAAGAGAACAGAGTTGAGTTTAGTTATTGTCGTTAGGCATTCAAATGGCTACAAAAACAGGCAGACAGGCTGTAGCAAACAGATATGATCCCTCATTTTTACAGAAAAACTATGCGTGCCAGTATTATGATAAAAGAGACAGTAATGAGAAAAGAGAAATAGAGATATATGAGCTAAACTTGTAGAATTGCTCTTGTCAAAGGTGAAAATCCACATTCCAAACTTCAAAATTGACTGAGATAAGCTAGCAGTTTTATCTGTATTTCCTGTAATGTAATGACCAAGGCAGGTCTTCTTTTGTTTTAAACCATTAAGAATGCTATTACCATATTATATCAGTCAAAAGATAAATAAATTCAATAAAAATGAAACATTTCATATTGCCCACTAGTCAGAAAAATTAAAATGACAGTAAATGTATTTTACACATTTACTGTCATTGTCAGTGTATTCCAAATGACAACAAACCCCACTCTACAGTCCAACTTGTGCTTTTGTAAGAGCTGGAAAGTACCTAACATGTATTAGCTTAAAGTGGAATTAAATATTCTGGATGCTGCTGGGGCCTATATTAAAGTCCAGTTAAATGTTACACTATTTTAAGTTCAAAAACACATCCATATATAGGAGGAGAAGGCTATGACTCCCATATCCACCACTGATAGTGGATTAAATATACGGTCTTACTGCATTTCAGCACTGTGTTACCTCAATATGTACAGTGGCAAAAAAAACATGATCTGATCTTTATCTAAGTCAAGACAAAACAAAAATAAGTCTGATCTTTCATGTTTTTATTGAGAACAACCATAAAAACCTCTGAAAAAAGTATGTGAACCCTTGGAATAATGACCTCAAAAAAGCTAACTGGAGTCAGTCAGAGAACTACTTGACTGACAAAAAACACTCAAACTACAGGCACTTCTGTAGCTGTGGATCAGCCCAGCACATCGTTCAGGAGGAATTCTAGCCCATTCTTCCATGCAGAACTGCTTTAGCTCTGTCACATTCTTTTGACGTCCAATGTGTGGCTCTCTTCAAGTCATTCCATAGCATTGGTTTGGGTTCTGGGTTTTGATTTGGCCATTCCAAAAGGCAGATGTTGTTGTATTTTTAAAGACATTCTGTTGTGGACTTGCTTTGGTGTTTTGGGTCATTGTCCTGTTGCAGGTTCTACGAAGTTTAAGCTGACGTACAGACATTCTCACATTATCCTGCAGATTTTTTTTTTGATACATTTGGGAAGTCATCTTCCTCTCAATCACTGCAAGCTGGCCCAAATCATGGTGTTTCCTCCACCATACTTTACGATTTGGATGGAAGGAAGGACATTTTCATGAAAATGTGCAGTGACCTTTTTATGCCAGATGTAGTGTTATGGGTTCGTTTCAAATAGTTCTTAGCTTCATCATCATACCACTCTACTGCTTTGGATTGTCAATGCTCTTGCCTAACTGTAGACTAACGAAAGTCTTGCACTTTGCAAACTTTCCCAGCTTTATTTAAATAATAAATTCTTGATCACAGATCCTCTGAAAGTTCCTTTTGGCCAGGCAAGGCAACCCTTCAAATAATGTTGTTAACAGGACTCCAGGTTTGATAGACGCCAGTTAGCATTTTTTGAGGTCCAAGAGTTCACATACATTTTCCACTAGCACTAAGAGATTTTTGTAATTGTTCTCAATAAAGACATGAAAGATCAGAATTTTTTGTCATTATTATTTTAGGCACATCATATTTGTCTTGACGAAGACGAAGATCAGATCATCATTTATTCAGATGTGATGATTTTGGATGAACAAATATAGAAACGTATATAGTCAGCCACTGTAATGATATTACAATCTACTCAACACATTATGATGAATGCTACAAATACAGGATGAGGTGCAAGAGAACTGCCCTAAATATTACATCTTTTGCATTCTTACAGCTGTAGCTTTTAATGCTAAAATGTATGTGTCCTAGTTCTTCGCAAGCAGTAGGTATCAATTTGCACTAAGTGCACACTGGAAATAAAGAACATTAATACAGCATTGTTACATATGTCTAGTGTATGTTAGTTCAGGCCTTCGGAAAGCCAAATGCCATCCCCTTGTTGGCTCTTCAGACTGCACAGAAAGAAAAACCGAAAGACAAACCTTAGACATTCCTGGAATGGGAGTATTAAGAAATAAATCAATACAACATTTGGGTAAATTACTAATTTCAACCTCATGAGTTAGGTTTCTCAAATGAGTCCAACCTTTCAGTTCAGCTGTTTTTTCTTTTTCTTTAGCCAGTGAAGGAAAATAATTGTATGTGCTATAGTGCTGTGGAAGCTTTTTGTTTTTGGATCTTATACTGGTTGTTACCAGGTATTACTAATTACTAAAAAATGCCAGTTAGTGGAATTACTTCAGATTCTCATCTCATCTAGCCCAATTTCTGTGCTGCACAAAAACAGATAAGTTTAGTCCAAAATCTATGTAGAAAAAAAAAAGCTTTTCAGTGAAAGCAGACATTTTAAAGCAAAGATTAACTATCAGCTAACTACAGCAAACTGCAATCTATGCGGAACATTATACTGTGTGCCTTTACAGTTACACATTAACATTTAGACAGCAAGTCCAGTCATGCAAGATGAGTACTCACTCCACAACATCGTCCTGGTCAGCAAACTCTTCATCATTGAAGCCAAACTGCTCAATAAAATTGGACGTCATTTGTTGCATCTGATAATCAGAAAATGCCTGGCAAAACCCAGGACCAGTGATAATGATATAGTCTTAGCTCTACACAAAGCTGATTATTACTTACATTACAGAAAAAGGTAACTATTTATTCTGAACATTGAATATATTACTTATTTTCAAGACAGATTAATACAAAAAAAAATTAAACATGCATTTACAGCAAGATGCTCTCATATTTGTTAGAAAAATGCTCTGATATTAATTAAAAAAAGTCAACTATATTGTATTTAAGGTAAGTTTAAGGATTTCAAAGCAGCATTCACAGTTAATCAAAACATGGTAGAGGTGCAGTGTTTGTGTAGATTGTAATTTTGCATGACCCATAGACACAAAGTATTTTTAAATCAGGGCCTCATTTAGTGCTCTTTAAGACTGAATGGGAAAATTGTGTCATTGACTTCCAGTAATTTAGATAGCGTTCTGACAACAGACCAAGGCAGGGTGAATGATCATAACTGAGGTTTTATAGGGAAAACTGATTACTGATCAACTTCCTAGGTGGTTGGTTCAAAAGTAATTTTGCCCAAGTCTTATAGTTGATGATAATATACTGTCTAACCATGACCAACTGTGAGTAGACAATAAATTCCAAGCAGCTGGTTAGTGTAGTGGTAAGATCACCACCTTCCATGTGGGAGACTGGAGTTCGAATCCCAGCTGTGGCCTACCTTCCTTAGGCAAGACCTCCTTATGCTTACCCTGCCTACCCTTGTAAGTTGCTTTGGATAAAAGCGTCTGCAAAATTACTAAATGTAAATCTAAATTCCACCTATATTATTCAAAGGACCTCCTGGACCTCCCGAGGAAAGAAATCACATGGCAATTTCACAAAGCTTCTGTTTAAAATGCCATATATTATCACAGACTAATGAATATTTATAGACCAATTATGTCTGTGTGGCTATGGGTCTTTTTTTGTGTGTGTGTGTGTGTGTGTGTGTGTATCTTACTTGCTGGAGAGAGGAGTCCTGGTGAAAGCCACCATCTTTGAAGTCTACTTCGTCATCACTGGAAGAATGAATGTGGTGTGTGTTTACCTAATTAAAAAAGGGCAAAGAAAGCAATATGAAGGAATTTTTTCATATGCTTTTAGTTAGAAAATCTAGCGTAATTCACATTGTCATATACTTGAAAGATCACTGTCAGGTGGAGACGTGTGTGTGTCTGTATGAAAGACACAGACACAGCTGGGGATTGAACCACAGGCCTTATAGTTAGTGGAAAACCCTTCTAATTCTTTTCCCATAGCTTTTCCAGTGACATGGCTTTGATCTTGATCACACGATCTTTGAATGTAACACTGGAGGCAATGGAAGAGCTGAGAGGAACCATAACTTTGAGGTTGACAGGGAAAAATCTAGTTGTCTTTTAGCTTAGACAGATCAGAATCAGGACATGTATTTCTACAATTTTGTGAAAAAATTATGTAGAAAAAGTGACAATTGTGGCTGTGTGACAATTAATGAGAAAGATTTTGGTTCATCCGCATCTTCACTCTAGCTGTCTAGTGACATCACCCACTTTAGCTGTGCCAACATTCCGTCATTCAAACCAATAGAGAAGTTGAAAATGGAGCAAAAAATACCTATACCTAAAACTGTCAAAACTAAAAAGTATAAAAGCTACAAAGAAGCTGACTTCCTATAGTAACAGACTCAGAATAGAATCCGGTAATCTTTTCCATGCTCTTGAGACTGTGCTCGGAGACACAGCATATCTTCTGGCAATAGCACGTATTGATGTGCCATCCTGGAAGAGTTGGAGTGCATGTGCCACCTCTGTAAGGTCTAGGTCTTGCCTCGTGCTATTAGTATTGACAATGACCCTAGCCAAATGCAAAAGTAGTGAATAGTCAGAAAAGATGATGCCTTAGCGTGTAAAACAATTCCACCAACCATGGGGGTTGTCATTTAGTGCAGTCCATAAATTTGAGACCACATGTTTACAACTGGCTGTAGGGCAGAGAGGGAGAGAGGTGAATATAAAAACATCTGTGATGTCTATGTGGTTACTCACCAGGTCAACTGTGTTTCTCTTGTTTGTATCAGTCAGCTGCCCACAAATAAAGGTCTCCCATTTTTCTCTGTCCTCTACTGGGAGCTCTGAGAGACACAAAGAATGCATGTCATATGACCATATTGTATACGACAGGTATTCTCTAAAATGAAAATACAATTAATTACTGATCTTATAATAGAGATGGAATTTTCAGTGGTTAGTATTACTGTTTCACATTATAATTATCATTAAAACCAATGTCCATTACCACACTTTTAAAAACTCCTCTGTTGAAGGGTAAAATACAGTCCAGCATCAACTAAAGGTTAGAACAGATGTCAGATGTGCTGATGTGCTGTACATCAGTGCTGAGCTGTATGTGATGGTTGCAGAGTCTGCTTAATGACCTAAGTCAACACAAACTCTGGGACCAGCTTTTGACTTGGACTCACTCTCCTTTGATGCTTTTCGATAGATACTGACCTGAACTGTATGTTGAAAATGTCAACAGTAGACTCAGTGCTTGTTAGCCTGTTAACAGTTACATATAAGTCACTGTTAACAGTTACTGTTAACAGTGACTTATATGTGCTACTTTCAGCACAACAAACAGACAAGTTGGTATAATACGTGAGTAAGACTTATTGATTTTATAAATGGTTAGCTTTCTGTAGGTGGCAGCATTTCAAAGGGGTGTATATGTGTGTGTGTGTGAGAGTGTATAAAAATATATAAATATATAAATATTTAAACCTGCCTACCTTTAAAACTGCCTTCTTCCACCTGAGGAACACTGCTAAAATTAAAAGCAACTTAAAACCTTAAAACCTCTCGACTGGACTACTGTAATTCATTACTAATAGGATGTCCCAGTAACTCCTTAAAAGGTTTCCAGTTAATCCAAAATCCTGCAGTCAGAATTCTGACTAGAAAGCAAGAGAGATCATATTCTCTTAAATTAGCTTCTCTCCACTGGCTCCCTGGAAACCCAGAATAGAATTTAAAAGTTTCCAAATGTAGAATGGGAGGTAGAGCCTTTAGTTATCAAGCTCCTCTCCGGTGAAACCAGCTCCCAAGGTTCAGGAGGCAGACACCCTCCCTAATTTTAGGACTAGACTTCATTCCTGTTTGATAAAGCTTATAGGTAGAGCTAGCTCATCTCTTAGTTACACTACTATAGACTTAGTGTATAGAGCTCCTCTCCTCTCTCCACTTATGTGCCACCATTGTATGTTGTTAACGTTTTGTTTTTCTCTCCTATGGTTCCTCCTCTCTTTCTCCTTCTCTCTGTATTTTTCTGCAGGTATCCCAGGCCTCAGAGATGTATATTTCCAGTATGCAGTTACTGGACATATGTAACTGCCCAGCTGCTTCTTGTTCTATTCTTTTCTCTACCTCTTTCCACCCAACCCCAACGGGTTAAAACAGATGGCTACCCACCCTAAGCCTGGTTCTGCTAGAGGTTCCTTTTTTTTCTTTTTAGTGCTTGCTCCAGTGGGATTTTTGGATTTTCTATATTCTATATGCAATTTTATTTTGTAATGTCTCAGACTTTACACAGAAAAGTGCCTTGAGATTACTTCTGTTGGGATTTGGTACTATATACTCTAAATAAACTAAAACTGAATTGAAAGCTTCACCACTTTGCCTGCTATCCAGTCTTTGAAGTTCCCATTTCACTGCTCAACCAGCAAGCATGTTTACACAGTCATATAGTGCTTGTTATGCTTATTATAGAGAACTATAAGGCGCAAACACAAAACAATTTAGGATAGAGAGATATCATATGTCCATTTAGAAGTGTGTCTTTACCCGAGATGAGCTGTTGTATCTGTGGTCCATTAGGGCCTTTGTCACAGTTATGAACTATAGAGTTGGCTATTCTGGTCAGATGGCCCATGTAGCCTCGTCGCCGGCCACCTTCAGCCCTTAAGACAAACAAACAAAACAAACAAACAAAAAACACACACACCAAACTATTATAATGACAGGATGTTGTAACATTTGAATATGTGTCCTTAAAGTGCCCATAGTGTCCGTTTTGGGGCCTAAAAAACATTACATTTTAAAATGTAAAAGGACATTCTGCACTGACATATACTCTGTCCGTGTCTACATACAGTCATGTCAATGTGTCAAAATGACCAAAAAGTAGATTTTGCATAATATTGGTACTTTAATGTTTTCATAGTAGGGGAACACAGAAGCCTAGGTAATGACAACACAGTAAAACATTATTATACCTAACCTAACAAAGCAGAATACTTACTGTTCTTTCTCATTGGAGCTCCAGGCATCTATGATTCTCTGTATAAACTGGCACTTTTGAAACAGCTGATGAAGAAAAATACGTGGAAATTAAACACAACCAATTCAGTGTGCCTACAATATATTCCATACTGTTGTGATAGCGATGTAAAATAAATAAAATCTCCTGCCCTGTACTAAAGATAAAACTTCATTAACTGCATATGGCAGTTTCTCAAACAGGAGAACTTGCAAGTGGTACATTAGATATTTTATGTTAATTTAAAAAATATTAGTCATGCATAATGCATGCATAATCTAAGATATTCATATTATAAGATCGATTATACATATGTAAATGTGCATTTGAAATATGTACATGTACATTCGATAAACCACATTTTACTCCTATTTGCAACGCAATTGTTACTGATGTAACCACAAACACAGTCATTACCACATTAGACATTAAATTAATTTTTCATACTGAATGATAGAAGACAATCAAAATGGATTCAAGGGTATAACATAGCAGAAAACCTGGATAAAGAAGAGGAGGATGCAGAAAATTTAGCAAGAGAGATCAAAATTAAATTACAATATATATGTTAGCTATACATAAGCGTATCTACACTGGCTGCTCATAAAATGGAGAATAGACTTTAAAAGGCTTCTCCTAACATACAAAGCATTTAATGCTCAATCGCCATCAAAGAGCTCACATTACCATATTATCGAACACATCACTCCCAAACCGGAGGTCTACTAGTGGTTCCTAGAGTTTCCCTCTCTACTTTTAAGACTAGGTTTAAAACCTACTTTTCTTCAAATACATCAACTGTCATCAAAGACATTAAAAAAGGATATTTGAGAAATTGTATTCTCTAGTATTTTAATCTTACATGCTTAATAAGGATGCTCTCCCTCGCATGCTCCTGTTCAGTATTTGGCTGGAAGTCCGTTGGGGCGCAGGGCATAGCAAGTATCATTGCTGTGCAAATCTCCACCTGAATGTGCAGGAAATTGTTCCAGATGTATTTGAAATACATGTCCTGTGGAATAAATCAAGAAAACTATGAAGACAAAATGTTAAAAATGTTAAAATACTCCAATAAGCATTGTTAATATGGCATAGTTTTTCTGTGGTTTTCCAACAAGTTGAAATAACATGTTTCTCATAAATTTTGTTGCCAACGTTTTCTTTTGGGAATGTCTTTTATTACCACAGACTGCGATCTATAGTCATGTTTTGGGCTACAGAGTTTACAATACTTTTATCTACAATATCACTACCCTGGAGACCCATGATCTACAAGACAGAGTTTTCTAATGCTGAGCAGTATGTTTCACTCTAAAAGTCCTTAACAGCCACACACACACACGTCGCCAATGACGACACAAAGCTCGGAATTGTACTGTATATATTCATTATTACATAATTTTCATTTTAGCTCATTAGTTCAGTATTACTGAACATACAGTATGTAACATAACACAATATTAATCTATTAGAACCTGTTAGCTTGGTTTTATGTTCATGAGTCTCAGTTACTGACCCTTTAAAACAATAGCTAAAGAAAGAAGAAAAAAAAAAAAAAAACTATGAAAGCAACCCAAAACAAGTATTATAAATATGCATAGTACTCACTAGTATGACTCCCATTGTGTTGAGGTTAATGAGCTCTGTGTTGATGTTATGTGTGTTGCTCTGCAACAGACTGGCCACTAGTCTGACTACATTGAGCCTGGTGTTGCCCACAGGTGGGTCCAGCACGCCCCACGTTGTCTTCATCACGTTCTTCTGTTTTAGGAGAACAAACACTGATTAGTGTAAACACAGGAATATATTTGTATATAGCATGGTTTTAAATGGCACCCTATTTCAGGGTACATAGCAATAGAGCCACCATATTGTTTTCATTTACATGACATGAATGAAAACAATACTGTGGCCCTAAGAGCTCAACATGCTGCAACTTAAAACAAAGAACAGACAAAACACAATCACAGCACGCATTCACCATGGCATTGTTTTCATAAGCTTTTGCAATGTCACAACATTTATTCCTGTCCAGAATTGCATTAATTTTTTCGCCTAGATCTTCTATTGATGATGGGAGAGTTGGACTGCTGCACCATGTCTTCTCCAGCACATCCTAAAGATTCTCAATGGGCCTAAGGCCTGGAATCTGTGGTGGTCAACCCATAAATATGATTTAATTTAATTATTTAACTGCAGCAACTTAAAATGATCCTCAGTAGATTCTATAGTCCCCATGTGTCATGCAACCAGTACTGACAGTGACCCTAGCCAAATGCAAAACTAGTAAATACAGTCAGAAAAGATGAGGAAAGAAAAAAATATCAATGGCCACCACCTGTAAAACCACCGACCTTGTTTTGGGGGTCGTCTTTTGTTGCCCCTCTAACACTAAAACAGCTGAAACTGGCTGACTGGCCAGATTAACATTCCAGAAGTTGAGTTGAGTTGATGCTATACTATGATAAAACATTTTCCTTCATTTTTTTAAACAGTGTACTATAGGGACCCTGAAAACTGGTACTCTGCTTAAAATGGCTACAATTCTTGCAAGTGGTGAATTTTTCATTAAAAATAGAGCTGAAAATCACATCTTGATTGTTGTATTTCAAATCCAATGTGGTGGTATATAAAGGCAAGAATTACAAAATCTCAAAGTCCAGATACTTCCAGGACTTACTGTATGTATAAACACTGCTGTAATTTATAAATGGCCACACCAAAATGTATAAAAACTGTATTACGTCCCAAACATTATGAAGTACATACAAATTGTATGTGGTAGAGCAGGGTTTGCCAACCCTGGTTCCTGAGGACCACTGTACTGCTTGTTTTCCCAACCATCCCAGCAATTACAGGTTCTGATTGGCTAAACACATTTGAATCAAGTAATCAGCGCGGGGTAAGACAAGAATTGTTGGGAAACAATCTGGACAATCCCCTACATGAACCAGGATTTGAACCCTGTGACAGAAGAACTGCCACATACAGTTTCTATCTTTAGCCGATTTATTTAAAAAATGTTATTGCTACTAAGATCCTATGATATCATAAAATACTCACTGAAATGGCAGTTTTAACTTAGTTCTGTTACTATGGTCTTTACCTTTGGAGGTTCCAGTATGAGCTGATGAAAGTCTTTAAGCCGGGGTCTCACAGCCTCCAGGATACTGTGGTTGACTGAGAATGAAGAATGGGACATCCCAGGTGGGCATTCCATATGTCCCTCAAACCTATAACCAAAGCATAGTGTAGTGAACTAGGTCTCTAAAAGCAATGTAGGCATGCCAAATATTTTGAAATGTATCACAGACTTGGGAAATAATTACACATTTGGAATCTGATACACTACACTTATTTGTCTTCTAAATCGTCATCAAGATAGTATTGACATTTATGATAATTATAGGGCTAAAGGGGTTGGACATAAAAATCTAAAATGTATTTTAGAAATGTAATTTCAATTACAATTAATAGCATTGCGACACAGAATGTCGCAAGCACTGTGACTTTCTGTGTCACAATACCTGGCAAAATCATTGATGAGATTGGGGAACATGGTAAATTACAGTACCATTAGTGTTAAGTCTTTCTAAACAAATTAGTATCTAAAAGATGACAATTTACAAAAATCCTGTATGTCAAAATGTGTGAATATTTTATTGAATTTTGAAAGGTTTGAGTAAATTATCATTCATATTGTATAATTTATCTGTGATGATGTAATGATGAGATTTCACATCTTTCTAAAAGACACTCCACAAGGAGCCAAAGAAGGTCATCTCTGAAAGGGCGGAGATTTATATTAAAGAAATATTAATGAAAAGTTGATTGGAAGTGAAATGTGTGTAGGAAAGAAATGCAGAAGCAACAGGGATAACTGCATCCTTGAGAAAATTGTTAAGCAAAGTTGATTTAAGGACTTGGGGAGAACTTCACAAGGAGTGGAGTAAAGCAGAGTAAATGCATCAAGACCAACCCCACAAATCTTCAGGAAAGGGACTACACCTGTTGCATTGCTTATCAAGCTGTTCTTGAACCAGAGATAGTGTTCTAACTAGGCTAAGGTGAAAAAGCATAGAACCATAGTTCTTGGTCCTCTTTTCAGATGAAAGTCAATTTTGCATTTAATTTGGAAAATTAAAACCCCACATCCTGTAGAAAGAGCAGTGAGGCACAGAATCCAAGCAGTTTGAATTCTGGGGTGAAGTTTCCACAGTCTGTGATGATTTGGGGCTGTGTGATCTTATCGTTTTATCACTGCTTCATTAAGTCTAAAGTCAATCCAGCAATCTACCAAGGGATTTTAGAGCACTTAATGCTTCTGTGTGCTGACACGGTTTATAGAGATGCTGATTTCCTTTTTCAGCAGGACTTGCATAACCACCATTAACTGGCTCACTATAAAGGCCTGCTTGTCCATTTTCTACTCCTAAATTCAGACAAGACAAAGGTTATTTTGTTTGGTCCTAAAAACCTCAGAGAGATGATGTCTAATCATATTCTTATCCTAGATAACATGACATTGGCCTCCAGTAATACTGTGATGAATCTTGAAGTTATATTTTAATCTCTAGAACTGCCTTCTTCCACCCGAGGAATATTGGTAAAATTAGGAGCATCCTGTCTCAACGTGATGCTGAAAAACTAGTCCTTGCATTTGTTACTTCCAGACTGGACTACTGTAATTCACTATTAATAGAATGTCCCATTGACTCCCTAAAAAGCCTCCAAGTTAAGGAATTTGAGAAAGATGAGTAACATCTGACCCAATAAACAAGACAATCTGATTGCGGCTATGAAAGTAACCAGATTTTCAATAATGCATCAACAGTGCAAAATGGTGATCGCTGCCATGCCACGCAACACTGATGCAGCAATACAAAATGAAGGAGCCTCGACCAAAAGTGCTGAGTGGATAAATGAACAAATATTTCAGAAGTAGGACATTTCTATATTGTAAATAATTTTTTGATCAATCCTATATATTGGACTTTTGATTTGAGGCAGGCCTCGGAGGCCTACAGAAGTAAGGTCTCCTGAGGTGATCGAATCAGTCAATGACCTCATTCAGTCTGACAGAAGGGTGACAGTGGATGATATTGCAAGGACTTTGAAGAGAAAAGTAAGCTTCCCAGTAAATAAGCTTCTACCTGTATTGGAAGTCCTTTTTTGAATTAAACTACAATTAGTTTTCTACTTTTTTACAATATTCTAATTTGTTAAGGTGCACATGTATAGGTTAACACTAATGGTGATAGTATTTCACTTTGTTCCTCAATCTCACCAATAATTTTGTCAAGTAGTTATCAATAGGGATGCAATACAATACCACTTGTGTACAGGCCAAGTACAAGTTAGAGTACTTGCTGGTATAAAGTATGGATACAAATACTTAATTACGCTTTATTACTACCAAAAAAATTCAAACTACCATAACTGTGTAATAACACTGAAGACAGTCATTCTGATTTAAGTTAACTGTGACTAAATTTCAGTCCTCTGTTGCTGCTTCTACTGAAAAAAGACTCAGCTGCACAACTTTTGTCAGTTTCAGCTTTAAAATAGGGATATTAATATAATAATATTATATACACAGCCCCTCAAGGGTTTTTAAGGCTACTTTTGCATTATTATTACCATAATTGTCTAATCCTAAAGTATAGTCTGTGCCCCACTGGCTGTGGCCACAGCGAGTGGGTTCAACCACTGTAACTTAACAAGATGGATACCATTTAGTTAATGGAAGCTATAACCAGCACTGTCGAGGTTTATTGAGACAAAGTATAGCTGGTTATAGCTAGTGCTGGTGATTTTGACTATTCCTATCTGTGCTTTAGTTATTATGATTCAGAATTTTCATATTAGGTCATTATAGTTAAACACTATATGAATCACTCAGTAAAGCTGTGCAGGAAAGCAGTGTTATGTATTGGTTACTGTACATCGATTTTCTGCACAGTTCTACTGAGGGACTCGCTAAAGGAAAGGAATCCGAATCGGCTTCAGTATCCCGGCAACAGACACTCTAAATCGCTGTAGGTGCAGGTGATCTGCCTCTCTGGTCTAATCTTTTAAGTAAGTAAGTGTTCAACCATCATAAATCAGCGTAAATCAGCCTCGGCAGTGCAGGTTATAATCTCCATCAACTATCTGTGTCCACATGGCTACAGTGATATCCAGTCAGCTTACATATAAGTTTATAAGCTGTTATGGTAAAGGTACAGCATGTGTGAGTAAATCGCCATTATTTCCCTACCCACCTTGGACACAGAGCAGAAAAGCAGTGCTTGCAGCTTACTTAATAAAGTTCCCCTCAGGTCCAGTGCAGTTAGGCAAAGGTTTATGTAATTTTGCAGTAAAGTGGTAAAATAGATTTATAGCAGATAACTGACAATTAGGAGTAAAAATTGTAGTAATGGACCCAATACCTGTATCAGCACATCCCTAGTTCATTGACAAAAATGTTCAAAACCTATGTATATTAATATTAATAAACCAAAACTAACTTTAAATAATCTATTTTGTCCACATTTCAAATGCTACAAAATCAACACATATTTTATATTCACTGTCAAAATAAATAACAGGTGTGGCAGAGGCCACGGGACATACGCTGGTCTCCTGGTCTCAAACAAAGTGAGGAGAATTTGAATAACGCTGACAATGGCAGATTCATTCTTCTCATTGTCGAAGATATTGGACAGCAGCTGCTCCACTGTTTCCTGCCTGAGAAGAGCAGACATGAAGATGAAGAGAAAGCAGACAAAGTAGCTTGCCAGAAGTACAGATCGATCAGTACTTTATCTGATCTACATGAATTAAGAAGTGTCTATACTTGAGTGACAATCAAAGGTCAAATCAAAATAAAAACAACACACCTTTAAGATTCAAAGAACTTTACTGATTCCTAAAGGAAACCGCTTTTCCAAAAAATTAAAGTTCCTTGAATCTTAAAATTAGCCGTGTTTTTCTATACAGTACTGCCTCCAAGAGTTCTAGTAGATAAACAAATGCATACTTTTCAAGGGTGGCCAAAAGAGGATCAGGCTCAGAGCAGCCCTGGACCTGGAACATCTGATCTCTGCTTAGTCTGATGATCTCACACAGCGACTGCGAGGCATTGGAGTGTCTCTGTGTCAGCAAAGTTGGAGAAAAACAACAAGACAAAAAATTATAAATCTGTGTTATTCAGTCTGGCTTGCTTGTATAATTTAGAATATTTTGGGATCCAATCAAAGTCTGAATATTGTTGGACTGGTTTAAACAAAAATCTTTCATGCAGAACAAAAATACCTGATGCAATAAAATGGTGTGTGTGCTGTGGTTCTCAAGAAGTCTTTTCTTTAACTTAAGTGAACTGATCTTAATGCTACTTCACCAATTTTTATTTTTGCCCATAGAGGGTATAGACAAACTCAAAACAAACTCTTGCATTATATTCCCTTTTTAACAGTATGTGTAATGACTGATTAGGCTCCCTATATCAATGTCTGCTTTCTAGTTTCACTGTCCCAGATCAGACTGCTGTGGGGCATGTTGGGGAAGAAAGTGTTTCATGCTGACAGAAACGCTGAACAAATGTCAGGGTCAGTGTGGATATAACTGTGCTACTTCAGTAGCGCGTATGCAATGCTCACGTTTCAGTGTGAATTCCCAATTGGTGTAACCAAATATTAAGTTATTAAATTTTAAAATATTTTCCAAAAGTAAATGGTCTGTACTTACATAGCGCTTTTCTGCCTTATTAATAGTCAAAGCACTTTTACACTGCTTCTTATTCATCAATTCGTATACACTCACACAGGGTCACTGTTTTACCCAAGGACACTTGGGCAAGACAGTGAAATATGACAAGAGGGAATTGACCACCCATCCCATGACTAGTTAACAATTGCTCTACCTCCTAAGCTACAGTCACCCACAACCACCGACAAGCAATAATTTTGTTTTCTTAAAGTCTGGGTGATCAAAAGCTGCAATGATATGTTGCTACTATGTAGCTGTAAGCTTAGCTTTATATACATACGCGGGGGTATTTCAAAATTCCAAATTCTCAGTTGATAGAAAACAACGCTTTCAGCTCAACTATGTGTGAGTGATGACAATTAAAAGCATGATCATAAAGAGCCCGAGTCACAGACAAAAGTTAGTAAAGTGACACATTTTATTTAACATAATCCATTAATTAATTATTTAATATCACAATAGATACTCGAATAACATTACCTGTTCATAGTCATAAAGTAATCTTAAAAGTTACTAATGCACAACGTTATTCTGTACATTGCTCATCTTTGAATATAAGTCAGACTTGGATAAATTTGCTGGTCCCTTTTCGTGAAAACAGAGGAAACCACAAGTAGCTTGTAAAATAACTAAACTCACAAAGTGAAGAAAAATGTAGGCAATAAAATACATTTTTTAAAAATTGCTTTCAAGTTTTTTTAATTATTATTATTATTTTTATTTGTAATTCAAGAGAACAACAAATACAAATTGTCTAGACAAAAACGATGGTACTATATTACTGGCATTTTAATTTCTTGGGTTATAGTGATTAGCATCACATCTGTAAGCTTTTAATTATAGTCGTTCAGCCTATTTAAATGGAAACACAAGTGGACCGTAAAAAGCAAAGAAGACTTTTGAGGAGATCTGAAAGAACATCATAGACAAACAAAATGTTAAAGGTAAAGGATCTAAGGCCAGCTGCAAGCAAGATGTGACTGCAGGGGGCAAATAAACCCCAGACTGAATAGAAGAAGAGTAGCAAGCACTATACAAGTAGTAGAAAAGAGCAAATCAGCACTTTCAGAGAGTTACAAAGCAGAAGTCCAAGTTCAACCTACATCAGTGCCTGACTGCAGAGTCACTTTTTGAGTAACAGGGGGATCAGTGGAAAACTCCACTGTCCCCAATGTCTCTGAGAGAATGCCTAAAACTAGACCATTTTGGCAAGGGAACTATAATATTTGTCCAGACCATTTTGATTTGTTGTAATATTAAGAAATATTCTGTTGATTCACAAAGCAAATGTCACGTCAGACTTGCATGTTATTTTTTCAATCTACCATTTTAGTTAGTTTGAAGAAGTTTCAAAGAAAATGGTGGTTTCTTCTGTTTTCATGCAAGGGTACCAACAAATTTGTAAACATTTTGATATTTATAGAACAGCATTGTTTTTACAAACATCTGAAAAAACTGTCCAGAAAACAATGCAATCTGGTGACTGTTGAAAAAGAATTAAGCAGATAAAAAAATTACAAATTACAATTAAACAAAAAACATGTACTGTACTTCACAGTTCTACACATCTTCCATAGCCATGGTCGAAGAAAAGAATCTGGCAGAAGCATTACCGCCATCTATTCATCACTGGGTGTGACCAGCATCTGGGGGAAAAAAAAAAAGAATTTTTATTTTGCATTTTATGACAAGTGTTACTGGCAGAGTGAGAGTAAATCACGAGTCACAAGTCTCAATAAATGCAAAAGTCACTATGTTAAGAATTAAGCAAGTCAAAAAAGTAATATGAAAAGCTAAGTTAAAAACAGTGATTAATTTTAAAAATCACTGTTGTAGTCTGTTTTAACCTTATGGATCCTACTGATACTTGATACTGCTTGGACTCATCTGTAGACAACACCTTCTTTCAGTGTCCAATGTATGTGCTCTTTTGTCCATCTTAGTCTTTTGTTTATATTAGCTAGTCTGAGATACAGACTGCCAAGTCCAGCATCCTAGAGTCTATTCACTGTTGATGCCGCTACTGGTGTGTGGATGGGTGTGTGACATGTACAATTTAATGTAGCTGCCAGTTGAGGCGTCTTTGTCTCACTCTCAAATATTTGTTTTCTTGCAGAGTTGTGCTTTGGGGCTTCCCACTCCTTTTTCTGTCTAGAACCAGTTTGTGCTGCTCTAAGTTGTTAACAGCATAATAAGAAAGCTTTAAGTTTTCTCGCAATTTCTAGCACTGAGGGGTTTTCTCAATCAATTAGCCTTTGGCAAGTTTCTATGCAAACCATTTGAAATTAATCTGATTAATTTTAATTGTTAGTGAAATGGATAAAGTTTGTTGTGAATTACATGAAAATGTGTTTTTCTTTGAAAAACAAAGAAATTGCAAGTAATTGCAAGTAACCCCAAACTACATACACACACACACACACACACACGTATGTGCATACTTATAGCATCATTTGCTTGGCTGAATCACATACGAGTTACATAATACTTCAAGTGTTAAGTGTTAGTCAAGCAAGTGTCAAGTGTTAAAATTGCGACTTGAGTCAAATCTTGGAACTGTTCTGTTACTAATACACGTTGTATTCCAACCAGATAAAATGGTTATACATTTATTTTTACTTATAATAACATATCTCAGGTGATTCAACTACATAATAGTATGTTATGACATACTCTCAACTTAGATATTTCTACCATCGTGTGTCAATGTGAATTAGGACTGTTGATACAGTGTGTTTACACAGCAATGACAGTGTGCAAAAGATACAAATTCAAAATTTTGAAATTACTTCTTAGGTTGATAATGAGGAAGTGATGTGTAGACTGAATTATATGATGTATATTATTATGCCATAATAAACTGAACTATATTGCTCATACTGTGTATGTGGCACAAAACATGCACATTACACAAAGTCTGAACTACTAAAATAAAAAGTCTATCAATTCAATATAATGACAAAAATCATCACAAAATGTCTGATCACTAATGTTACTGATATAACAAAACCATGTTAGCTTTAGATACTTACAAAGGAGGCCACATCTGAATCCAATTTGAGTCCAATAGCCGCCCGCTTCTGACATCTCCATCTTGAAAAATCCAAACTGATTTATCCTGGTTTCTGTCATTATCCCATTGTCTCTTTCCAAAGCAACACTGCTTCATCAGTCTGTATGGCCGGCCTTTCACTCCTCTCACCGGGTTAGCTGGAGTTATGCAGATTGGCCTCATGCTCCTTTATAATTTTTGCTAGGGGCGGGCAAGTTTACCTCACAGACTGTAGTACAACAACTCAAGCCAAAAAGGCTGAAATAAGAACAAAGGAGCTGCAAGGTGCAAAATGTGATGCAGCAATAGCTCAGAGACACCTCATCCTGTCCTTTGTTAATGCAGCTTAAAGGAAAAGTGGTCACACGCAAACCCCTCAACCTGTACTGTATTTATAATTAATGTTTTCAATGTTTAAGTAAAACAAACGTAATATTCCAAGGTTCTTAAGAGTCAGGGACAAGAGGAGTAAAACCCTCACAGTCAACAGAATAAACTCACATCTTCATCTTGAGATGGCTGTACCATGTCCACCAGTCTCTGAATCACCTTTTCTTCATTCAGCCACTGAAATGAAAAGAGATGGTCAGAACAACATGTTAGGAGGAACACCAACAGACAAAGACTTTCAGTTCAAAGTGAAAGATGTTTCTGACAAATTGTAGCAAGGGGGACAAAAAAAACAAAAAAAGGTTTACATTACACAAAATACAAATAAACAATGCAAAGGCAGCTAAAAGATTTTAGATAAGATTAACTACTGAGACTTCACCAAACAAACCATAAGTTAGTTATGTTATACACCAACATATCTGATTTAGTAAGATCAGATAAGAGCAGTGGGCGTTTTACAAGTGACCTCACAAAAATTGTGTGATGAACAACAGATGGAAACATGGTGGAGGCAGACATATTTACAGTCCATCCAAGTGTATTTGCTTAACTTCTTCTACATTTTGTTATGTTACAGCATTATTCCAAAATAGATTAAATTCCATTACTTTCACATGTACATGAGTAGCCTTTGCTCAAAACTTGTAATTGGTACTAAAGGTGCTTCAAGTCTTTTTAGGTATGATGCTACAACCTTGGCACATCTCTTTTTGGGCAGTTTCAACTTTCTTTGCAGTAAATCTCAAGCTCCATCTGGGCCACTCCAGGACTTTCCCAGAGTTGCCCCTTGCCACTCCTTTCTTATCTTGGCTGTGTGTTGTCACCCTAGTCTGAGGTCCAGACTGCTCTGGAACAAGTTTTTCTTTAAGGATGATTCTGTACATTGCTGCATTCATCTTTCCCTCGATCCTAACTAGTCTCCCATTTCGTGTCACTGACAAATATCCCCACAGCATGATGCTGCCACCAAGATTGCTTCACTGTAGGTATTGGCCAGGTGATGAGTGGTGAATGGTTTGCTCCAGACAACACTTGGCATTTAAGCCCAATAGTTTCATCTTTGTTTCATCAGCAGAGAATTTTGTTGAGTAAGAGTTAAGTTGAGTTTGTTGTTTGAGACCTTTAGGTTCCTTTTGGCAAACTCCTGGCAAGTTGTCATCACTCAGTTGCCTTTTACTGAGGAGTGGTTTCCATCTGGTCACTCTACCAAACAGGCCTGATTGGTGGAGGGCTCCAGTGATAGTTGTCCTTCTGGAACGTTCTCCTCTCTCCACAGAGAAACACTTAAAAATTCAGAGTGATCTCCCTCAATCACTCAGTTTGGCCGGGCAGCCCGCTCCAGGAAGACTCTAAGATAAGTGAGGTCTACAGACAATTCCTTGGATATCATCCCTTTGTTTGTGCTTTTACATGAAGTTAACTGTACGATCTTATATAGACAGGTGAACGCCTTTCCAAATCATGGCCCATCGACTGAATTTCCTACAGGAGCACTACAATTAAGTTGTAGAAACTTCTCAAGGATGATCAGTGGAAAACTGATGCACCAGAGCTCAATTTTGAGTGTCAATGTGGCAATGCTGAATACTTGCAGTATCTACATGTGATTTTTCATTTTAAATAAATTTGCAAAGATTTCAAACAAACGTCTCTCAGGTTGTGGGGCATTGATTCAATAATTTTGAGTAAAATAATGAATGTGGATACTTTCTGGAGGAACTGTAGGTACCCACCTTCATACCCCTTTAACAAAAAAGTGAACTGTATAAGGAGTACCCCTGCTCTGACAATATATGTACTTTACTGATGTCATTAACTTGAACTAAAAGTTGGTGTGACACTATTGGTGCATCCCAGGATATCTACACAGGAGTTCCCTCCAGCTGGACTAACAGCAGCTACAGTGAATAAGACAGACTTAATTTTCCATCATGGACATATGGTACAATGTAGGCATAGGCAAGTTTCTAGATGCAATGTATAGTGAGGTTTAAAAAACCTAGGGTTTCAAAAGCATAAAAATTTAACATCATACCGTTTTATAAGGCTCATCTAAGACAGAAAGTGCTGTCTCAGCTGTGTGTAACAGCCAATGAGGGTGAAACCCCAAACCTTCACCCCCGCATTAAAATAGGAAAATTCAGCTGTATTACACAGAGCCTGGGGTTTTCATGTTTGATTTTGTGAATGTTTTGTACTGCCTTACATTAAAACATCACAGTTAGTCTGATCTAAAGTTTGATCCCCAGAAACGTTGTGTAGCATTGCTGGTTGTGTATAATAGTTTTATCTGGGCAGTTATTAAATCGTGGCAAATTAAAGGTAACCTCAAAAATTTTAACTCTGTCTTGTTAAGCAACTTTGTGTTTACTTGTTCCATAAAATTATTACAATGAACATAAGTAACATCACTGGTTAAATGCGATGAATGAATTAAAGTTATAGGAAATTTTTAATTATCATTATATACTTATTATTTTTATGGATTAAGTCACATGATTACAGGCAGAAATCATTAGGGTTTATATGTGCACCTGTTCATCTGCAATTTGTCAGGTAGGAGAGAGGGTGAGTGGGTTCCCTGTGTTGTTGCCTGCTTTCATTAGTTTATTCCGTATCTTGCCATTTTTTGTCTTCATCTTTATTTTTGTATCCTTATCAAGTGCCTCTTTTGATTTCTTATTAAAAGTCATAAACGATCTTTGGATTTCAGCGTTTTTTGTGCATCTGACAAACAAGGCCCTACCCTAAGCCTCGGAGCAACCATTTCATTTGTTTCTTGAAATTGCTGCACTGTATTTCATAAATTGTTAATATTTAACCAGTTATTAAATATTTATGTTGCTGGCTACTGAAACTGGTTAAAATTGGTATCCCCAGCTATGATGAGCCGATTTAACCTAAAGGAAATGGATGGGAATCGTAATTTATTATTATTCACCTTGAGAACATCCTGTCGCAGCTGTTGTGGTTCAATGCAGGTGAGCATTCGAAGCAGCAGATCCATGATGGCTGATGTCCCAATGTGTTTGATCATTAGGTCTACAAAGTCCTCCTGCTTTCGCAGAAAATCCACTATCTGTAAGCACAGATGATAAAAAGAAAAAAGATCTTTAAACAAGATAGACAGTTGCGCTTCCTACAATATTAATAATATACAATATTCACTGATGTTAAAAAACTAAAGTGATCAGAGCATGTGATACGATCTCTAAAGGAATTATCATATCAGACGACAACTTGTACGCTACTCTAAAACAAAACCGCCTCTTCTCACCAACTCACCTGTTCAGGCTTGCGTCCTATAAGAATAGACAGGACCTTGGAAAAGAAGCTAGCCAACAGTGGGTTGAGAGGCGGCTCATTCTGGAGGAAGCCATACAATTTCATCAACAATTTTTCATCTTCTCCCAATCTGTCATTGATCTGGCTCACATCTGATGTAAGCAGCTCACATGATATGTTGGGATACCTGAAAGAAACCATAATCTAATTATTATATTTATGAAAAGCAATAGTTACAACTGTGTTAGATGATATTTACGTGGGACAAATTACCATTCAGTAAATACTTCTACAGGCAAGAGATTTACTACTACTACTGTGGCTAGAAATGTCAGTTTTTTAATGTAACATATATACACGCAAAGAGCCCCATTATCTACAACAGAGTAATAACAGTATGATGGCCACACTGCTAACTGAAAATACCACATTTTCAGAATATTACAGTATTATCATTAGACACAATAACTTTTAAATGTACCAGTAGCACCAGTGAAGGAATTATTCACCACCTTTACTAAAAGTTCTAACAAGTACCTTCACCTGCACTACTTTTAAATTTTTCTTTAGGTATTTATTTACTGCGATTGTTGTTTACACCATTCATATCACTAACTTATTTTACCACTGTGTGCCTTATTTTACTGCTGTTTAGGACATTCATATTTTTAAATGTTATCTTTTTTTTAATATGTTTTCCGGCTGTATGCTGTTTGTTTTTATTTTCTTTTTTTGGGTTGTTTTTATTTTGTTATACCAGAGACCTGCTAAATGGCATGTCATTGTTTTTACTGAACAATAACAAACGTATATGCTATTATCACAAATATACACTTAAAAGAATTCAAAGAAAGTTTGTTTTTTTAAAATTCTGAAAATACTGAGAAATGCTATTCCAGATGCTCTACACCAGGGGCCACTAACAAGGCGGACCGCGGTCCGGATCTGGACCCAGAAGCTGTCCCATACATACCCGGAGCTACAGACCAAACTGAACGTTTTGATTCCAAATCTAGCGGGGAACCTTAATTTTAACCGGCGCAGCTATTGTGATCTATACCGTAGTCATTTAGTGGATGCGAGAACGCATTGGCCAATTGAATGCGAGTTAAGCAATACCACGTGACTTCACTTAGCCAATCGAGTCTGTGGATCACAGGCGGTAAAATTTGCCACTCAACAGTAGATGAGAGAAAGTTTGAGGTTGGAAAGAAATTATTAAACAAAGAAAGTGATAACAGAGAGGAGAGAAGGAGAGATTCAGACAGAGAGGAGAGAGGGAGAGATACAGACAACAGAGAGGGAGAGATACAGACAACAGAGAGGGAGAGATACAGACGACAGAGAGGGAGAGATACAGACGACAGAGAGGGAGAGATACAGACGAAAGAGACGAGAGGAGAGATACAGACAAAAGAGACGAGAGGAGAGATACAGACGAAAGAGACGAGAGGAGAGATACAGACGAAAGAGACGAGAGGAGAGATACAGACGACAAGACTTTGTTCTGTACATTTCATTTCTTTTTTGGGGGAGACAAAGACAGATGATATATATATTACTTTATTCTGCTGCAACACATGGATGTGAAGATTCTGATTATTTAGCAACTTACAACGATAGGCAGGGTAAGCGTAAGGAGGTCTTGCCTAAGAACCCCTAATGGTGGTAGGCCGTAGCTGTGATTTGAACCCCAGTCTCCCACGTGGAATGCGGTGATCTTTCTTAATTTCCTCCTCATTACATATGAACAGAGTCTAATTTTGTGAGACCAACATGCAACTTTTCTTGTTTCCTTGTGCATTAAAATTATATCAGTGCCTTGAATGAAATTTGGTTTGAGATATTTTATGCTTTTACCAACATAAATGTGATATACAGTGTTTTATTTCAGATATGGTGTAAACAAACAGTATTGTGCAAAAGGGGATTTTAGGATTTTTCCTGGAGTTATTTGACAGCAGAGGTTTAGATGAGACTAAGATGGCTACCATATCTAATAAATCTTACTGGAATTCCATAAATTAAATATTTTACGTAAGATACACTGTGCTTCAACCACAATTTTGTTTTGTTCTATGAGCATCCCAAGTTTTAACAACAAATGTAACCATAATTTATAGTCGCAATACAGCACAGCACAGCACAGCACATCTGTCTTTAACAAAAACAAACCAAGACCCTCATTTTGTTCTCCCGACACAGCATTTTCTCTTACTTGTATTTAATCTTCTCCTCAACATCACTACTGGGTTCCTGTGTAATGAAGGTGACCAGGTCCTCCATGCACTGTGGCCTCAGCAAGAACTCAACCAGTTTATGGTTCTGGGCCTTACACTCCTGAAGGACATCATCCTCATCCATCACCTCTCTCAATGTCACATCTTCCTTCTCAAGTAGAGTGTCAATGTGGGATGTGGTATGGAGGTCAAATTTCCAAAACATGTTTGCTCTATAAGAGTGACAAAACCAATAATGATTATAATAAAGTTTATACATATTTTTCATGCATCAGTGTGTAACATTTTTTGCTAATTTTAGCACAATATTGAGAACATTTAGAAAACTTAACAGCTCTTTCTCCAGCTTACCTGTGAGTATACTGGAGTCCAGGTTGCAGAGCTCAAGTTAAAAAGAGTTGTGTTGCAGTCTATGAGAGATGAGGCCCATTCCAGGCTAGCTGGACAAACAGACAGGCAGGTAGTACTGGAGAAACTAAAAAATAGTTCCCACCTGTGACACAGAAACAAATGAAGATATGTTAAAACACTTTTACACAGTTTATCCATAGTTTATCATAGAGCAAGTTTTTTACTTAAAATAAAATAAATAGAGTACTTCTGATAAACACAGACTTTAAGGCGGTCACTTATAGCCAGAGAGCAGTCCCAAGGCTCTATTCTGCTTGAACCCAGAGCCGGAACGTACATATAATTGAGTTTTTAAATTCTAATTTGGTTGATATTACACTTCAACCGTCAACTCTTCTCTGACATTTCTTCTACACCACTACTCAGCAACAAAAACATCCTACCTGTCTCTGATTGGTCAATACTCATTGCCATTGGTTTAGGCATGAGGACAGAATGGTCAAGGTAAGAATGTCAGTCAAATACAGGCAGAGTAGGGTGAGCCTTCACTGAATAGAGCTTGCATTCTGAGTGAAAACAGTGGCAGTGATAGGGAGAGAAAAGTGTAAACATAATTTATAAAAGACAAGATAAAGAAAAGTGGTGAAATTGCAAATAAGTGTGCCATGGCTTGTGCTAAACAGTAGAAGGTAGACACTGAAATTTTAATCCAGAATGGACTGATTTTTTCCCCAGGAGGTGTACACGTGCCCGTTGGAAGCTCGAAACTGCTGCGTCACATCTGCTCTGAGACGGTGTCAGTGGTTAAAAGTGGCAATATGAAACACCACTATGAAACAAAGAACAGAATTACATGAATTACAATCGAAAATTTTGTTCACCTTTACTTTTATTTTTTAAAGTGTATAGCCCTGCAGAGTTTGGAGTTTCAAAGAAAATAAATATCTAAATGGCACTGAAATTGTTTTGTTTAATTTAAGTCGTTGACTTCACACAGTGCAGATGTTGATACAATGATTATATATAAATTGTAATGTATAATGTAATTAAATTATGATGCAACTTAAATACATTTTTCTCTATCCATACCTCCACCAAAATTGAGTATAACAATACTGCTGACTTTTTTTGTATCTTTTGTATCTTCAGATTTCTGATAAAGATCTGATCCAATTGTTGGATCGGGTGGGTGGGGGGTGGCAGTCACTGTTTAGAGCATTCAGGAGGAACAAAAAGTACAGCAATTGTGGTTTGTTTACAAGTCACATGATTAGAAACACGCTTTGATTTCCTGAAGGAAAAAATGTGATCCAATGACAGAAAGCAGTTTTTTCACTCCTATATTTTCTGTCTGGTGTTGTGCTGAGCTGTCGTGCTGAAAGAGAACACCCGCTCACTCGCTGTAAATACTCCAGCCTCTTAACTGCTGTGTTCACACATGAACTTACTCAAACATTATGTGGACTTTGTATCTGGGGCTTGCAGGATATAGTTTAGCCCCATGCAATGCCTGATCTATATCGAATATCAGGGCCGATATCTGATCATAATATCCCATCTAAACAACACTTGTAATAATGATGATAATAACAACAACAATAATAATTACAACTCAAATAACAAATACAAAACATGAAAGAAACTTTTATATTTCCTGAGTCCCTCATTCTCAACAGTTTTAAGTGCCATCATGTGCCAGTCTTTCACCAGGATTGTTCTGTTTGTAAGATCATGTGATATGCTTACATTATCGCACACATGCAAACAAGTCATCACATACCTGTTGTTAATATTACAATATGGATCATTCTCATCATGGCAAGAAATGACCACGATATATGACACAAACCATACGTTATGGCACAGCCCTACACACACACACAAACACATTTAAGGTTGTGTATAATCTTTTCCTACTTTCTTTTTTTTTCACATTTTCAACACGTCAGTTTTAACATAGGAATTCAAGGATGAGCAGAGGTAAATCTGTTTAAAATGTTGCACCACTTTAATACTAACCACGTTATTACAATATGTATTCCTATTATGACAATTGCTTGTTTTCTTTTGTATATGTAGCCCTTTGTTGTGGACCAAATATGCATGCACAATGGGTAAAGTGTGCATATAGTCCTACTCACACAAAATAATAGGTGATTCAACAGAATCAGCAACTGCCTTTAACCACAAATAGAAGTATTGCGAAAAGACAATAATTCTATAATCATGTAAAGTCACCAGACTCTAAATCAAGAGAGATAATGTATCTTGTATTACGTTGACACTGTCGTTAGCATTCAAAACAATAATAACAAAATAACAGACAAATAATTTAGGGAAAACGACCCAAATAGAATCGATCAAGACAGCTACTACGGCCAGTTTTAGAAAACTTGTGCTCCCATACCACGTAGTGTGTGCATGCTCAGAAGACAAAACAACAGCGTTTAAATAAAAACAACAAAGCTGCCGTAAGCTATACACCATATATAGAGTTACTAAAAAAACATTTAGATACCAGTTTTGATTCAAAATGCAGTAACAACTGCAAAGTAACTACAAAACTTTCTTCGTTTGATTTCGACTAACGTAAATGAGAAAAAACGCAACATAGGTTAGTTTAACATTATTTCTCTTTTGCTGCCGAAATCTACGTTTGCAGTAACTTTAGTCCACTTAGACTTAGGTCACAGTTTCCAAAAGAAACTAACGTTAGCGTTGACCGCTCAGTCGGTTCTGTCAAAATTACTAGCATAATTAGCTAGCTGTCGTTAGCTATTGTTAGCTAACCAGCCAACCTAAAATAGGAATAAAACTAACAGAGTAGAGACTATACTAAGATAATCGGTGTCAGTGAACTATGTACCTTAATTGACTGACATGGACACCAATTAAATAATGCTATGGCTCCACGGTACGCGGTAAATTGATATGCAGTGTCGGTGCTCACTATAATAAATCAAGTGTTACACCAAGAGTGTCCGACAGTAAAGTGCTAAGATGGCCAGGTATGCTTCTTGCTAGCTAGCTAACATTAGCCGGCTTTCTGAGGACTGCTAGCTAATCGTCTGTTCAGCACCAGCCGACTGCATGGGCTGCCAGGTGTACCTACCGATATATAGCGGCAAAAGACGAGTCTCCAGCATCTAGATTATCTTGCCATTATCCCTGGGCCTTAACAGAGCGAACACAAACATAAGACAACCATTAGTTAAAGAATAGAAAGCATTTAAAACGGATTCTATCGGGCGCCAAAACGTAGATCACCGGAGAGCACTTTCCAAGATGGCGGTTCCCTCAACTTCAGCGACCCCTTCCCCCACTACAACTGCAGCATTTGTCACTGGAAACTGTCACAGCACAACTATTGGTTGGAATCCGAGCTCAAACTGTGCCTGTGGAGTGTTATTGGCCACACAGCACGCCATGTCAAGGCGTCATTAATGGACGCACAACTATTGCGTAGCCCGGAAGAGGGGAGTTCTAAGTGTTTCTATTACCTATATATTGTCATTAAACTCATGTATTAACAAAAAAGTAGAGATTTTATATTTAATTTCTTATGTTGTTCCATAATCCCATTTGCTTTAATATCGCATAGCGTAAAACAAGTTCAAGAAACTCTTTGGATATTTGACAATCGCCAATTTTACTGAAGGTGGCTATGAATTGAGGTATTTGAGTATTGAAGTCAATGCCTAAATAATAAATGGGTATATAGATGAAAAATAAAATAAGTGTGAATAATTCAATAATTTCAATTAATTCGAATGAATATTTCTTTATTTGTTGTCATATAGGTATTTTAATTTATTCCATCTATTTTATTTATTTATTTATTTTTACTTCTGTCAGTTTATCTGAGGTTATCTGACCTGTAATTCATACTCTGACTAAGCCAGTTTCTTTTCTTGCTGACAACTTCTCCAGCTTTAGAAAGCATACATTCACATGGCACTGATTAGCGTGGATACATATTTTTGTGCTTGTTCCATTAGGTTAGAGGACTACTACTGTGGAAAATCTGTGTGTAGCCTGTTCACCCAAACTTTTCCAAAGGTTGAAAGCTAAAAGACAAGACAAACATGACAATAATGACCACTGAAAGGTTTCAATTTGTATATTGTTTTTACTTATTTTATCCTGCATATTCTCTTGCCTACAGAGTTGTCAACTCCACAGCTCCATCTTATCTCAGTTCAATCATTCAGGTCTACATCCCCTCCTGTCCACTGCGCTCAACCGAGGAACGTCGTCTGGTGGTACCAGCACAACACAGTCGACACCAAGGAAAACTGTTCAGCTCAGTGAACAATGGTGGTATGAGCTGCCTCTCTGCACGCTCAGCCACCTCACTTGCAATCTTTAAAAACCTGCTGAAAACAGAACTCTTCTGCATCTTCCTTTGCACTTAAAAAAAAACCTTTTCTACTCTTTTGTTCCCACATCTCCTGAACAGAAACCCCTTTTTGATAGCACTTTGCTTTGATGTTGTTTCTCCTTGACTTAGATTTTGTTTGCTTGCCTTGTTCCTCACTTGTAAGTCGCTTTGGATAATAGCGTCTGCTAAATGACTAAATGTAAATTAGGAAACTACTTATTAACATGATGGATTTTGTACATTTTGTGCTGCTGGTTCAGGTGGGGCTTATGTAGATGTGTCCAGTTAGTGCTGCATCAGCACTGCACATTAACCAGTCAGTCATTGCACTGCATGTTGTGCTTTGTCTTAACTGCAGAAACCACTGATTAACAGTGACAGGACGGCTGAGTTCTCAAAATTGTTAAACTTATTTGGGATGGTTGCACACCTACTGTGCCAGCATTTTTTATAAGTAAATTTTAATGTAATATCAAATACAGCTTACTTGCCAGGATCAAGTCAAATGAAATTACCACTAAACCTAACATTTCTGAAGATTTTAAGTAAAATTGTTGTTGTTACTTAAATGTATATATAAATAAAACCAATTATTTTTTTCATGAATAGAAACAACATTATCATTGATAATATTAAGTAAATCTTACTATTAATGTAAGTAGATTTTACTATATAGTTTTTTGTTTGACTATACATATGACTTACTTCGATTAAGTTATATTACTCATTATAATTGTCTAAATGTTGATTTTTTTTTGTCATATTATCAAATGTAATCATCTTCTGTATGAATTATCATTTATCACAAATACCACAATAGAATTCAAAATAGAATACAATTAAACAGTTTATTTTGTCAACATTAAACAATGAATATTTCACCTATTCAAGACACAAGAATTTAAAGTTACTTTCAGTACAACCTCTGAACATTTGTAATGACAACCGTTTTCCTCTGAGCCCTTTTTGGCAAGTGAAATATCAGCAGCCATTTGTGCAACATGCTCATTTTAGTGTCTGCTGTTCAAAAATAAATCAAACCTAAACATGACAAAATTTCTGTACACCGCATTTCAAAATCTTTTTTAACAGACGTTGCAAAAAATATGAGGATATATCACAAACACATACAAACAAATGCAAGAAGAAACAAACAAACAACAACATCAAAAAAGCTGTGGGGTGTCGGTGTCTTGTCCAAGGGCACCTCGACATATAGATAGATAGATGGATAGATAGATACTTTATTGATCCCCAAGGGGAAATTTTGGTGTTGCAGCAGCCATTACACACAAAAACATTTGAACATTGAGTAACATAATCTACACAACAATACACAAAACACAGTACAAGAATAACATACAGTATAGACAGTAATAACAACAAAACACACTGTAGAACTTGAATGTAAAGCGACTTAGTTACACATTGTTAAACCATCAACATGGACACTGACTCTCTGTCAAGGAGTCATTGTATAGGCTGATGGCTGTTGGCACAAATTACTTCCTGTACCTTTCCTTGTCACAGCGGAGCTGGAGAAGTCTCTGACTAAAACTGCTCCGCTGTTTGACAAGTGGGCAGTGGAGAGGATGTGAGTTGTTCTTCATGATGCTCAGCAGTTTGTGCAGCATCCTCCTCTCCACCACCTGCTCTAAAGGTTCCAGAGAAGCCCCCAGCACAGAGCCAGCTTTCCTCATCAGCTTATTCAGTTTCTTAGTGTCGCTGGCTCTGATGCTGCTGCCCCAGCAGATGACAGCAAAGAATATTGCACTGGCTACAACAGACTGGTAAAAGATCTGCAGCATCTTGTCGCACACATTAAAGGACCTGAGCTTCCTCAGGAAGTAGAGTCTACTCTGTCCCTTCCTGTATACAGCCTCTGTGTTGAACTTCCAGTCCAGTCTGTTGTCCAGGTGAACTCCCAGGTATTTGTACCTCTCCACCACCTCCACCTTCTCACCCAGAACGGACACAGTGTCAAAGCCAGTTTTCTTTCTCCTGAAGTCCACAACCATCTCCTTGGTCTTGCTTACATTCAAGGTCAGATGGTTGTTCCCACACCACTCCACAAAGCTGTCCACCAGACCTCTGTACTCTGTCTCCTCCCCACCACTGATACACCCAACCACTGCAGAGTTATCTGAGAACTTCTGCAGAAGGCAGGACTCAGTGTTGTACTGAAAGTCTGAGGTGTACAGGGTGAAGAAGAAAGGTGAGAAGACAGTCCCCTGAGGTGCTCATGTGCTACTGAGCACCTGCTCAGACTCACAACCCTGCAGTCGTACAACCTGTGGTCTGTCTGTCAGGTAGTCAATGATCCAGGAGGCTGTGGAGGAGTCTACCTGCATCTTCAGGATCTTCTCTCTCAGCAGGACAGGCTGTATGGTGTTAAAGGCACTGGAGAAATCAAAGAACGTGATCCTCACAGTGCTGTTTGCCTTGTCCAGGTCTGAGAGAGCTCGCTGGAGCAGGTAGACAATAGCATCATCTACTCCAACCCGGGGGCGAGAGGCGAACTGCAGTGGGTCTAGTGATGTCTCGACCTGATGTCTCAAATGAGTCAGAACCAGTCTCTCCAGGACCTTCATGATGTGTGAGGTGAGGGCGACTGGTCTGTAATCATTTAGAGCAGAAGGAGATGAGGTTTTTGGAACTGGCATCAGACATGATGTCTTCCAGACCTTTGGCACCTGCTCCATTCTCAGGCACAGGTTGAAGAGGTGCTGTAGAACCCAGAGAGCTGCTCAGAACAGGCCTTCAGGACTCTGGGGCTAACACCATCAGGTCCTGCTGCCTTATTCTGGTTCAGCTTCTCCAGCTGCCTCTTCACCTGGCTGCTGGTCACTGACAGATGGGTAGGGGAGGTGGGTATGGTATAGGAAGGGGAGGGGGATGACAGTGGGATAATTTTGTCTGTCAGAGTTCAGCAGTGTGTCTGGAGGTGGAGGAGGGGGAGAGGGAGGGCGGTAGTGCTGTAAACCTGTTGAAAAAAATAGTTCGGCTCGTTGGACTTGTCCAGGTTCCCATCCACCTGGTTCACCTTCTCCTTGAAGCCAGTGATCTTCTTCATTCCAGACCACACATGCTTCATGTTGTTCTGCTGGAGTTGGTTCTCCAGCTTCCTTCTGTAAGCGTCCTTACTCTGCCTCAGACTCACCCTCAGCTCTCTCTGCACAGACTTAACCTGGTCCTTGTCTCCCTCCAAAAAGGCCTTCTTCTTCTTGTTCAGCAGTTCCTTTAAGTTGCTGGTGATCCAGGGCTTGTTGTTCGAGAAGCCTGGAGGAACCAGGAATAGAACCCTAAAGCCCCTAAAGCATACTGTTAAAACTTTTAAAACAAGTGTACCTCACTGTCCTGCTCGTTTTCCATCTATCCCTGCCCTGCACATTTCTGAGGGTTTAGCACAGTGCTGGGGGGTATGCAAGGTTGAGGGCATAAATCAGCCCCATAAGAAATGCACATGCTTTAGCTGTACTGAAGCAAACTGGCAAAATATCTTTGCCTTCAAGAAGGATGGGAACATACACTGGATGCTCTCCATCAGCACAATGGACAACCAGTATCTTGAGGATTTGTCAAGTGGTGGCATTGCTGTGTACCACCTGCGCACAATTTACCAAAAAACTGCTTGATTGATTTACAGTACCTTAGTTGTTAATGCAGAATGAACACATGAAAAAGCATCATTAAACATTAGTCTATAAACATTTTTTAATATTCTTTTTGAAATAACCATTATCAGTTGTACAGCCTGGGACAAGATTGCTGCACCCTTGCATAAATGTTGCTCTCTGCTATAAACTGCCTCTGCCTCTCCTCTTTATGTTACCTGAAAATCTAGAGATTTACACCTCTACACTATTATTCCATGAGCCACATTTTAATGACACAAGCTAGCACAATTTAGTGGAATGACCACTAACCCAGAGACTCTCTGTCAGAGCTGCTTCCACTGTCTGCCTCTCATCATATAAAATTCTTCTCCTCACTTATAAATCCCTCAATAATCAGGCTCCATCTTATCTCAAAGAACTCATAGTTCCATATCTTCCAAGCAGAACTCTATGTTCTCAGACTGCAGGTTTACTTGTGGTTCCTAGAGTTTCCAAATGAAGAATGGGAGGCAGAGCCTTTAGCTATCAAGCCCCTCTCCTGTGGAACCAGCTCCCAGTTCACGTTCTGAAGGCAGACACCCTCTCTTCATTTAAGAATAGACTTAAAACATTCCTTTTTTATAAAGCTTATAGTTAGAGATGGATCAGGTGACTCTGAACCATCTCTTAGTTATGCTGATATAGGTTATTCTGCTGGGGGACCTCTACTGACAAACTGAGCTCCTCTCCTCTCTCCTTTCTCCTATATCAATGCAAATGCCACCATTGCATGTCATTAATTTTGTGTCTTCTCTCTCCTGTAGTTGTGTTTCCTCCTCTCTGTCTCCCTCTCTCTGTACTTTTCTGCAGGTATCCTTGGCCTGGAGTTGTACATCTCCAGAATCCAGTTGACCTGCCCAATGTTCTTGCTGCTTGTTATTGTCTTTATGGCTTGCTGTTCTTTTCTCTCTTCTCTTTCCACTCACCCCAACCGGTCGAGGCAGATGGCCGCCCACTATGAGCCTGGTTCTGCTGGAGGTTTCTTCCTCTAAAGGGAGTCTTTCTTCTTCTAACCCTAACCCTTACAGTGTAAGGTGCCTTGAGATAACTTCTGTTGTGAATTGGCGCTATACAAATAAAACAGAATTTAATTGAATTGAATGCTGCAGCATCAAGAAGGTGTTGTTCCAGGCCATGTCCACCTCCTGGATCAGCAGTTATGAGATCTTTATTGCCAAGTTCAGAATGACATTAAAAACATGGACAGACAAATAAAAACAATTTGCAAAGTTGTAAAAATTTATATTCCATCTGTTATTCAAACTACATTAGCATAATATTCCATCGACATGAACAGTATGTAAATATTATATACTGACCACTTTATTTGGTACACCTGTACAATTTAATCCAATCTAGTGCAGCAGGTCTGCCATAAATTATAGTATTCTTCTTGCTAAGAGTTATGTTTTGGCAACCATATATAAAATGAATGAATTCAATTCAATTCAATTTTATTTGTATAGCGCCAATTTACAACAGAAGTTATCTCAAGGCACTTTACAGTGTAAGGTTTAAGACCTTACAGAAAATATTTATACAAAAAATTATAGAGAAAACCCAACAATCCCATTTGAGCAAGCTTTAGGCAACAGTGGAGAGGAAAAACTCCCTTTAGAGGAAGAAACCTCCAGCAGAACCAGGCTCATAGTGGGCGGCCATCTGCCTCGACTGGTTGGGGTGAGTGGAAAGAGAAGAGAGAAAAGAACAGCAGGCAATAAAGACAACAACAAGCATCAAGAACATTGGGCAGATGAACTGGATTCTGGAGATGTACAGCTCCAGGCCGAGGATACCTGCAGAAAAGTACAGAGAGAGGGAGACAGAGAGGAGGAAACAAAAACTACAGGAGAGAGAAGAAACAAAGTTAATGACATGAAATGGTGGCATTTGCATTGATACAGGAGAAAGGAGAGAGGAGAGGAGCTCAGTTTATCAGTAGAGGTCCCCCAGCAGAATAACCTATATCAGCATAACTAAGAGATGGTTCAGAGTCACCTGATCCATCTCTAACTATAAGCTTTATAAAAAAGGAAAGTTTTAAGTCTAGTCTTAAATGTAGAGACGGTGTCTGCCTCCCGAACCTGAACTGGGAGCTGGTTCCACAGGAGAGGGGCTTGGTAGCTAAAGGCTCTGCCTCCCATTCTACATTTGGAAACTCTAGGAACCACAAGTAAACCTGCAGTCTGAGAACGGAGAGTTCTGCTTGGAAGATAAGGAACTATGAGGTCTTTAAGATAAGATGGAGCCTGATTATTAAGGGATTTATAAGTTAGGAGAAGAATTTTAAATTCAATTCTGGGACTAGAATATTAGAACTACTTCAGTATGGCTCCACCACCCACAATTCAATTCAATTCAATTCAATTCAATTCAATTCAGTTTTATTTGTATAGCGCCAATTCACAACAGAAGTTATCTCAAGGCACTTTACAGTGCAAGGTTTAAGACCTTACAGAGAATAATTATACAAAAAATGATATAGAAAACCCAACAATCCTATTTGACCAAGCTTTAGGTAACAGTGGAGAGGAAAAATTCCTTTTAGAGGATGAAACCTCCAGCAGAACCAGGCTCATAGTGGGCGGCCATCTGCCTCGACTAGTTGGGGTGAGTGGAAAGAGAAGAGAGAAAAGAACAGAAGACAACAAAAACAACAACAACAAGCAGCAAGAACATTGGGCATTTCCCGCTATTTCCCCAAAGGGCTCAACAAAGTATGTTTATTATAATCTCAATAATATAGTTAATTTATCACATTTCCTTCACTTAAAAAAAAAGGAAATTCTTACTGTGATGGCCGCACATGCTGCCACACAAGTGAACTGTGGATAATCCTTAGGTATTGGTATTGGTTTAGATTTATATACTTTAACCACCATAATTCAGTTTATACGTTTATAAAGATTAAGTTTATACATTTGGAAGGTAAAGAAAGAAAACAAAGTTTATTTAATATACTTTATTTAGTTTGTTTGCCAGTACATTAGTTTCTATTTATAGTGCACACATTTAGTTATCTTCTGTACTGTCATACTTATGTTTAATAATTCTTGCCTGTGTTAATATATACTATTTTGAGTTACCAGTGCAGAGGTTGCTGAGGCTGTTGCTTCTGCTGATGGCCGTCTTCTCAGGCCTGTTTTATACAGGAAGAGGCTTATTGGATTGTACTATAGCCTACCACTGGTGAGGGGGGATTTAGTATTGGCCTCAAGTAATACTGTAAGAAATCTCAGTTAGTTAGATCTCTGATCAAAGTTATCTTTGATCAGAGATCTGAGATCAGAGAAATCTCTAGAACTGCCTTTTTTCACATGAGAAACATTGTTAAAATTAGGAGCATCCTGTCCCAAAGTGATGCTGAAAAACTAGTCCATGCATTTGTTACTTCCAGACTGGACTATTGTAATTCCTTATTAATAGGATGTCCCATTTACTCATTAAAAAGCCTCTAGTTAATCCATAATCCTGCAGCCAGAGTTCTGACTGGAATTAGCAAGAGAGATCATATTTCTCCTATGTTAGCTTCTTTCCATTGGCTGCGTGTAAAATCCAGAATTGAATTAAAAATTCTTCTCCTCACTTATAAATCACTTAATAATCAGGCTCCATCTTATCTCAAAGAACTCATAGTTCCATATCTTCCAAGCAGAACTCTACGTTCTCAGAGTGCAGATTTACTTGTGGTTCCTAGAGTTTCCAAATGTAGAATGGGAGGCAGAGCCTTTAGCTATCAAGCCCCTCTCCTGTGGAACCAGTTCAGGTTCAGGAGGCAGACACCCTCTCTACATTTAAGACTAGACTTAAAACTTTCCAATGTTCTTGCTGCTTGTTGTTGTGTTTGTGCCTGCAATTCTTTTCTCTCTCCTCTTTCCACTCACCCCAACCGGTCGAGGCAGATGGCCGCCCACTATGAGCCCTGTTCTGCTGGAGGTTTCATCCTCTAAAGGGAGTTTTTCCTCTCCAATGTTGCCTAAAGCTTGCTCAAAGGGGATTGTTGGGTTTTCTATATCAATTTTTGTATATTTATACTATGTAAGGTCTTAAACCTTGCACTGTAAAGTGCCTTGAAATGACTTCTGTTGTGAATTGGCGCTATACAAATAAAACTGAATTGAATTGAATTGAACTTCAAAGAGTTCATTGTCAAGGAATTTATAATGAGGATGATCTTACCCATAGATACTTCAATATCTTAAAGTATTCATACATTTTTTATGGCTCCTATTACACACAGTCTCATAAACTACAACTCAACTGTAGTTTAAAAAACAATACAATTTTATTTAATTAAAAAAAATTACAATATTAGAGTTATGACGTGGCATAAGGAAACTTAGCGCACACACCTCTCTCTCTCTCTCTCTCTCTCACACACACACACACACACGCTCACTCCGCTCCGCCCCTGCTAAACGCAGCGCAGCAAAATCCCTCCGTTAATCGCTTGTTGCTGCCTGGTAGGGGTTCGAACACACCAGACCCACACTTAAGCCACAGACAGTCCTCGGAGAGTTTGAGATAGCTAAATGGCGATAAAAATGGATTTAAATAGCGTCATAGAACAGGTGGAGAAAGGAGAGCAAGACACTGCTTTGACGGCTCTACAGAGCTTCAACAGGCAGGTAAACATCAGCGTTACAACAGCATAACAACGGGACAAACCCGAGGTATTCGAGCGTAGGTTTTATCTTACACTCTTGGCTATTCTGTAAATGTTACTAGTTTGAGTTTAGGATCCTGTCTACATAAAAATCGCTTCTTTTTCAGCTTAGTGGGCAAGGAATACCTCTGTTTAGATGATGACGCTTACATTATTCTTGTAAGGGATGGCTTGTGGACTGTAGGTTATTATTAATTGGTATTGGTAGAAAGCTTAATGTCTTCATCCATCACTGATAAAAAGCTTGTGTTGGCTTAAGTAGCAAATATACTCACTGGCCACTTTATTAAGTACTGTATACATGTACAATTTAATTCAATCCAATACAATGCAATTGTACAGGTATACCTAACAAAGTGGTAAAATGTAAAGAATATAAATGTAAAGAAAAGCTTCTTAGGATACATACTAAAACTGTTTTAAAGCTACTTTAATTGATGATTTTTGCAATAACATTGTTACTGAATAATGGTCTGAGAAACTGCAACAATATTGTCCTGGAAATTAACACTGTAACTTTTGAAAGAAACATCAACAAAAACCCCATCAAACTAAAACAAACATTATTGTATTGCCATACAAATAATTCACTACCAGTTTAGTAGCAGCTCACAGTAAGTAGTAAGAAGTGAGGACTTCTCCTTTACTCTTGCACTTCAGTCATTTGAAGGCAGCAGATCATCTGTTCCATTGGCAGTCTCTTTTCTAGATCTAGAAGGCAATAGGATTAGATTCTCTGATACGCAAATAGAGTCTTCTACTTCCAGGTCCTGTTTTGCTATACTAAAGCACACTCAGAGATGAGCAGCTTAGTCTTGTAGGTGACTCCGTCATATAAGCTGCACAATCTGTGTTACTTAGAAGAAAGAAGTCATATTATACCCCATTTCAGGATGAAACAACTGGTCCCAGAGGTCCAGAAAATGTGTCTGTAAATTTTCATGCTGAAAAAACATGTAGATTATTAGATTGTTACTGGAATGTTCGAAAGAGCTTCAGAGTAAACAATCAGATTTGGGATGTTGGTTGCTTTAAATGTTCCCCACACCTCTTCACTGAAGCACATATGATGTAGGACAATTTGGGTTACAGCTTCAGTCCTTCTTGTCGCCTTGTTAATAGGCGAAGTCAATAAAGTACAATTAATTCAGTCTGACTGAGCAATAGGATTATATGGTCTGGTGTCACGAGGCTAGGCTCAGACTCCATTGCCAGAGACCAAATAGAGGAAAGAATGAGTATTTATTATAATACAACAGGTAGGAGATGATGTTGGGTGAGTAAGACGGTTGAAAAACGGATTGTGGTGGATGGGGTAGTAATAGAACAGAGAGTTGTTGACCTGGGTGAATTGTGGAGGGAGTCCAAAAGCGGTGGAGGGGGGGGTGGGGTGGGGGGGTGTAGTGATGGTGAACTGGAAGTGGTTGCTGACAGTGAGAGATGGTATTGATGGCCACAGTCAAGATGGCCGACCAAACGGCGAGCACGTGGAGTAGTAGGACGCAGATGGTGACTGAATGAAATTGGATTCTTGGCTAATATCTGTAGACAGGCTCCAGGAGAAGTAAGGATGGTTTTGGCAGCAGCACCATGCAAAGTAGTCCAACTTCTAACAGAGATCCTAGTGATACAAAATCCACAATCCAAAAACAGGCTTATAAATACGGTCTGAGGTCATACCGATGTCCAACTCCTAACACAGATCCTGGTGGTTACAACATCCACAATTAGAAAATCAAGGTGATAAATACAGTCCGAGGTCACATACAAGGTGGTCAAACACAGAGACAGAGCACGGTAATGAGGAGGGAAATAGAAGCAGGAACAGGTCCAGCAGAGAAAAGAGGTAGAGGGCGAGGAAGAGATTAGAGCAGGTGTGGTAGTAACACTCATGGTACCAGAGGTTCAGACAAAGGCAGATTCCAGGTTGAGCAAGGGAAGAAGGGTGAGGGAAAGAACAGATCTGGTGGTAACCATACACCACCTGGAAAAGCGCGTGAAGACGGCAAGGAGTTGTGTATGTGCTCAACCCAGACTGACTTCGTCGACCAAGATGTTGGGTCCTGGGAGCACAGAAGACGGAGCTGGTCTCCAGCTCCTGGTTGAAACTCTCTTTCTGACCGTTGGATTAGGGGTGGAAGCCAGACGACAGGCAGACAGAGATCCCCAACAGGCAACAGAAAACTGAACTGGGGTGCTCTGTCAGAAACAATGTCATGGGGGAGACTATGGTGACGGAAGATGTGTAGGATAAGCAGGTCTCTTTAGCAGATGGAAGCTTTGTCAGAGCCAAAGTGGACCATCTAGGATAAGCGGTCCGCTATGGTCAGGCTGGTGTTGAATCCCTTGGAAAGATGAAGCCCAGTGACAAAGTCCACGGGTGTGTGGAACCAAGGATGATGAGGGATGGAGAGAGGATGCAGGAGCCCCACAGGTGGTTGATGACCCAGCTTGTTTTGGGCACAGGTTGAGCAAGAGGATACAAAGGCTCAGACATCTGCCAATATAGTAGGCCACCAGAACCGCTGCCTGACCACAAAGAAAATGCACGCTGTTCCTGGATGACAAGGTAGGTGAGAGGAGTGGCACTAGTCCAGCACCGTAGAGTGAAGGTCATTAGGGACAAACAACTTATTAGGTGGACAAGCTGAAGGGGGTGGAGCGTAGGCATTGAGTACCTCTTTTTTGATGTCCAACAGGGTGACTACAAGTTGGGTGGCAGGAGGAAGGATGAACTCCTATGAGCCAGGAGATCCCAGTGGTTCGAACTGTCATGACATGGTATCTGCTTTGGTGTTTTGGTGACTTGGATAATAAGACAGGAAAAAATTAAACCTGTTGAAAAACAGGGCTACCTGGCTTGTCGGGCATTTAGGCGATTTGGCCTTTTGGAGGTACTCAAGGTTTTTATGATCTGTCCACACCAAGAAGGGCTGCTCCGCTCCCTCCAACCAGTGGCGCTATTCCTCTAGCGCTAATTTAACTGCTAGCAGCTCTCTGACATCCATCTAGAGAAAAAAGCAGAGGGTTGCATCTTGTTGCCTTTTCCCGAGTGCTCAGAAAACACCGCCCCTACAACCTGGTCAAAACCTCCACCACGAACTGGTGATCTGGGTCCGGTAAGGTCAGAATGGGTGCCGTGGTGAATCTCCCCCTCAGATGATCGAAGGCTTGCTAGGCTTCTGGGGTCCACGAGAAGCAAGTTTTGGTGGAGGTAAGAGCGTGAAGCTGGCTGGCGATGTTGCTATAACTTCTAATGAATTTCCTGTAGAAGTTAGTGAAACCCAAGAAGTGCAATAAAGCTTTCTGGGACTCGGGGGTTAGCCACTACTTCACTGTCTGGACCTTAGCAGGATCCATCTGAATCTGGCCGGTGAATCCCAGAAACAAGACTGTTTTGGCGTGGAATTGGCATTTCTCTGCTTTAACATAAAGGTTGTTCTGTAAGAGACGTTGCAATACCCTCCGCACGTGTTTCACATGTTTGGTTTCAGACTTGGAGAAAAAAAGGATGTCATCAAGGTATACAAAGACAAACTTATTCAGCATATCTCCTAATACATCATTAACTAGATTCTAAACAGAGGCATTGGTCAGTCCGAAAGGCATTACCAGGTACTCGTAGTGTCCAGAAGGAGTGTTGAATGCAGTCTTCTCAACCCGTCCAATTTTTCAAGGAGCTCTCGAGCCACTAAGTCATCCTTCATTCTTTTGTTCAATCCTTTATAAAAAATGGTGACCAAGGCAGAGTCATTCCAATCACAGAGAGCCAAGAGCTAAATTTAATGGAATACTCTGCCACTGACCTAGATCCCTGCTTGATCTCCGACAACATGATTGTCGCTTCTTTATCTGGTTTGGACGGATCAAAAATCTTGATAAGCTCCACAGAAAAAGTCTTGAATGAGAAGCAGGTGGGTGACATTCGGCTCCACTCTGCCGTTGCCCAGGCTCTCGCAGGTCCGGTGAGCAAGGAAAACACGAAACCAACCTTGGCCTGCTTGAAAACAGAGGGTTGAAACTTTTAAGTAGATGGTGCATTGTGTAAGAAATGGCTGACAGTTCTCTGGGTCTCCATTACAAATGCATCATGGGGGTTTGTTTGAGACCAGTTCACGAACAGGAGAAGGGGCTATTGCAGGTTCAGGAACAGGTGATGATTGTGAATTACAGGAGGATAGCTTGCAGTAATTTTCTCCTAGGCGTTACCAATGTCAGACAGGGCTCCCTCTACCTGTCCCTTCCAGGCCTGGTCTCTGGTGGAGTCAGTTTCATGGCCAGATAGTTCTGTCATGAGGCAGGGCTCAGACTCCATTGCCAGAGACCAAAGAGAATATTTATTATAATAAAGACACAAGTGATAGTATAAGGGATCTCTGTCGAGCACCAGCAAGAAGTAGACAACGTCTGGTGAGTAAGGCTGTTGAAGAACAGATTGTGGTGGATGGGGTAGTAATAGAACTGAGAATTGTTGACCTGGGTGAAATGTGGAGGGAGTCCAAAAGCCAGAGGTTGTGTAGTGATGGTGAACCGAAAGTGGTTGCTGACAGTGAGAACTGGTCTTAAGGTCACGGTCAAGATGGTCGACCAAAAGGAGAGTACATGGAGTTGTAGGACGCAGATGGCGACTAAGTGAAACGGAATTCTTGGTTGATATCTGTAGACAGGCACCGGGAGAAGTAAGGATGGTTCTGGCAGCAGCACCATGCGAAGTAGTCCAACTCCTAACACAGAACCTGGTGGTTACAACATCCACAATTAAGATATCAAGGTGATAAATACAGTCCGAGGTCATACACAAGGAGGTCCAACACAGAGAGAGAGAGAGCGAGAGAGAGAGACAGAGCAGGGTAATGAGGAGGGGAGTGGATGCAGGAACAGGTCCGGCACAGAGAAGAGGGAGAAGGCGAGGAAGAGAATAGACCAGGTGTGGAAGTAACACTCACGGTACCAGAGTTTCAGACAAAGGCAGGTTCCAGGTTGTTGTTGATATCACTAACAGTTGTTTTAGTTTTTCCTTACATCTTCTTCAGGACATTCCAAATGGTTGTACTGGCTATGACCAATGTTTGTGCAATGGCTCAGATTTTCCATCTTCTATTAGCTTCCCAATTGCTTGTTTTTCACACATAGACAGCTCTCTGGTTTTCATGTTGGTTACACCTCAAACCCAAATGTGTTATAAATAAAAACATCTAAAGCAATTTGATTAGGCCTTACAGGTTTAATACTTTTTGAAGGGAATTACTCAACACACTCAGTCTCAGCCTCGAGGGACATGTGACTAGTAGTTTGTATGTAGACCTTGCCTTTGCCTTGCCCCTGCCTTGCCCTGTGTTTTTGGACCCTTGGTCTCTCCTGGACTAACCTTATGGACTGTCAAAACATCCCCTGGACTACGGACCTTGGTATCTCTGCTCTTGTGAGTTTTTCCGTGCCTGTTTGGCAGAGATTTTGGTTGTTATATTTCTGGTTCAACACAGCATCTTTTGATTCTAGTTCTGTTGTAACTTTGTACCTTTGCTCTTTTTAATGTTCTTGTTTCCCTCTTGGATTCCATCTGTATTTGACTCACTGATACTCTTATACTCCTAACCCCTTCCATCCAGCGTGCACACGCCTCTTTACCTTATTCCCACATTCTTTGTATTTAAAATCCTGCACCTTTATTACCTCTGCTCCCTGTAACTTCTGCATCCACTTGGTTCTCATTCACACATATGTATTCTGTCTTGCTGCTACTAACCTTTATTCCTTTGATTGCTTTTGAGAGCATACCTCCGCCTCTCTAGATTTTCCTCCACCTGGAATATCCAACACCATATCCCATAGAGATTCCTGTCTAACCTTACTGTCAGCCTGTCCATCACCAGAGCAAACAAGAAGGGATGTAGAGCCGATCCTTGAAGCAGACCCATCTCCACCTTGAACTCCTCTCACACCTACAGCACACCTCGCCACTGTCTTACAGCTCGTCTGCACTACCTTGATATACTTCTATGCCTTTTTAGACTTCCTCAAACAAAACCACAGCTCCTCTTTCGGCTCGCTGTCATACACTTTTTTAGATCTTCGAAAACACAGTGTGACTCCTTTTGCCCATTTCTGTACTTCACCATCAACATCCTTAAAGCAAAGAGACTGCATCTGTTGTACTCTTTCTAGGCATGGAACCATATTGCTGCTCACAAATGCTTACCTCTGCCCTTAGCCTAGCTACCATTGCTCTTTCCCACAATTTCATTTTATGGCTCATGAGCTTTATCTTTGTTCCTTTCATTTTCCTTATTCATCAACTCTTTAAAGTACTCCTTTTATCTTCCTATCACTCCTGGCACTTGTTAATACATTTCCATCACTATCTTTAATCACACTAAGCCGCACATCCTTCTCATCTCTCCATCCACCTCTCCCTTATTACCGTCCAACCTAGCATACAAGCCGTGACATATGCCCTTTATTTGGCCTCAGCTACCTCTACCTTCACCTTATGCTGCATCTCCCTGTACTCCTGTCTACTATACTATCTTCTTAGCTAGTTAGCCTCTTTCTCTTCATATACGACTGAACTTCTCATGCCACCCTACGTTCATCCTCTAACTCACTCTAGAATTTATCATTTTCTTGTAACTCACATCCTACCTGTGGGTCATAACCACTAACACCACTGAACATCACACCTACAGTTTCTAGCATTAGAGTCATCACCCTATTGATACATCACCTGGAGTTTTCCTAGTAGGCAGTCATTGACTACAGATGATTTTCATCCAAATAATAAAGGCAATCCTTATTTTTGTAATTATATTAGTTTGTTCTATTTTTTATTAGCCTTCAAAAATTGGGTTGTGTGTATGAAAATGACAATTCTTGGAAGATCCCAGTGCCTGTGTCAAAGAGCCATGGCAGCATCAGGTGTTAGGGGAGAAGAGGTGGGAAATTTTGGTGATGTTTAAATGTGAAACCAGATACTGTGGTGGTTGTTTCATGGGACGAGAAACAGTGTACAGTACAGTTGTCACACAGTGGTGTGAAAAAGTGTTTGCCCCCTTACCGATTTCTTATTTTTTTTGTATGTTTGTCACACTTTAATGTGTCTGATCATCAAACTAATTGTTGTCAAAGATAACACAAGTAAACACATCATGCAGTTCTTAAATGAAGGTTTTTATTATTAAGGGTAAAAATAAATCAAAAGCTACATTGCCCTATGTGAAAAAGTGTTTGCCCCCCCTCCGTTAAAATATAACTCAACTCTGGTTCATCACACCTGAGCTCAATTTCTCTAGCTGCACCCAGCCCTGATTGCTGCCATACCTGTTTGCAATCTAGAAATCACTTAAATAGAACCTGCCTGACAAAGTGAAGTAGACCAAAAGATCCTCAAAAACAAATGAGAAAGAGAATAATTGAGATTTATCAGTCTGGAAAACATCATAAAGCCATTTCTAAACCTTTGGGACTGCAGCAAACCACAGTGAGAGCCATTATCTACAAATGGCAAAAACATGGAACAGTGGAGAACCTTCCCAGGAGCCGATCAAAATTACCCCAAGAGCGCAGCAACAACTCATCCACGAGGTCACAAAAGACCCCACAACAACAGCCAAAGAACTGCAGGCCTCACTTACCTCAATTAAGGTGAGTGTTCATGACTCCACCATAAGAAAGAGACTGGGCAAAAATGGTTTGCATGGCAGAGTTCCAAGATGAAAACACAGTAACACCGCATTTCAGAAAAAGAACATCATACCAACAGTAAAATATGGCGGTGGTAGTGTGATGGTCTGGGGCTGTTTTGCTGCGTCAGGACCTGGAAGACTTGCTGTGATAAATAGAACCATGAATTCTGCTGTGTACCAAAATATCCTGAAGGAGAATGTCCGGCCATCTGTTTGTGACCTCAAGCTGAAGCGAACTTGGATTCTGCAGCAGGACAATGATCCAAAGCTCACCAGCAAGTTCACTTCTGAATGGCTAAAGAAGAACAAAATGAAGACTTTGGAGTGGCATAGTCAAAGTCCTGACCTGAATCCAATTGAGATGCTGTGGCGTGACCTTAAAAAAGCAGTTCATCTCGAAAACCCTCCAATATGGCTGAATTACAACAATTCTGCAAAGATGAGTGGGCCAAACTTCCTGTAACAGGACTTATTGCAAGTTATTGAAAACGCTTGATTGCAGTTGCTGTTAATGGTGGCCCAACCAGTTATTAGGTTTAGGGGGCAAACACTTTACACACAGGGCAATGTAGTTTATGATTAATTGTTACCCTTAATTATAAAAACCTTCATTTAAATGTGTTTACTTGTGTTATCTTTGACTAATAATTAAATTAGTTTGATGATCAGACACATTAAAGTGTGACAAACATGCACCACTGTATATTGTGTTGAGTTTGGGAATTACGGTCTGAGGTAATCAGTGGTCCAAGAAACAGTTTTAATTTTTCTCTAACGGTGAGTGGTAGGATGGTATGCACTTAAAAAAATCCAAGTACATAACCCTCACATAACTTGGAGGTTCTTCCAGATGAGACAAAACACATTTAGAGTACCGCATCATCAACACCACCATTGTGTTCATGTTAGTTTGAACTCTTAGCTTGTCAATCAGCAATGCTACAACTTGTAAATTCATTTTCCAAATGTTCGTTCCGGGTTGGAGTATCTGTTTCTATCTGGACCTGTGTGATACTGCACACTGTGCATTTCACCAGTAAGTCCAGTCACGGTGTACCAGACATGAAACAGCTTAAAGCAGCTGGATAGTGTAGTGGTAATAATTGTTGACCTCTTTGTCAGAGACTGGGGTTTGAATTTTAGATATGGCCCACCTCCAGCAGCGTTCTTTAGGCAAAACATCCCTATGCTTACCCTGCCTTTGCCTTGTAAGTTGCTTTAAAAAAAAAGTGTCCAGTAAATGTAAAGCCCGAACAACTAGAAAACTGTCTTTTGAACAGGTTAGCATTGAGCTTCAGCAAAGCTTAGCTAAATTATCACAGTCACCAGAAGGGATGGTTATTTTAAGTAATTTTAAGTAGTTCAGGTTGTGACACTTATATTCCATGGAACATGTGCAGACAGTTTATCAAGACAACTAGTACCCTCAGCTCGATCCCAGCTTAATGGGATTTGGCTGCGGACCTTACAACTCTTATCAGTAGCTTGGAAAGTAGTGACTTCAGCTCCAGAGTGTGTATTTTCTTAGTAGTGGGTGTTTGTTTGCAGTATAATAGGCTTAGCCTTCGCAGCAGTACTTCTAACTAGCCATGTGTCAGCGTAACCTAACACATAATAATAGAACATCCTCATGAGCTGGTTTAGAATTATGAAACAACAAAAATATGTTAGTGGCAACTTAATATACGGTGTAGGACTCATCTTTGCTTTCCGTTGTCAAATTCACCTTTGCTTGTGCATGTGAAGCATCCTCTACCTGGCAACACACAAGTTCTTCAACTGTGGGGAGGACAGGTCCGGGGAAACAACACTGTCCAACATTTTGAATTTGGATTGTAGTGCAATTTTTTTTAACACAGTGTCAGTCACATCCTTTAAACAAATGGCAATTTTTGTTACATGATCCATGCTGTTTACCTTGTGTCTCTCTCTCTCTCTCTCTCTCTCTCATTACACTGCTACTGCTTGTCTACTTTACCTTCACCTTTCTTTGTGTCTTCTATTTTTTTATATTTCAGATGAACCAGTGCTTTACATTCAGCAGAGAAGAAGTACAGGAAAGACAGGTATTCCCTAATATTCAGTTCAAACTGACTGGTGGGAGTCCAGGTATTTAACCTCACTCTGTTCTATAATTGTCAGCACTTTCAGGGTTATTTAGGTCCCATGGGTCATATCACCAGACCATCATTTTGTTTGGGTCACATGACCTGTCTGGGGCAGGGATGTAATGAATGCATTGTAAGTGGCTAAAAAGCGGTGTCATAGAGCATAGAGCACTACTCTGTCAAAGTGGGTGTTCCAATTTAATGCAGTTGACAGCATATTAATAGTAAATAAATATTTTATAATAACCAACAAAAAATTATGAAAACCTTTTTCATCCCAGAGTAACCTTCATCACCTTCAACTCTGCACTGTAAAATTTGTTGTTTCAACTTAAAAACACAAGTTGTCTTCAAATTTTACACCAAGTCAATAAATGGGTTTTTATTTCTAACACAACTGAATGTTATCTTGACTAAATATTGTATGCTGTGCAAACAATTTTGTTAACTTAAACACCCTCCAAAATTAATTTGAATTCAATTTGACTTGGTAATTTCAAGATATAACTTGTCAAACTTAGTCAAACAACCATGGTACTGCAGCCAACATGGCTTCTGCCTTCTGTTTGAACCAAAATGTGCCAAAATGTACCAAAATGAATTCAAAATCATCATGTTTTGCTGCATTAAGTGGCTTTAATAAATTGTGTACTGGGGTAGGAACTGAATTTAACACCAATTGTTATCATGGTTCACATTGTCTATGCTGGTGTAAAAATAAACAACTGCGATATAATATATACATGTATTAAAGACACATAGCAAGTTTCCGTGATTACTTTTTTCTTTCTAGAACAATATTTTAAGAGCATTCACTAAATACATGCATACTGGGAAGTCTACTAATAATTTGTTTTCTATTTTATCAACTTGAGTTGACAAGTTGAGTGAACAGTATTAATTCAACTCATAATTTTGGTTAAAAAACTTCAAGTCAGAACAACTAATGTTTATAAGTTCTGTCCATAAAAACATGACATTTTAAGATGAATTATCTAAAATAAAATATAAAATTAGAATATTTAGGTTAACTTAATTAAAAAATACTTCAATATTCAGTTCCACAAAATTCCTGAATGAGAATTTACAGTGTGCAGATATTCCACTCAGGCACCAAAGGGAACCCTTAGTTGGGCTGTGCTATATCATATTGTCCACAATATAATGTGATTACAATTACACAGCAATTTACACCGAACACGTGCAGTACACAAATTCTAATATAGCTGTAATTGCTGTTATTGCTGCCTTAAACTAAATTGATGTTTTGTGTAATGCAGCGTTTGGGAGAGTTGGTCCTTGGTTTCTTGAACAGGGAGTTGCAGCCTTCTTGTCAGCTCACCTGTCTGGAAACAGTTCGAGTCTTGTCCAGAGACAAACATTGTCTAGACCCCATCATCAGCTGCTCTGCAATGTCCACTCTTGCTCGCTATGCTGGCATCGCCATGGCCAGTACTGCCACACCTGCCTACAGTCAGTCTTTGGAGTGCCAAGGTAAATCCTGCCACTGACATAAGACTTTATAGGTAATAGGTAACAACAGCAGCAAAAACTAACCAATATGTAGATATTACCATTTGCTGACATCTAGTGACTGCACTGAACATTACATGGCCACTAACTACTTATACTCAAAAGTTTGTCAGGAGGAGAACAGGATGGATGGATGGATGGGTCAGTGAAGCGCAGGGCAAATCAGTGAGGGCCGTTGCCGGTGGGACAGACCACACTGATTGACTTTACAGTTTAATGAATAAGTGCCTGAGAAGAGAAGCTGAGGTGATGAAACAAAGCAAATATTAAAGTCAGTAGGGTCTTCTAATTTTTAAATTTTCCATAATGTGTTTGTCATATCAAGGTGTGAGAGCCAGTGTAGCATAAGTGACATTTGACCAACTTTACACAATATTAGACAAATTCCAATATGTTCTGTTAATGAGTCTTTTATGCACCTGCAAGTTAGTTATGGTGTTCCACAGGGTTCTATGCTAGGTTGAAAATGCTCCTATACAGCCGTGGCCAAAAGGAGAATGACACAAGTATTTCATTTTTTTTAAGTCTGCTGCCTCAGTTTTTATGATGGCAATTTGCATGTACACTAGAATATTATAAAGAGTAAACAAATGAATTGCACTGTAGTAGTAGCTTTAGTAGTAACTACCTACTGACATCATGTCAGTGATTCTCTCATTAAAACAGGTGAGTGTCAGGGTGTTGGGTCCAAAATTACCACAACACGTTTCATACACTAAGAGATGGAGACCATAAAGCACAACAAGGACACTTGGCCTTTTTACTTGCAAGGGGAGCCGGCCTGAGGTCTTAGCATCATAAATGCTTCACCCAGGATTTCCTATCTCCAACTCCGTCCGTTCCCCCTTTGTGCAAACTTTTTATTACAAATGAGACACACCCTGAAGTTAGAGATGTGGGCTGGTATGATTAAAGGAAGATCATTTTACAAGGAAAAAGAACTCCATATAAGGATAAAACACTGCTCATAGGTGTATAGCAACAAGAACTGGTCAACTCTGAGAATGCTGACCTTTTTCTGACCTGTCCTGTTTTATGTCTGTGTGCAGCATCAGCAGAGTATAACATGTTCCTGTTGCTGACAGGATTAAACATCAAAAACAAATATCCTTCATAATGACAAGAAGTAAGAAACAATAATTAAACAAAAATGTAATAAGAGAATTAGATAATTATCAGTGAGTAAATCATTTTTACTCTAACACAGGGCTTTAACTGCCATTATCTCTCAAATAGGCTACTAAGTAGACCTGCATGCTGGGGGACAGCTTGTCATTGGCTTTATATTTCTACTATCATCATTCATGTTTTTGGTGCTATGTGTTTCCAATATGCAGTTACTGATCTTTAAATACATTTTGTTGTGATTTGGCATTATATCAGTAAATTGAAGTGAAATCTAATTGATTTATTTGGTTTTTGAGGAATAACAGTAAATTAGTAAAGAATTCATGTATGTCAGTTGGAAGAGCTCACCAAGAGTTTTCATTTTATATACTGTGTATATTTGATATACTAAATCTCAGTTTCACGCAAAATGTCACTTATGCCTATGGCTCTTACCCCTCATCTGATGAGGGGTAAGAGCCTAAACTCTTAGTTGCCTAAACTCAACACCAATGAAGTTGATTTTAGAGTCAATCTTGGGTCTGTGGTGGGATAGTCCTGCTACAGTGCTCTGCATTGCACATCTGCCATCCACCCCAACCATCTCATTGTGACTCAGTAGAAGAATAGAAGTGGTGCTTTATTGCTTCAAAAAAATCTTGCATCAGAATGTTCCCTACAAGAGCAAAAGAATGGTTTAGCTGCATAGGAACATAATTTTTAGCAGTCATGGTTGTCTATCCTAAATGAAACATTTTAGTACCTTTTCAGTAATGGCTGGAAACACAATAACATCTCAATACAGATGTTTTTTCAATATTGAAAATGATCTTTAAGGTAAGATAAGCTTATCTGACAGAAGAAATGAAAGTCAAAAGTAAAACTGTTACGTAAAGTTTTTGTTTATTTGTACAGATCCATGTCCTGTTAAACTTTTAAACTAGTAGTAGTAGTTCTCATGCAGTTTTTTTGTGCTTGATTATTAGCAACATTTCATTTAATCTCATTCATTTATCTTCAGATAAAGTGGTTATAATCTGGAAATAATAATAAAAACATGATTAATAATAACAATTTATTATTGATAAACCAAAGGACACAATTAACGAATTCGCACCCACATTTCTTAACACCAAATGTTTTAAGCTCATTGCCTTTTCTTTGCTGTGTGACTGCTGTGCATTTGTAGACTTTGTAGCTACATTAATAGAAAACATGTGGTGTAAACTTTGGCTTATTTCTTTTCCTAGTGCAGAGCCAGAGAGGGGAAGGCGAGGAGACAGAAGACGTATCCAGTGAGGTTGTGAAGGAAGCCTCTCCTCCTTCAGAAAATCCTGACCAGGAAGTGATTGTTGAAGCTCTTAAGTCTATTTGTAACATCCTGCTACACAGTGAGGTGGGACAGGTTAGTTGGCTGTGTCTCCTCATACTGTACATACAGGTAAACCCACAATTATTACATTCGTTTTTTAAACGGAACAAACTTGTGGTGAACTGTATTCACACAAAATCTTAATTTATAAAAATTGTATTAGTTTTATGCAAATCTATAAAATGTATTGATGGATGTATGGATGGCAGGTGGTAGCAGCAGATCTACAGCTGATAAGAGGTTTGGCAGAGAGGCTGAAGCAGTGTCATGATCCCACCTGGAGCCATGAGGTATGCATGTCAGCAAGTTACTTTATTGTGGGGACTGTGTCCTCAAAGCAAGTTGAATCATAAATTCATTACTGATTAAATTTGTCTTGAAACCCCTAAAATGTAAGTCTACATTTCAATCTTGATTGTTTTATTTTTAAATATTAATACATTGTGGTGGTGTGTAATCAATGTTACTTGATTCTAAAATTTTTTAATTTATTTTTAATTTTATTTATTTTTTAATACTGATGCTGTCCACTGTAAACTGTTCTTCCATTCTTCTATACTGTCTCACCTTGCTGCTGTAGAAAAAGAATTTCCCCAACGTGGGATAAATAAAGTCTATCTTATCTTATCTTATCTTAAAGGCAAAATCATAAAAACTCACTTAAAAACTTACAGTTGGTACTAAATAGGTTTAGGGGTTTGCTATCCAGTCTAACTGCGACTAAAGAGAGTTAATAAGTCTCCATACATCTTCTCTCTCTCTCCAGGTGCGTTTCTTTAACTTACGCCTCACCTTCCTGCTGACTGCCCTGAGAGTGGACATCAGGGCACAGCTGGCTAAGGAGCTTCATGGCATCAGTCTGTTAGGTAACCTTTTGTGAAACAGTTTTTCCTGTGTAGTAGTTCTCTAGATTTGTTACAGATAACATCATCAATATCTGTAACCACTGAAATGTCAGAAAGTCATATAAATATGTGAAGAGGCCATATAAAATTATTTACAAGTGAGGAATGTATTGTAATGTATGATATGTTGTGAACTTCTTGTCCTGTGTGTACTCTAGGCAACTATTTGGATGCCACACTAGGTCTGTGTTGGCCAGATACATTGGAGATGGCCAGGCCAGGGTTAGAAGGTATCCCACCTGAAGAAATACCTCAGCTAAGTCGGCAACAAACAGAACTAGCCATGGAAGTACTGAAAATACTTTTCAACATCACATTTAACCCAACTAGACGCAAGGTTGATGAGGTACTGATTTACATGTTAGGACTGTTATACTGCTAGTTATGAATACTGTAGACAAATGGTAGTATAACATTGCACTTTTGTGCACTTTTTGCTAAATCACTAATTTCATATATCTTCATATATCTTGCCAAGATTAGAGTTGCAGTGGTATACTGGTTTCATGGTAGACCTCTACCATGGTATCAAAATAGATGATTATAATTTCACACTTACCAGCTTAAATGATTTTGTGAGAAAATAATCATTGACAATGACATTATCATGACAGTAAACGACTGCCTTCTATTAATGCACAAGGAATAAAAATCTAATGATTTAATAATATAACGGGATATTTTCTGCATACTTTTCTGCATATTTTTAATACTTGAAGTATATATATATATATATGTGTGTGTGTCTGTTGTTTTATGATAAAAAAAGAGTGGTTCACTCAGAGGCTTGTCACAATATATATAAAAAAAATTCCCCACTCGCTCCTTCCTTGGAGCGGTCTTATTCCTTCAAGTTCGGGTCCTCTACCAGAGGCCTGGGAACTTGAGGGTCCTGCGCAGTATCTTAGCTGTATCTAGGACTGCACTCTTCTGGACAGAGATCTCAAATGTTGTTCCTGGGATCTGCTGGAGCCACTCTCCCAGTTTGGGAGTTACAGCCCCCAGTGTTCTTTTCCAACTCTTCTTTCAGCCCTTGGTACTTCTCTATCTTCTCGTAATCCTTCTTTCTGATGTTGCTATCACTTGGGATTGCTACATCTATCACTACAGCCTTGTTCTCCTTTTTGTCCACCACTACTATGTCGGGTTGGTTGGCATTAACAGTAAACATTACCAGTTTACTCTATCGATCTTGTACTCAGAGCCTGCTCCTGTGCTGCTAGGATTAGTGCCTCTGTGCTGTCTTTCAGTCCAGCCTTGTCCAGCCACTGGTAGGATTTGTCGACATCAGCCATTTCTTTCTGCCGGTGGTACATACCGCACAGGGGTTTGTCCTCCTCTTCCTTCCCTTGCTCCTCTGGAGCCTGCTGCCTGAGGTATTCACTAAGCACACCATCAGTTGGGGCCATCTTTCTGATGTATTCAAGGAACTTAGTTGTTATATCCTGGATAGTGGCTTTGACACTCACTAATCCTTGTCCTCCTTCCTTCTGCTTAGCATACAGTCTCAGGGTGCTGGATTTGGGGTGAAACCCTCAATGCATTGTAAGGAGCTTCCTTGTCTTGGTCAGTGGCTTCCATCTCCTCCTTTGGCCAGCTTATTATGCCAGCGGGATACCTTATGACCGGAATGATGACATAAAAAGTAGTATACATTAATATTTATATGCACTCTACAGCTGTGTGGTCTTCCCTGTGTTTTATTTACCTCCTATTTAGTGTAGTCCAAAGCATTAGACTGATTTACTGACAGAGGAGAATGAAATTGCTTACTTTTAGCACAGTAATACTTGGAAGTTAGTGTTTAATAAGTTACTTTCTATTCTTGAAAATTAAGAGACATTCTATGAAATCCATAATGATCATGTGTTTGTGTTGTTTGAAAATGTAAGTAATGGTGAACAATGTGAAACAGTTACTTGTTTTCATTGTCAGAAACCACAGAAAGTTGCTGGTGTCTCTGCCTATTACAACCAAGTGCAAAGTGTACTTCAATATACTGTAATTAAGTGTAGAAAGTCTGTGTGAAGGAGGAGGCAGCTGGGTACAGACATTTGGGAGCCATACTGAGACGTTGTCTGATGAGCCATGCAGATGGAGAGGAGCGGACTGAGGAATTTCACAGGTAGGAAAGTGGACTCTTTAAATAAATTGTTTTTCTCTTCATTGATTACTTTACAGACATTTCTCTTCCATGATTCTAATGTCCTCATCATCTCTCATTATTTTTTTCTCAGCCATACAGTTAACTTGTTAGGCAACATCCCTCTGCCTTGTTTGGATGTACTGTTGATGCCCAAGGTGCAACAAAGTTCTATTGAGTACATGGGGGTCAACATGGATGCTGTCAACATGCTGCTGAATTTCATGGAGAAAAGACTTGACCAGGTGAGACAACACTCTGTGTCTGGGATAATCACTTCCATTACTATAATAAAATCCAATTAAGTTTTTTTATAGAGAGCCAAATCAAAACAAAAAGCATCTCAAGGCCCTTTACAAGGTAAGGCTAAGGTTAAGACTTTACAAGTAGAGAAAACCTACAAATCCGTTGAGCATAGACTAGGCAACAGTGGAAAGAAATCCCTTTTTGCACTTAAAACATTTTTTTTTTCTAGATTGGAATCTGTGAGAAATGGAAAATAATACTGTTGAATATAGTAAAACAAACACCCCTACATGTATGCAAACATTATACTGATTGATAGACTATCCAATGAAAGATTAGTGATCACCTTGTAAGGACTTATACAGTATATACAATCAATTTTCCCAGTATCATAAATATTTGTCAAACTGTAAATTAAACAAAAATGCTATTCTCTCAATCCTATGAACAACCATAATCATCTATCCAGTCTGTCTTTGTTGGAGGATTGGTCTGTAGCCATTTTCCTTTTAGTGATTTCTTACTGGCAGCTAAGAATAGCTAACAGATATTTTTAGTAGGTATTTTTCTTATGTTTACTCCAAGAGCACAAAAACTACTCATGGGAGAGTTTCAAGGTTAATGTCACTGCTGACTAAAAAGAACACAAAACATAATTTGCCAAAAAACTACTTTTGGGCAAATATTCTGACTGATGAGAAAAAGTTGACTTTTTTAGAAGGTGTGTCCTGTTACATCTGGTGTACAAATAACACAGCATGTCATGAAAAGAAAATCATAACAACAGTCAAACATGGTGGTGGTAGTGTGATTATGTGGGGCTGGTTTGCAAAGGAGAATCAGTTTGTGACCTCATGCTCAAGCGCACTTGGGTTATGCAGCAGGATAATGATACAAAACAACAACAGATTCACCCCTAACATACTCTTAAATCAAAATCCAGGCTCAAATCTGATTGAGATGCTGTGGCATGAACTTAAACAGGCCAACATCCCTCAAATGCAGCTAAATTTAACAATTCTGCCAAGAAGAGTGGGTCCAAATTTCTTCACAGCAATGTGACAGTCTCATTGCCAGTTACAGTCACAAATAGTTAACAGAAGTTGTTACAGCCAAGGGTGGCACAACAAATGTAATTCAATGCAATTTTTAAATTTACTTGGGATCTCTTTGAATAGGACCTGGCTGTAGACATGCATGGCGTCTGATCCCCTCGGCCAGAAATTCTTCACTTTATACTGAAATCTGTCGCCTTTTCTGACAGATGTAGAAAGGCACACAAAACAAGGTTTCTTGGGATTTGAATGCCTTTGTAGACAGGCTAAAAAAAGAGAATGTAGTAGGTGGTAGTAGGCTAACGTTAGCAGTTCCTTTTGTATGAAGAGGCGAGCATGCCTTTGCAGATGGACAATGGATAGTTGTAGTACAGTAGTCCCCGTACTGGGGAACCCGCCTTGCTCTGCAGGTTGGAATTCTGGAGGACACCATTCCTAGCAAATGCCAATGCTCACGTTGGACACCGGGAGCCCCCCAGGCCCCCAGATCTGCATCCTCCCTGGTCCCGGCTTCAGTCGTCGCAGCTGCTGCTCCTGCTGTTCCTGTTGCAGCTGCTGCTCCTGCTGCACCTTTTCCTGCTGCTGCTTGTCGCTACCTCCTCTCCAATCTCCAGATGGGAGACTGCAGCTGGCTCTCCGGGTGCTGCCACCGGACCTTCTGCACAGCGGCTCTCCAGACAGCAGCCAGCTCTCTAGACGCCGATCCTTTTGCAACTTCTGGGCCATCCCAATGGCATAACCAGGTACTTGTAGAGTCCGGCAGGAGTGTTGAAGGCGGTCTTCCACTCATCGCCTTCACTGATTCTGAATACGTTATAGGCATTGTGAAGGTCAAGCTTGGTGAAGCTCCCTGGACCAATTTAAATGAGGAAGTGATGAGGCGTAGCGGGTACCAGTTCTTGATGGTTATCTGATTAATTCCACAAAAGTAAATACAGGGTCTCAACCGCCTGTCTTATTGTGTTCCCCACAAAGAAACACACCGCACTGGCCGGAGAGGAAGATAGACGAATGAGTTATGCAGCTAATGCATTGTCCTAATTCTTCTGCATTGCAGAGCAGACAGGGAGTAGAGACGACCACGTGGTGGCATGGTGCTTGGCAGGAGATCAATGGCGCAGTAGTATGGGCAATGAGATACTCTCTGGGAACCATGGCAATGTCTGAATAGTTTTTCTCTGACACTGGGCCTAGATAGAGACAGGTTGCGGCATGAAGACAGGTGGTTAAACAGGTTGCCCCCTAGCTTCAAATTCCTGACCCCAGTCTCTCGCAGGACCCGGCTACTTGGGTTAGTTCTGACTGGAAAGCAAATTGCATAGAACAGGAGAACAATGCCTTGGTCTGTCAAGATTTTATGGGGAAAACCCACTCTTGAAAAGAACTGAACTAATGAGAATGCCACAGCTTTTGTTTTAACAGATTTTAATGGGAACACTTCTGGGTATTTAGTAGCATAATCTGTGATAACCAGCATGTAGCGATTTTCTGCTTTGGTTTTCTCCACTGGACCAACAATGTCCATCCCCAGGCATTCAAAAGGCGTATTAATAATTGGGAGAGGATGTAATGGAGCTCAGGACGTGACTCTAGCAATAGTCTTCTGACACTAAGGGCAGCTCTTACAGAACTGAGCAACATCTGTGCGCAAGCCTGGCCAGTGAAAATGCTCTGCTCGAATGTCTAATTCGAGCAGTGGTCTTATGTTTCCCCAGGTGGCCAGCCCAAGGAATAGAATGTCCCAAGTTAAGTATTATATCTTGGGCTTCTTGAGGAACCACTAGCTGCTTTGTCTGGCCCTGCTGATGATAAAGAATCCCATTCTGCAGAAAGTATTCCTCTGTTAGCAGGCTCAGCCTCTAGCCCTGTCTCCCTAGCACTCAATAAACAGGGGGACAAAGTCGGATCATTCTGCTGCATTTCACTTATATTGGTAGGTAACTGAAAGCCCAAAGGGATGTCTGGAGCAGTCTCAACTGATGAATCTACAGCAGTACGTTTTAATTTTTCTTTTCTTCTCTGGCTATGTGGCTTGCGAAACTTCCCGGGTCGTGTCTCAAGCTCAGCAGCGTAAAAAGGCAACGCACCAAGGGTTGGAGAATGCTCCTGTACATGCTTTGCTTGTGCTCTTGAGCTGGAGTACAGGTTAGTCATAATGAACTTTGTGGACTGGTGTGAGAGCAACCACCTGTGCTTAAACACCAGTAAGACGAAGGAGATAATAATTGACTTCTGGAGGAGGACACCACAGCACACACCGGTGAGCCAGGGCTCAAACATTGAGATAGTGGACAGTTTTAAGTACCTGTGTGTTCACATAAGCCATCTCGACTGAACTAATAACACTGATGCCCTGTACAAGAAGGGCCAAAGTTGCCTTCATCTTCTGAAGAGACTAAGGTCCTTTGGAGTGCGCATGCCCCTGCTAAGGACTTTTTTTGACTCTGTGGTAGCCTCTGCAATTCCTTATGCTGTGGTCTGCTGGGGTGCAGGCAGCACAGACAGGGACAGGAAAAGACGGAATAAGCTGGTCAGGACCAGTTCTGTTCTAGGCTTTCCACTGGACTATGTGGAGGAGGTGGGTGAGAGGAGGATGTCGGCCAAGCTGACATCCATTATGGACAATACGTCTTATCCACTGCATCAGACAGTGGAAGCTCTTTGCAGCTTCTTCAGTGGACGACTGATAAAGATAAACTTTATTGTCATTGCGACATCATACAACGAGATTAAGGTGCCAACCAGTCTGTGCCATATATACAATGAAATAAATAAAAAAAACAAACAGAATAAATAATCTCACATTGTGCTGCGAACCAGCTCTCACTCCCACAAGTGAGCATACTGTCACAGTGACAGTATGCTCACTACTGATCCACCCTTAGTGTAGGAAGGAGCGATACCACAGGTCCTTCGTACCCCCTGATGTTAGACTGTACAACTCAACAGTCTAACAAACTCAAACAGTACACATACATGTTTATTATTAATCTGTCTCATCATGTAAATGTCTAATATATTACATTTTTGCGCATTTGACACTTTCTATTTTTCATTCTTTTGCACTTTACTGTCGTTTTGTAGCTGTCATAACAATTTCCCCACTGTGGGATCAATAAAGATTTATCTCTTATCTCTTGTATCTTATCTCAGACAGCACACCTTCTCCTTCTCCACTCTTGAGCTCTAGTTCTGTCTTGTTCAATTGCTCAATTACAGCACCTATCTGTATATTGCCAATGTCTGCCTTTAACCTTTGCAAGTTCCACAGACAAAGACATATTCTGTTCTTATGCTTTATCCCTTACATTTTTTCTATAGTTTCAATATTATTTTAATATATATTAATATGTGTGTCTTTTTGGTGATGTGCAGTGTTTGGTGTGCGCCAAAAACATCCACTTACAGTACTTACAGTACTATTACAATAAGTGAATTATCATATTAAGTAAAACAAGAAAACTGAAAATCAATATGCATGCGATCTTCATCTAACTCACAACAATACAAAAACAGAGTCTGCTGAAAATAATAGTAAACAAACATTATATGTTTTCATGTTTTTATTGAACATAATATGTAAACATTCACAGTGCAGGGTGGAAAAAGTATCCACCCTGTTGTGAGTTAGATGAAGATCGGAGCACATTTTATGACCAATTCATGCAAAACTCCACGTAATCCCAAAGGGTTCACACACTTTTTCTTGCAACTGTATGTTAAATTACAAACTTAGTATAAAGTTTGTTCAAGGCAGCATTTATTCAATTAAATCCAATTCTTGGAAAACCAACATGGCCTTTAGTTGACTTTGGTCATCTCTTAAATAAATCAATCTTAAATAAAGTTGATAGTTAAGTTAATAAGGTAGTTTGTTATTACCACCATATATTATTAAAACCAATTTAGTTGCTACTGCACTCCAGCTGTTTATTTGTATTTATTAGAAAACTATATATATATATATATATATATATATATATATATATATATATATATATATATATATAACTTGTTTTTATAACTCTCAGGGACACAAGTTGAAAGAGACCCTCATCCCATCACTGAATTTGCTGACTGAAAGCGCTCGTATTCACAGAGAGACCAGGAAGTTCCTCAGATCAAAGGTCAGTACTGGTCTTGGGCAAATACTATAAAATCCCTATTGAAGAAATAAATTGTAAGCTTTGTATTTTGATGGGTTTTAAATTTTAAGTATGTGTTTAGGTGCTGCCTCCACTGCGTGATGTAAAGACCAGGCCAGAGGTAGGAAGTGCTCTGAGGAACAAACTAGTCCGCCTTATGACACACATTGATACTGATGTCAAGGACTGTGCTGCAGAATTCCTCTTTGTTCTCTGCAAAGAAAGTGGTAAGAGAAATACTGTATATGTTTGCTCATGTCCATTTTTGTACATCACTCTAAAAATCCAAGTTTGACATAGACAATCGCATTTGTTGAGGATGTATTAAATATGTAAGATGACTTAAGCCCACTCAAAAGCATTAAAATCAGTGACCTCTTATAGAGAGATAAATTGTCCCAGAATGATGCTTGTGATCCCAAAGAGCTCAAAATTTGATTACTTCAACATAACGTCATTAAAATATAATTTTAATATGGACTGTGCCTTTTTTTGTGAACATTTCTGAAGCTGTCCATACTGTAGATAAAAACATGACTGTAAGACTAGTACAGTCACTTAATGAAGGATCATTTAAATATTTGAACTGGATTAGCTCCTGCTTTTGTTGACACTACAAACTCTGTTTATGTGCTAAAATTTTGCCATATTAAAAATAACATGTTCTCTATTCAGTTTCAAGGTTCATCAAGTACACTGGATATGGTAATGCAGCAGGTCTGCTGGCTGCCAGAGGACTACTTAGAGCAGGGAAAGACTCTGGAATCTACTCCGAAGATGAAGACTCTGAGACAGAGGAATACAGAGAAGCCAAGGCCCAGTTAGTACCACTGCAATACTGTATCACCCTAACTCACAGTAACATCAATTCAATTCAATTCAGTTTTATTTGTATAGTGCCAATTCACAACAGAGGCTATCTCAAGGCACTTTACAGTGCAAGGTTTAAGAGCTTACAGAGAATAATTATACAAAAAATGATACAGAAAACCCAACAATCCCATTTGAGCAAGCTTTAGGCAACAGTGGAGAGGAAAAACTCCCTTTAGAGGAAGAAACCTCAAGCAGAACCAGGCTCATAGAAACACTGAGTTTCAACAGTTTTGAAATACAAGCGTTTAAAAAAATTAGGCAACATTATTCATCCAACCTGAATCCAGTATGACATTAGCTCATTCTGTTTTATTAGTTAATTAACTCAACATCTGTACACTAAGAAAATAGCTTGAGAAGCATGCACTGGTTCAGTTCAGTGGCATTACTGAGGATCCAAAAAGTATTCACAGTGCGCAACTTTTTTTCAACATTTTGTTATGTTACAGCCTTATTCCAAAATAAACTAATTCCTTATTTTGCTCATAATTCTACAAAAAATGCCTCATATTATCAAAGTGAAGAAAGTTTGTTTAAAATCTTTGCAAATTTCTTAAAATGAAAACTGAAAAAGAATATATAAGTATTTACAATATTTGCTCAATACTTTGTTAAAGTACTTTTAGCACCAATTACAACCTAAAGTATTTTTAAGTATGATGCTACAAGTTTGGCATGTCTGACTTTTCTAGAGCGGACCGCTCTAGAAAGATCACGGAATTATGGATGATGGATTTTATGATGGAGGCCACTGTGGGACCTTATGTCAGCAGCGAGTGAAACCACCCGCCGCGAGGGATGTTGAACCCAATTAAAATGCCAGTACCAGAATTCGTGGTTGAACAAGCTCTTTATTATAGATTATGAATGTATGGGTAGGAGTCTGATTGCAGGAACCGGGTAACCAGAGTGCGTGGATTTATGGATAAAGAGAGGAGAGCTGATGATGAAGCAGGGGTCGGGAGCAATGGTGAGTAGCCTGTAGAGGCCCAGGGTCAGCGAAGAGGTTAGCCAGGCACAGTGTGGTGTAGCTGGTTGGATTAGGTCCTCCTCTTCGTGTGCACACACAACATACAGACAATCCGAGAGAAGGCCAGAGAGAGATCCCACAGATATACAAGGTACACGTCCAGTACTCACTACAGTCATCCACAATCCATATACAAAGGGGGAGATCCGGTACTCACAACAGTCGTCCTCAGTCAGTATTGTAGACGGGGGCAAGAGCTGGAGAGCAGGTCCAAACGAGAGCAGGGGTCCAAAACCAGGAAAGGCAAAGAGAATCAATACACGGTCTTTCTAGGGAACAGGCAAAACTCAGGGTCAAGAATACGGTCCAGTCTGTAACACATAAGCAAACAAGATGACTAGAAATGCTGGAAAGTCAAAACACAGGGTCAGGACAGTCTGGCAGCTCTCTCAGGGGAAGATTCAGAATATAAAGAGAGCTGGCACCAGGTGAAAACAATGAGCACAGCTGAAAGAGATTGGACAATTAGAAACAAGCTGCCAGCAACAGGAAAGAAAAACAGCCACCAAACTAAAAGCAGGACAGGAAGCCCTGTAGGATCATGACACCTTATATAGACAAGTGTATGCCTTTCCAAATCATGTCCAACTGAACTGAATTTCCCACAGGTGGACTCCTATCAAGTTGTCAAAAATCTCAAGAATGATCAGTGGAAACAGAATGCACCAGTTATCAATTTTGAGTGTCATGGCAAATACTGAGTACATGTGCTTTTTTCATTTTTATGTCATAAAAAATGACATAAAAATGACATCTGCTAGATTCCAAACACAAAAATATCCCATGACATTATGGGATATTTTTTGTGTAATTTAGAGAAAAATAATGAATTTAATCCATCTTGGAATAAAGCAACAACATAAATAATGTTGAAAAGGGTAAAGCATTGTGAAATTTACAAGGACAAACACTATGTCAAAATTCTACATTTTCCATAGCATAGGACTCTTCTTCAGTGTTGGCTTAAACATTTCCTAAAGCAACTAGTTGATGGACTTTAGTGAAATTTTTGGGATTCAGGTGAGAACAATTTCCTTTAGCTTAAGCTTAAGATCTTCAAAATAGAAAAAGGTAAAATGTTTCAGTTTTAATCTTTCTATTTTTTTTTTTTTTTTTTTTTTGTCTCTAGTATAAACCCAATAACAGGAGTTGTAGAAGAGGACCAGCCCAATCCCATGGAAGAAATGACAGAGGAAGAGAAAGAATATGAAGCTATGAAGCTGGCCAACATGTTTGACAAACTGTCAAGGTAAATAACAGCAGAACACACACACACACACACACACACACACACACACACATATCTATATATATATATATATATATATATATATATATATATATATATACACACACACACGGTATATACTTGGATGTTTCCTTTAATAGAAATTATAAATCAATCTTGTCAATATAAGTGTGACTTTGACAAAGAAATGTCCGAAAAATACCTCATTAATCTCGAAGTGAAAACAGAAAACAGGTTTCTACAACGTAATGTCAATTAAATAAAAATATGTAAGGTGAAATCATTGTTTGCATTAATATTCACCTTCTTTAAGATGGCTGACCTTATCCAACAGAGGTCCAGATATTTTGTGCTAGTAGTCCTACAACTAGTGAAATAGCATAAAACATAATCTGAGTGCAGTGAATGTGTCTCAAGTGATTGCAGTATAAAGACACTTGTGCCTGGAAGATCCAGTCATTGGTTAATCGGTATTTCCATGAAGACAAAAGAACACTTCCAGCAACTCAGAGAACAGGACATTGAAAAGCATAAGTCAGGGGATGGATACCAAAAAAATCTCCAAGTCAGTGAACATCTCAGAGTTCAATGAAGTCCATCGTCAAGAAATGCAAGGAATATGGCACATGTCGAAATCTGCTTAGAACAGGCTGTCCACACAAACTGAGTGACTGTGCAAGAAGGAGACTAGTGAGAAAGGTAACTAATACAACGATGACTACTCTGAGAGAGTTAAAATCTTCACATATAATAGTTAATGTCTTTAAGTTAATGTGGAGTCCAGTTAGTTAATTGCAGACAGACTTGTTCCATTCCTGGACTATCGAGCGTTGAGTCGAGACCTCCGAGAAACAGCTGCTGACGTCCGCTGAGGCCAAGACCGACTTCATAGTAGTGTGTGACCAACTCCAGTCTCCAAACGCATCCCATAGGGCAGACGGTGGATCTGAGCGACGAGATCCCCAGCCAGAAGTTGGGCCTCAGGGCGAGTCAGACAGGTCCAGAGGGCAGAGGGTGGAATGACGTGTAGCTCGACAGAGAGACAGGAAGAGGGAAATAGAGAGGTAGAGAAAGAGAGAGATGGCAGTTAGTTGTATTCACAGTCGGATAAAGTTTGAGGTGAATGTATATGTAGAATAGTGCAGCAGGGACTCCGGCAGGACTAATTATGACAGCCTAACTAAAAGGGTGGGCCAGAAGGAAACACAGACATGAGAGCTCCCTGGGATGTAGAGCAACCGAACACTTCACCATCAACACACCTGAGTGATCAGTGAGAGTTGGGAAGACAGCATCTAAACATACCAGTTCACCATAATGCTCTACGTCCATGAGTCCTTCCCAAATCTATTTACAAAATGCTTGACTAAATAAATAGGTTTTCAGGCTAGACTTAAACACTGAGACTGTGTCTGAGTCCCGAACGCTATTTGGAAGGCTATTCCATAACTTTGGGGCTTTGTAAGAAAAGGCTCTGCCCCCAGCTGTAGTTTTTATTATACGAGGCACTGACAGGCAGCCAGCATCCTTTGATCGAAATAGGCGTGGTGGATCATAAGACACTAGCAGTTCACTTAGATACTGCAGCGCAAGACCTTTTAATGCTTTAAATGTAAGAAGTAGTATTTTTAAATCAATGCGAAATTTCACGGGGAGCCACTGAAGTGTAGATAAGATAGGTGTGATGTGCTCATATCTTCTGGTTCTAGTGAGGACTCTCGCTGCTGCATTCTGAACTAACTGAAGCTTGTTTATGCACCTGGTTGAACAGCCAGACAGTAAGGCACTACAGTAGTCCAACCTAGAGGTGATGAAAGCATGGACTAATTTTCTGCATCATTTAGTGACAAAATATTCCTTATTTTGGCAATATTTCTGAGGTGAAAGAAAGCTGTCCTGGTGATATTATCTACATGAGCTTCAAATGAAAGAGTGGAATCTAGAATCACACAAAGGTCTTTTACTGTTGCACTAGATGTAACAGAAAGGCCATGTAGAGTTACGGCGTGGTCTAAAATCTTGCTTCTAGCTGCAGATGATCCTATAACTAGTACTTCTGTCTTATCAGGATTTAGCAGAAGGAAGGTAATTAGCATCCAGTCTCGTATATCCTTTACACATTGCTCAACTTTATTAAGCTGTTTGATCTCATCTGGTTTTGATGAAACATATAACTGTGTGTTGTCAGCATAACAATGTTAATGTGAAAGTTAATACCATGCTTACGGATAATGTTGCCCAGAGGAAGCATGTAGAGGGAAAAAAGCAGTGGGCCTAAAACTGAACCCTGTGGAACACCAAACTCCACTGGAGAGCATGTGGAGTAGTTGCCATTTAGATCTACATACTGATAACGATCAGTCAAATAGGACCTAAGCGAGGAGAGGGCCGTTCCCTTATTTCCAACAACATTTTCTAGTCTGTGAAGGAGAATACTATGGTCAATGGTGTCAAAAGCTGCACAGAGGTCGAGTAGCACAAGCATAGTGACACTACCCTGATCAGAGGCCAATAGGAGGTCATTTACTACTTTAACAAGGGCCGTCTCTGTGCTTTGATGAGGCCTAAATCCTGACTGATAGAGTTCGTGTATGTTATTTCTATGAAGATACGAGGATAGCTGCCCAGCTACTATCTTTGAGATAGAATCGTTGAGATAAAGGGGAGGTTTGATATCGGCCTGTAATTGGACAGCTGACAGGGGTCGAGATCAGGTTTCTTCATTAGTGGTTTAATAACTGCTAATTTAAAACACTTTGGGACATACCCACAGCTGAGTAAGGAATTTATGATTGTCAGCAGGGGTTCTATTATTTCTGGAACTATCTGTTTTAGAAAGTGTGTTGGTATAGGGTCTAATGTACAGGTTGAAGATTCTGCAGAAGAGATGAGTGAAATTAGTTCATTCTCTTCAAGAGGAGTAAAGTAATCTAGGTACTGATCTGCTGAGGTTAGCTCGTCACCTGTGCCAACTAAATTGTCTGGTTTTAAAGCTTGAATTTTATGCCTTATATTTACAATTTTGTTGTGGAAAAAGTTCTCACAAGTCCTCACTACTGCACAACATTGTTGTGGAGATATCTGCAGTGGTTTTCTTTCTAGTTAATTTGGCTACTGTATTAAATAAAAATCTAGGGTTATTTTTGTTGTTTTCTATGAGAGTGGAGAGATACGTTGATCTAACTGCACTAAGAGCTTTTTTATAGTTCAGGATGCTCTCCTTCCATGCTATCTGAAATACTAACAATTTAGTTTGGCGCCATTTACGTTCTAATTTTCGAGCAGTCTGTTTTAAGGCGCACGTGTCATCGTTATACCAGGGAGCAAGTTTCTTATCTCTAATGACTTTTCTTTTAACTGGAGCTACATTATCTAAGGTATAACGTAATGACGACTCTAGATATTCAGTCGCCTGGTCAAGTTCTGTAGGGTCAGACGGTGATCCAATCAAAGTTGATAACTCTGGGAGATTACTAATAAAGCTCTGTGCGGTAGTTGATGTAAATGTACGTTTAATGCGATAGCGCGGCGCTGAGTATACATTATTAATATGACACACTGTAGTTGAAACAAGGTAGTGGTCTGAGATAACTTCAGACAGTGGGAGCGTAAGTAAATTTCTTATACTTAAACCGAAGGATATTATTAAATCTAAGGTGGGTCTTTATGAGTGGGTCCTACTACACACTGATCTACTCCTAGCGAGTCCAATATGGACATAAATGCTGTTCTCAGAGGGTCTTCTGGATTCTCAAAGTGAATATTAAAATCTCCAGCAATTAATGCTTTGTCTACAGAAACAACTAGGTTAGAAAGGAAATCTGCAAATTCACAAAGACAAATCTGAAACTATGTCCACTCTTTGCGTTTTTACAGCAACAGCAAAATCCACTTGTATATCATATCAACCATTCAATGGGGTACTGTCCTTGATTGATACTGCTCACAAATTTAACTAGTTTCCCAACACTTATCTTGGTACACAGAGTTTCCTGGGTTTTCTGCACACAGTTTTCATTTTCACTGCTTTCTGTTATCACCCAATTGAGGATGGGTTCCCTGTTGAGTCTAGTTTTCCTCAAGGTTTCTTCCTGTTGCCTTCTCAGGGAGTTTTTCCTCGCCACTGTCGCCCTAGGCTTGCTCATCAGGGACAATCTGATTCATACACATTCACTGTTCATATAAACTTCCATAGTTTCTTTGGTTGTATAAAGCTGCTTTGTGACAATGACAATTGTTAAAAGCGCTTTACAAATAAAATTGAATTGGATTGATTAACATCAAAGGTCACAGTATAACATTTCTTCTACACTATCTCTCCCTGCAGGACCAACGTGATACAGCCCATGCAGCTTGGTATGGATGGGAAGATGAGAGAAATGACTCTAGAGGATCTGCAGAAACAGACACACAATCCTGTGTTTCAGCCAGAAGAGACAGCTAACTCAAGCAGTGAAGATGAAACCTACTAAATACAGGAAAGGCAGAAACCCATTTAACCCCTATGACAACTCTCTACTGTAGATTCACATAACACATAGACCAACCTCTTTGTATTTATTTTGATGGGAAGGGGAAGTGTGAAAAGCTGAGAATAATTAAGTAAAAGGGAAAGCAGCACAAGAGATGCTTGTTGGCCTTATATGTGCTGCCAGGTACAAATCTGTAGTATTTTACTGCTCACCGTTTTTCAAGGAGTATACTAAAGAGTGTGAAAGTAAAGATTAAAATATGTATTTGCGTATAAAAAAAATACATTTCAGCTCGCAAAGGCAACTAAGGTTAGGTTTCATGTAGATTTAGAAGTTCAGGACTTGGTTCCCCCTGTGTTATTTCTATCTACATGTTGATTTTAATATCAGAATGACATTACTGGGAACATACTGTAAAGGATTTGTCTGAAAACTGACTGCAACCTTATTTTCAGAAAGGTTGGATGCCATGTAAAATAAATCAAATATGGAAATAGGGATATATATGTGCAAACTCCAAGATATAAATATAAAGACTCACATTATGTACTGTATACATTTATACATTGTGTTGGCTCATTGCGGTTTATTTTATTTCTCTTGAAGTTAGTAATTTACAGTCAACTCCAAACGTACAAGTGAGTACTGTGGACATTGTGTTGCTCTCTTACTGGCTGATGTGTAGTTGTGTAATTCAAAATATGTTGCAGTTTGCAAAACACAAGCCAGACCATGAACACGTTAAACCAACAGTGTGGATTTGATTTGATGGGGTTGTGAGATTTTCAGTATTATGAGATATTTAAAAGCTTAACAGAATTCTATCTTCACAAAAAAAGGTAGCTCATGCAATGTCTATTAGTTAGGATAATTCAGTTAGCTCACTGTCAACAGTAAGAATCTAAAAACAGTTCTGTTCACAGTGGACATTTGTATAAACAACTAACTTCACAATTTTAATTCAAATGACGACAGTGAAGATAAGATTAGAAGATAAAGATGTCTTATTTCTTACCATAAAAGCAGAAGAATACACTATGTATGAAAGCCAAATAGATAGTTAGCTGTTTGTGATCCTACAATCAATTGTATTTGTGGGAGGAAAATTAATGATTTTAAATGTCTGTTTTTCGTCAGTACATCAGATATTTTATTTTTAGAAGTGAGCCATGAAACTGGTGGCAGATAATATATAATTTTAGTCTGAAACTCAATATCCTTATGCAAAGAAAGTCTAATCTGAAACACAAACTATATTAAATGCATACCACATTATATTGTAATTGTATAGCCAACTATTGTACACTAATACATTAAATGTTTTTAAAGGAGACAAATTTTCACAGTGTTGTTTTCCTAATCTTTATCAAAGCACAGTATTGTGAATGTATACTATAGCTCTGCCATTGGTATGTGTGAATATGTGTGCTTGTGTGTGCGAATGGGTGACTTAGAGTCAGTGTAAAAGCAGTGCCAGTAGAAGGTAGAAAGGTAGAAAAGCACTATATAAGTGCAGACCATTGGCCATTGTTTTGGAGTGTTCAGGTGTGTTTTAGATTTTTAGCAGCTTTCAGCAATTTTTAGTTAATGAATTCAGCCTTACAGCATTCACAGCATTTTCAGTAGAAAATAAATATTATTATTGGGTGGCTGTGGATCAATGGGTAGAGCAGTTGTCTGCCAATCATAGGATTGGTGGTTCCTTCTGTCACATGCCAAAGTGTTTTTGGCTAGATATTGAACCTGAAGTTGTCCCCAGTGAGATCAGCTGCATAGCCATTGGTGTGTGAGTGTGTGTGCTTGTGTGTGTTAATGGGTGAATGCAATGCAGTGTAAAAGTGCTTTGAGTGCCAATTAGGTAGAAAAGCTAAGCTAAAGCTATATAACTGCAGACCATTTAACATTTATTTATAATTATTCTTATGTATGTTTTCTACTTCAGCATACCTTCAGCTACAGAAGCCATTAAGGTATCAAAATCTTCAGAATTTTAAAGACTTTTAAACTTCAATTCAATTCATTTTCATATTTTATTATATTAAGCTTTATTCAGGAACTTTTTATAATGGAACTCAATGGGTAAGACTCTTCAAATCCTAGTTCAAGCTTGTCCTTTTTCACCTGTAACTAGTTCAGCATACTTTAACCTACAGACACCATTCAAACTTTAAACAAGTCATTAATTTAAAAAAATATTTTACGGGTTTTCCTTAACACAGTTTTTATGATGATATATGGTTTTTGGCAGATTTTTTAGTTTATTATGGCAGTGAATGACAAAAACTTTCTCACCCTTCAGTGGGTGAGAGGCTGATTTTTTAAACCAAAAATTTTCTCACCTGTTGTCACGGCCAAAATGTTTAGCCAAATCCCTTTAAAATAAAAGCAAAAATTCTAAAATGTTGTAATAAATGTAATAAATACTTAAATACTAAGAATTGTTTTAAAAACTAAATAAATAAAACCTTTGGCTTTAGCTTCTTTAGCTTATTGAAAATTCCAGCAGCAGCGGTTTCCAACTCCAGTACCATTTGTTTACTCAATTCAATTCAATTTTATTTGTATAGCGCCACTTCACAACAGAAGGCACTTTACAGTGTAAGGTTACCCCTTACAGAGTATAATTATATCAAAAAACACCAACAATCCCACTTGAGCAAGCTTTAGGCAACAGTGGAGAGGAAAAACTCCCTTTAGAGGATGAAACCTCCAGCAGAACCAGGCTCATAGTGGGCGGCCATCTGCCTCGACCAGTTGGGGTGAGTGGAAAGAGGAGAGAGAAAAGAACAGCAGGCAATAAAAATAACAACAAGCAGCAAGAACATTGGGCAGGTCAACTGTATTCTGGAAATATACAGCTCCAAAGCTGAAGATACCTAAAGAAAAGTACAGAGAGAGATGGAGACAGAGAGGAGGAAGCACAACTACGGGAGAGAGAAGACACAAAGTTAATGACATGCAATAGTGGAATTTGCATTGATAGGAGAAAGGAGAGAGGAGCTCAGTTTATCAGTAGAGTTCCCCCAGCAGATTAACCTATATCAGCATTACTAAGAGATGGTTCAGAGTCACCTGATCCATCTCTAACTATAGCAGCTTTTATCCAAAGTGAGGAACAAGGCAAGCAAACAAAATCTAAGTCAAGGAGAAAAAAACATCAAAGCAAAGTCCTATCAAAAAGTGTTTCTGTTTCAAGAGATGTGAGTATAAAAGAGCAGAATTTTTTATTTTTTTTTAAGTGCAAAGGAAGATGCGGAAGAGTTCTGTTTTCAGCATTTTTTTAAATATTGGAACTGAGGTGGTTTTACTTACCCACTGTGTATCATATATGGTCTGATCAGCTATTATATATGTTCCCCTGTGAGTTCATTTCGTCAGGTCAGTTGTTCTTTGTTAGTGGGTCTATTCAGTTGAAGTTTTTGCTTAACTAACCTAGCCTGAGTTCAGTTTAGTTTGTTTTGTTGACCTCTTTTATCGGCGAGAATTCTTAAATATTGTGAATTATAATTATTAAATGTTTTGTGAATTATCTTTCACATTGTTAGATAAATAAACACCTTTTTTGACTGGTTCAAACCAGTTCCTTGGCATGTAAATGCACTATATTGTCACTCATAATAATGCAGAATGTATTTTTTGTCTCAGCAGGTGTATGTTGTTATTATCACTGTTTTTGTTTGATTGCCATCGTGGAGTCAGTTAGGTAAAGAAGCCGTTAATAAAACAAAATCTTAGAATTCCATCCCACATACATAATCACACCCTGCCCTAGTAACACAAGCTCACCCAGTGAGCCCAAGTTTTCTCCCAACAACTACACTACATGCGTTCATAGAATCAACTCACCAGTCAATCAATCTCTACAAAAATATGTGTACATCAATCACACAAACACTAGGTACACTCATCACATAATTAAGACATTGTTTTGCTGTTGCCATTAGATATCACTGAAACAGAGCTTTGAATATATTAAGCCATTTTTGATAAAATTGGTGAAGTCATTCAGTACTGGTTCTTAGCTTTATTTGCACATCAGTAGTTTTCAGAATTCAGAGCAGCGATCAGAAGAAGGCTGAAGAGTTGACACAGGGATCCAATAATCTGGTGAGTGTGCTGCGGGAGAGATACTGCTTAATAAGGGAGTGGAGAACTGGTAAAAAACAATGCTGATTACAAGAAAGCGGGAGGGTATGCAAATGTACCAAGTCAAGAAGTGGAGTTTTAAAATAAGAGAAAAGAATTGGCAGTCAAGCTAAGGATTGTGACAAAATCCACTTTTTGGCCATTTTGGTACATTTATGTGACTCTATGGTACATGTAGACACACACCAAGTATGATAGAAGTGCACTCCATCATTTTCCTTTTACATTTTCTGTTTTTTTAGAAATCAGTCCCTGAGTGGTTTATTCGAAGTTTGAGCTTGGGGAAATTGCGGTTGGACAGCTGGCAGACTTTACATGTCGCCGCTACTACGGGGTCTCAGTGTCTTGTCAAACCACTCACAGCATATGTAGAAGACTGCTCTACCACTTGAGCTACTGCCACCCCAGAAAATGATGTATTGCCAAGTCTCAGGGTTACAATGGCTGCTCTGGCTTTGTCCAAACTCTGCCTATGACAGCCTAGGCCAAACACTCTCAGTCCGGAATAGTGTTTCCTGGCTGCAACAGACTCAGTCTGAAAATAGCAAAACAGCAGCAGGAGACTGCAGAGCAATGACAATGTTCACCATTTGGATTTTTGGACAAACTCTAAGACGTTTCTGTTGTTCTACACAGTTTTTTAGCATGACACTATACAGGCACATTTTAGGGACTTTAAAGGCCTGTCTTTTAAGCCCTCAAAGGTGACATAATATTGGTACTTTAAGAAAACAAAGGTTTCCAAGGTGCTTAGAAGATGCCAAAAGACAGCATTCAGATAGAAACATCTCTCCCCCCACAAAATCAGCATGTCTCTAGCATCAAAACCATCTGTCATGAAGATGATCAGCTGTGTACAAATCACAGTCATTGCAACTTCATGTTTCCTTAACAAGAAACATAGGGTCTTGGATCTGTTGCAACTCACAATTTTGGTTGTAAGTGAGAGCACCCTAAAACTTTTTTAATTTTTAATTATGTTACCCACTGTGTGATGTAGGGAAAATGTGATTTGACAGTGAGAAAACAATTTCACACCAAGGAAGTTTTTCTAAGAAACAGATTACAACAGTTCTTGTCTGAAAATACAAAACACAAATGTCAAAAAAACTACACCATATCAGTATAATTTCTACTCTGTGGCTCTGAATTGTGAAAAATTGTCAAACACTAGTATATAAAAATTGAGAAGAAGCTGAGATAAACTGATCTCTAGTCTCTAGTATGGGTCAGGATAATCAAACTCAAAGGTCGCATGTTGGCGCAGTGGTCAGCACTATTGCCCCACAGCAAGAAGGACCCATGCTCATATCCATGGGTTGACTGGGTGCCTTTATGAGTTTGCATGTTCTCCCTGTGTCTACATGAGTTCCTCTCACCATCCAAAGACATGTATGTTAGGGTTAATTGTTTGTGTCATAGGTGGGAATGTTTAACTGCCTTTAAATGTCAGCCCTGTGATAGACTAGCCACCTGTCCAGTGTGAACCCTGCCTCTTGCCCTACGCTCTAGCACAGAGGTGTCAAATTCTGGCCAGCGGTGTAATTATATTTGGCCATTTGATCATATCAAATGTATATTAGAGCTAGTCCCCAGTATACAGCACATACAGCCCTAATACTGCAAATCCCAGAATGTTTTGTTAGTGTGTTTGCATGTTAGTTGAGACCACCAAGCGCCACCTACTTTTCTGTTGACAATCTTGAGCAAACTTAATCCCACCCCTCCCCAAAAATGGCCAAATTAAAGAGGCCAGGTGCACAGTTCGCAAAACAAAAACTTTGCATACTCCGTACCGAGTTTACCCGGCAATTTGCCGACTTTGAAGCCCACTTTGCACTTTTTCTACTCCAAGGCATGGACTGTTAATAGTTGAAAGATTCCTTTTTATTGAAGTAAATTATTATTATTATTAAGACTACAGACAGACATAATACCTTATTTTACTAATTTAAATAAGAAACGAATACCACTGATGTATGTTTTATTTCAAATTTAATTTCTCATTTGTTTATAATATTAAGCTTTGCTTGCTCCAGATTCAATGTTTATGCAAAACTTAAGTTTGCCTTCATATAAAAAGGTCCAACATTATATATCTGGAGAGATGGGAAAACATGCACAATGGCAGTTAATTTTTCAATAAAGATTGAGTTTGGCCCACGACTTCATCACAGTTTTAATTTTTGCCCACTGTGAATTTGAGTTTGACACCCTTAACCCAAGAGAGGTGCAAAGTTAGGTTAGAATAATGGCTGGATGAACAATGATATTCAAATTTTACAGTTAGTGATGTAGGTTTTGGAGCCCTAATAATTATTTTCTAAGGTTTGACTCAGCTCCTCTATAGGGTTAGGGTTAGAACAACACTTAACAACAGGCTCAACACTAGAACAAAAGGGACACATTAATGACACAACTCTAGCAACTTTTTAATTATTATTAACAAGTATATGGATTTACACTCTGTTCATAACCTTGTTACTTTTTGCTTTATGTAGTTTTATACATATTTGATGTGTGCAAGCAAAGATGATGCAAGAAAATAAACTCTACCCCAGGTTGCTGACACCTATGGTTTGCATTTACAAAACAAGCATTATTCTTCACAACCACCCTGAGAGTTTGATAGACTGATTACACCTGTTGTTATCTCACATTTTATCTGATTATATTGTATATAGAGCTTTTATAAGCACCTTTTCTGGCCCTCCTGTGACATGATGGACATGTGATCAAATACATGGTTGTAGAATGTTTGAGTCTGAATTGATCTAAATGTCACTTAGTGATGTGATTTCACAAAGATATACATAAGCATGCAGAGTTTCAGTGTCCCATGCGTTAATTTGGACATTCTAAAAGTCATAATGTGAAAACAACTCAGATCTGAGGCAATGTTTAACTTGCTCTGTTGTATATTAGATGTTTGAGAAAAATAGCCAGAAAATGTGGCTAATATCTTGGATTATAAATTTGCTTGGAAACCATCTTAGCTTTGTAACAAAATTGTTAGCTACTGTTAAAAAAAGAACTCCAATTTGCCACATGGAAATTTTACTGTGCAGTTCAGTTATTGTGCTCTGCTCCTTTTTTCCCCAGTTTGAAAAACATGTAGGCCATTCAAAAATCAAAATTACATTGCAACAGACTTACATGAGCACATTTCCCTGGAGGCATTTTGTTAAAAGAAAAGTATTTTTTGCTGTTTTACTAGTTGGTTTTGAAAAATGTTAAATTAGAACACGAGATTCAGAGTGTATTGTTGTTTTCTTTCCTAAATAGAGGTTATAATTAAAGTAACACAACTTGGAGGTACAAATAAGGTCCAGTAGTAATGCTACTATCTAGCATTGGGTATTGCATTGAAAAGCATAAGGAATCGACTCGATCCATAAACAACAATAGCAACTTTGTTGTGTGTAATTTTATACCTTTCCAATTGCCCATCTCGCCAGAGTTCTAAACAGCTGGACAGATAGAATAACAGGGAAAATGAAATTACTGACCCTACTCAGTTGTTCATAAGCTGCTGGTGATGCATCTATGACATTGGGTTCCCCCCCTACAACAAATCATGTCTGCATTTTTATGTGCATAGGTAATGTGACATCAGCAAATACAACATCCTGCTTCTATTTTGAACTGATAAAGGATCCTCATTATGTAAAACATTCACATTATCTCTCAGAGCACATGATTTTACTTTTACATGCTAACATCTGCAAATCTCAATCGCGTTTAATTAAACTAAAAATTGATAAACTAAATGTAAAAAATAGGACATTTAATTATTCAATTCACTTCAATTTATTATGGGTTAGCTCCATTACTATTCATGAAGTTTCCACAGTATGTAGCTTGCATATTGTTACTGTTCTTATTTGAAACTAGCAACTAAGTTGGCTGGTCACTGATGGAGAAGTCATAATAATATTATAGAATCATTTTGGTTTATTTGGCATATTTCCCATAAATGTGACTATTGTGGATGTACAGATGGTTGCAGATATTGCAAACTCTTAATCTCTTTTGAAGACATTCAGGGAAACAAAGATTGCAACACAACACATGTGTATGAGGCAGCCACAGTGAAATATAATTTTAAACTTAATATTTACATGAGTAATTTAAAAGACTGGTGTTAGAGTCTGACAGAAAAAAGCCACTTGCAAAGGCCATTATGCTAATTTACTGACTTACATTCAGGACAACTTGCTTACTGATTCTACATATTCATAAACACATATGGGTTTGCTTACAGCATGAGGGTGACTTCTTATTACAGTTATACTGTGCACCATGGAATGCTAAATGAAATAGTTGTTGCTCTTTATATCACTGTATTTATTTGAACCATAGTAAATAGGTGAGTAGCTAAACAAAATAGAAAAAATACACAGATAATGGATGCAGAGAGGCAACAGAACCATCTTGAAAGGTAACATACTCTGGGTAGGTAGTGTTCCTCTGGTCACTACTTTCCATGGCTAATTGAAGATGGACATGTGTGACTGATTCCAGAAAATGTGTCCACTAATAATAGTAATGGTGTTGAAATGATTTAGCAGAACTTGTCAACACTGTTGCCCTGAGACTTTTATTTAACCTCCTCCAGATCAACTGAAGAGAAGACAGGTTAGCTGGACAGTCATTTAGCTCTATATGTGACATGTTATGCAGTGTGTATTTAGCATTGTAGAGGAGAAAGTCACTCTCTCACTAACTGGTCAAAACCTTTAGTGTGATCAAATTTACTCCTACTTTTAGTAAATGGTAGTAGTAAATTAATTGAACAGTGTTGCTAACTTAGGAAATCACTTCTATCTCCTCAAAAATGTAAGAGAGCTCCAGAGGCGTCCTAACTTCTTAGAAGTTGCGAAAATAGCTCTCTCCAGTACATAAAGACCTGGCAACTCCAAACCAGTAAGAACATGAGTATTTCATAAATTATTCTCAGACATAAACAGGCTCCTTAAGTGAGACTAGACTAAAGTTTTTATCATAGTCATGTTACCCAATGTTTGATGTAGAGAAAACAAAATTAAGTAGCGTCGATGAAGATAATTTCACCTAATAGAGTCATGCTGTAGACTACACAGTGGCAGAAAATAGTACAGAAATAGAATAGATGTTAAGCATGTTACTCAAGTGTTTAATAACTGTGTTATCTTCTCTTTCCTATGATTTTGCTAAGACCTCTCTTGTAAAGTGGTGCTATCTTTAGCATTTCACTTGTCCTGTATAGAATTACAAACCAACTGGCAGAAAATACGTCACTATAATTTCTAGTTTTTGTCTTTGTGGAGTGTTTGAAACTAGTGATATCACATGCTTTCCTATGAGTTGTCCATTGCTCGATGAACGTGTCAGTAAATAAGTAAATAAGGCTTCGCTGAGTGATGTTTGGTGCTAAGTTAAATTTAGAATATATAACCCATTAGGTAACTGAAGAATGAAGCAAAAATATTTTCAGTATTTCTGACAATGCTCTAAATGGTAAATGGTAAATGGTCTGCACTTATATAGCGCTTTTCTACCTAGCTGATACTCAAAGCGCTTTAGCGCTCTAACCCTCTGGGTTTTTTTTTTTTCAATATCTCTCCCAAGTTGAGAATGTGTATCCTATCCAAGTAGTTAGCCGGCCACAATTTTTGTTTTGTTCCAGAAAACTTCCTCACAGCGCAGGTCAGAGGTCACTGCTCCTAAAGGTTTTTGATTGAGGCTCTCTTTTTTACCTTGCAGCTTCTTAGTTATTAGAATTTTATAATGACTCATACCTCATGGGGTGTGAAGAGCATGGAAACATAGCAGACAGAAGATCAGGGACAGGGAGGACTTAAGTGGATTTATTTTAAGTCTCATGCTAGCACTAGTTGAAGATGCATATTGTAGCTTTAAGGGGTAAATATTTTTTTCTGCGCTACATTTATTTGGAGCTTTAGTGACCAGTTATATTTTGCAGGTGTACTAGAAGTTGTTAATAGATATATAATTAACCAACAAATGATGGTGCACTATTGTTTTAAAGTGGTACCTCTACATGTAGTATTTTTTGACAAGTACTTGCACTGTTACTTCAGAATTGAGTCTTTGAGTTTTTATGGTTTAGAACAAGTCATTGTGTTTCCAAATCTCTACAGCAGAGTTAAGGAGTGCAATACTAGAAGAACCCATGGAAACACAATTACCAAATTTACAGGAAATATGCCCAGTTGAAATAAAACAAATATATTCTTTAATGAATGCTAACAGGGCAGATAGGCCATTTTCAGCCTAGAGGCTGGGACATAACCTACAGGACCCCAGTGGTAATCCACAGCTTCTGCCACAAATTGAAATGTAATGGAGTAATGTCACAGTGATGCGATCCTCCCTTCTAGAGCCTGCAAAGCCTGTGTCAGACTGAGTTACAAAACTGCATTTCAATCTGAATAACAGAATAATGACAAATATGAGCAGAGGATCATGTAGTCATTATGATTAAGCCTTTACTAAAAAACGAATGAATAAATGTAAATGATTAAATTGATTTGGACCAAAAAAGCATAATACGTTAATGTACATTAATCACAAGGCTTCTGGAATTTAAAAAAATCTATAAAGAAAATTAAAAGACAGATCTACTATTAGCATCTTCTAGACATAAACAACAATATGAACCTTGAGAAACCCCCTATCAAATCATAGTGATGTGTGTAAAACCTAACCATATGCTAACTACACACAAATGAGTTTTAAATGAGTCATCCTTTTGTGTAGAGTGTACAATAGACATTTGACATCCACCTAGCTGAAGTTCTTGTCAGTTCTTTCATTTAGTTGACGCTAACTGTGTCCCATTTCAGACTCAGCTTCCTTGGAAAGACTCAGCTCACAGTGAATCTAAAAAGTCTAATTAGACTGAATGCAAAGTGAATTTTAGAGCCAGCATGGTTGCATATTACTCAAAGCATAGTTGCCAATGGATGCAGTTTCACCCTGAATGGTGAAAAATTGAGGCTTAAAGGCCAGATTCTCAGATTTTCTTTATTTCTATGGTTCTAGTTGGGGATACATGCAAATGGTATTAACTTTCCCTCTGCCTTGTGTGTACTAAAATATCTAATATCTAATCTAAAACTAGAACTAGTTGTAGAAGTATGGTGACAGGTGACATAATTTGAGTATGCAGTTAAATAAGAGAATAAAGTTCTTGGTTCATTGTTGACATTGGTCAGGGATTTACCTGTCAACACCAACACTGGAGACATCTGTGAATATGTTGTCATCAAGCTACAGCTAATAGGTAGCTGTAGATTTCCTTTTTTGAGTAGATATCCATGGATTGCAAGGACTAAAGCCTTGTAGTCAAACCCTTACACAAATCAGATTACGTGACTGAGTATTCTAATCAACTCATAAAGCAAAACAAATCAAGTATATTTGTGCAATCTGTGTTTATTAAACCCAGAAATGTGAAATACCGACTGTAGAGGTAACAATAACAGTATACTCCAACTATGTGTACTAAATAGTATCTGGTTACCAGATTTTTGAAAGGAAGATCCCTGACATGGGACACAGCAGCTGTTTTCTACAGAGGAACATTCACAATACTCTCAGACCTCATGTACCCTTCCATTTCCTGAAATCAGTGAAATCACAGACCCCTCCTGTCTTTCACATGTGCACGTTTTCTTGTCAGATTACTGTGTGCTATTCAGAGAGAGGAGAGTCAGTTATTTGGTCTGCCTTTTTTCTGTGCTATTTAGAGACCGACACTTCTCTCTACTGTGTGCTGTTTCTGAGCTCCACTGTGGCTGGCACTGTGCTGGGACTCTTCTTCTTGTGGGATAGGGGACTCACTTTGGGGTTTTCCAGGGATTCTGATGCAGTTGAGATTGTGCTAAGGGTCTTTTCTTGTGGTGGTGAAGACACTAGTAGTTGTTCTAGGGTTTGGGCTGCAGTTGGGGCTGTGCCGAGGCTCTTTTTCTGAAATGTGGGGGGTAGAGGAGGCCTCTCTAGGATTTGGGATAGTGCTTTAGGTCTTTCAAGGGTGGATAGAGCTGCTGTCATGAAGACTTGGGGGGCTGATGCCTCTTGAGCAGTAGAACACCCAGAGCATGGGGCTTGTTCCTCTCCTGAAAGGGGGTCATTAGTTTTGATTGCAGTTCCACTACAGCCCACTGTTTCTTTCTCTGCTTTCTGCTCCTCTTTCTGTTCACCAGATATACGTTTCCCTGTGTCAATGGAAGACAAATGGAAGAATATGTTTAAATTACCATGACAAGGCACTGAACTGATAAGTTGTAGAAACTTAATGACAATTGTCTCAATAATTTTCCATGAGATCAAAACAAAACTAAAAAGTAGCATTTTATTTCACCATCCTGAATTATTGTCTCTCCCCTACTAGATGAATCTTCAGTGCAGGTAGGCAGGTCTCCTCTATTGCCTCTGGAACGGATGGGTGATCTCTGTAATAACACTGCCTTTAGCTCTGTGAGAAATGAAGACAGAGGGGTCTAAAATAACTAAAGTCCAAATGCCAGTCCCTCATAACCCTCAAAATAAGAGCATATAGATAATGAATGGATGGATATATGCTTACTATACATTAAAAAACACAGCTTAAATCATATATTATCAAATTAATTAATCAGAACATGACTACGCCACACCAATGACACATCTAGCTCAAATAAAAGAGACAAGAGATGCAATACATCACCAAATACTCCAGAAAAAATCCCATGTAGAAAAGAACAAAAACAATTCCGCCAGATGTTTTAACAGCTTCGCTAAATGCACGCATCTGGGCTGTGAGTTGAAACAGCACAGAGTTATGCTAGCTGTCATTGTCAAAACAGTGCAGGTTGACTCGGAGGAGCTTAAGAAGTGTGAGAAGAAGGTCTCAAAGTTTGAAAAGCAAATGAAAGTACTCACAAAAGAATACACGGACCCGAAAGAACATATGCAGGACGAAGACAGATACAAAAGACGATGGTGTCTTCATATTAAAGGCAAGAATGAAGGAGCTGCTCTGTAAGATCGCACCAGAACACGCGGCAAAGATAGAAATAGAAGCATAGAATTGGAAAAAGTAAAATATTGCCACTTTTTGCTGGACGTACGATGAGAGATTACATCTGGAAATGCACTAAAACCTCTCGACAGGGGTCGCTATTGGCTTTATTAGATGTCCAGGTAAAATAACAACTCAAAAGGTTACTGGAAATTCAATGCAAGTCTGCTAAAAATGATGATATTGTAATCAAGTGAAAGTAATTATCTCGACTGTCAATAGAAATGCAAGACCAAATTTTTTAACAGAAAAATGGAAATATTTAAAATCTGAAATAAGCACAATTTCAATTACTTTTAGTAAAATGGTAAAGGAAAACACATGAAACAAATTTGATAAAAGAGTTGTTCACACATTAAGTAAAGTTTAGCTCTAAAACATTATTTGAAAAATTGGAGAAAAATAATTCTGCCTATTGATTGAAAATTTTTAAAACTGCTGTGAGGATTACTTAAAAATGTAAGAATTTGACAATTGTATTTCAATTCAATTTCAAATTATTTTGTATAATACAAATTGGCATCTAACAAGTCACCAGGTCCAGATGGATTTACTTGCCATTATAATATATCCATCAGAAAAGAGAAAAAAATATCTTGAGATTTGGTTAACTACAAGTTCAAAAACAAATGAGAAAAATAAGATTTAGAAGACAGTGGTCAAATGACAAATGCAGAGAAATTTTACACTGTTGGTTACAAAGAAATCTAACATTGTTTGGAAGAACAATGTTCACAAAAATGGAATCCATATCCAGAATTATGCATACTAATGTGTATTACTGCATATTCATTAGCCCTATCACCCCAAATTATTAAAGAAATAAACCAAGTACACTTGACATTATATTAGGAGGAATGAACTGATAAAAAACTATAAAGATGTTGGATAAAAGCATGAATTGGAAGAGGAAATCCATATTTATGGAAAATGTGTGAGAAAAAAACATATGGTCAACTGTGCACCAGCTCGATGGAAATGGCCAACTGTTTAATTAGTAAATATAATTTAGAATTATAGATTATACCAGATTGATACAAAGAATACCACAAGCATTACACCTGTTTAGGGGAAATTGGGATAATATTTCTAACAAAAAGTGTAATAATATATCTTTAAGAGAAAATCTGGATAACAAATTATGCCCTTGTTCGATAAGAAATTAACTTAATTTGAAGGACTTTTCCAGAGCTGCTGTATTTTATATTAGAACCAAATACTTAAAAATTCCAAATGCAATTTATATATTTGTATTAGTTTTTTTCATTTTTTAAAATCTCTTTACATAATGTAGCTTTGAATATCCTTTCTTGCTTAGCTTGTTTAACATAACATGTCTAATGTTTTAGGAAGTGTTTGTATGCTCTAAACTGCTCTAAAGAATAAAAGAAATCCCAGTTGTGGCCTAACTCCAGTAGAGGTCCTTAGGCAAGACCTCCTTACGGTTACCCTCCCTTGGCCTTGGCCTTATTATTTATATTATATATCTCATGTAATTTTCTCCTTGCCTGAATCTGGTAGCTAATAAAGCATCATGACCCAAACAAAAATACACGTTGCAACCCCCAGCTCCCACACGCAACCCAATGCTTTTAATAATTAGAATTGATCAGAATTGAAACCCTAACCCTAACCCTGAAACAAGCAAAACTTTAAAGCTTGACAATGACAAGCAACGATGATCCTTCAGTGTATGTTAAGTTGCCACTACGTAAATTTCACTATTCTAAACAGCTCACAAAGATGTTATATTATTCTGTCAATGGTAGCTTGATGAATGGTTGGTTATAAGAAATGGAGCCAAAGCTGAGCTCATTATCCTGAACACATACTACTGAAGAATACACACGAGCTGGACTTTTCAAGCCACTGATAACATTGTTCAGTGTAACAGATAACATATAAATCACTTCACATTGATGAAAAGAATGAGAGAGAATAGGCATGCATGCAATGACGAGCTGTACACGTAATGGGAAGTTGCTCAGCTGATTGGTTGTTTGCAAATTCAACTTTTGTAGATGTTATAATATATGTCAGTGTTAGTTCAATGGGTGGCTGACTTCAGGTGATATCTTTTTAACAGAGAATGTATAAGTAATTTTACATTTTGTATGAGACAATGCAGATCTCAATGTGCCCTCATTAATGTAAAGGGAAACTGGTGAGCAGTGGCAGAGAGTCCAGGTCTGTTGTTGTGGTTGAGTGTTGTGGTGCCATCCTGCACCCCCTATTGGTTATATAGGCAAACTGCAAGGGTCCAAAAGGGGATGTGTGTCGATTAATGTGTGCTCTCTAATTAGTTTTTCCAATGATTTTACAACCAGTAATTCTACAGCCCTATAATCATTCAAGTGACTTGGGGTGGGGGAGATTAGCAATAAGGACCACAGTTGATTGTGTCCACATTTTTGGCACTCTTTGCTGGCTGAGGGACAGATTGAAATGTTCGTAAAAAATGAAACTAAGCTACACTGTGCAGGACATGTGGGCCAGTGTATGGTGAGGAAGACATTACATTCTCTGTCTGCACTTTGTTAATGATAATCCAGAAATTCCCCATAGTCTTTTGGGTGCGTACAATGACAATGAAGGTGGATTGATCCCATCTCAGTTGCGTTATGGGCGGATTTAAATAACAGAAGCTGAGACCTAATTTATTTGCTTCTTTCCCTAATTTTTGTTGTGCTATTTGTTGCTGTAATATAAGTCATATGCTATGGTTGACTCCCCTGAATGTCATGTTGTTATATTAAATGGAGTAGGGTTTAGGTCGCATTAGTCCTGACTTGCTTACTATTATGCATGTCTTTTTTTGTGTATAACTTGTTGGCACAATCATACAAATCATTTTTATTGTCTTAGATGCTTGCTTAAGGCACGCCAGTCATTAATAATTCTTTTTATTTATTTATAGGACTTATTTATTTGCCAAGTCTTTCAACCCCTCAGTACTCCAGGTCCTCCTAATTTACGAAATACAAAATAACACTGTCACCAGTTATACTTCATCAACTCTTGATGTCAAGAGGTGTAGCATTTTAAAAGAAACTCGACCATATAGAAATTTGACAATTTCACTACGAGCCAGCATAGAAACACGTATTCACCTCAAACTTTGGGCCTCTTATTTTAGACATCTGACTGTGGGCATCTGACTGCGGGCACCCAAAGTGAATATAAATCACCAGAACACGAAAAACATATCATGATCCCTTTAATGTTTGATGCCTGCAAGATTTGACTTCTCTGTATGATGTTTCACTGACTGAAACATCTTATGGATGATGATTGCCATTGTATTAACCAATCACACTTTTAATAGCTGGACACTTGGGTGTGACTGGTGGTAAGACTAGTCAGCACAATTTCTGCAACCACCATAGAGGATAAAAGGGCAGCTTGTAAATTGAATGAGACAAATTGTGTCACAACCCTTACCCTCTGTTGACTTACATACATTTCATTTGTCACGCTTTTATCCAAAGCAACTTACAAGTGAGAAACAAGCCAAGCAAAACAAAATCAAGGAGGTCAAGGAGAAAAAACATCAATCAAAGTGCTATCAAAAAAGTGTTTCTGTTTCATGAAATGCAATTACAATTTTTTTTAAGTGCAAAGGAAGATGTGGAAGAGTTCTGTTTTCAGCAGTTTTTTTTAAATATTTACTTATCTACTTACCCCTACTCACACCCTTCCCATTGTCTCCTAAGGAGTCTCTTCAGGTTAGGTGAGAAAACAAAAGCAGTAACAGCTCTGGTTTAATTCAAGAAGCTGCTGTCTTATTTTTACCTTATTGCTATTCTGTGTTAGCAGCACTTTGACAAAGCCTCACCTTGTGTCATGGCCAAAGAATCCTCATGGATGGATATAGCTCTGCGTTGATTGAAGGGGCTTGTGTGTAGGCATGGCTTAGGAAGGCTCTCTGAAAGTAAGCAAATATACCTATACATTTTAAACCTGTCAAATTTAATTTTACATTGAACACATAATATACAATATAATATTTAAACTACAAACAAAACAATTAAATGAATAAACACACTGAAGTGGTTAAACAAAACGATTTTTCAGTTCATAAATGAATTGAAATGTTACATGTAAAAGCACAAACCTATCTAAACCTAACCTTACCAAGTGAGCATTATACAGTGGTGATGGATGTTATTTTAAGTGGTTCACAGCATTTTACACCTTAATGATTCTGTGACTCACTGTAATGTGACTCACATGTGACTTTGTGACATTAACAAGATACAAGTACAGTAAAAAACCAAGATAATGTTAAATTAGTCAAGGTATTGCATGATAATGGTAGTTAGAGAGTATGGGACCATGCTCATAACTGTTAAATTTATATACTTAAAAATTAATTAGGTGAAATTTCAGTAAAGATTAACTCTTGACTCACACTCTGTCATGTTCCTTTGACACTTCCAGTTTCCCACACTGTCAAATTATTCTATTTACAATCCCAGTGCCATGTCGTACTACTCATACCTATTGCAATATACATCTAATGACCATTTTATTTGGTACAATGTGAGGTATTTCTAATGTTTTGACACCTTCATTAATGTCAATAGAATACCTCTGTTCTGTCAGACAAAACAGGTGTCTATGGGCCTATACTTAATGAAGACGAATGATTGCAATCTGACCAAGAAAAAACTTAGTTTGAGTCTAAGCACCAAAACCTATCTGTTGCTCACATCAATAAGTTTCATTACTGATTTACATATTGAAACAAAATCAACCAAACATACCGTCAGTCAATGATTGTGCCTTTTCAGAGCGATCTTGTGGACTGCCCATCCTTGGAGCTGGAGCTGGAGGTAGCGTCACTTTCCCAGCGAGTGGAGCCAAAGCTGGACTTACTGGCTCTTGCCTTCCATTCTAGGGATAGAAATCGGAGGGTGATCATTGGTTGGTGTGAAACAAACAACTCACTGTTTGTCAAAACAATTTTGTCAAATTAGTTTGCAGGTAGGATGGCCATGGTGTGGTTGTTAGCACTGTTGCCTCACAGCAAGGAGGACCTGAGTAATCTATGGGTCGACCAGGTACCTTTCTGTTTGTAGTTTGCTTGTTCTCTCCATGTTTGCGTGGGTTTTCTCCAGGCACTCTGGCCAAAGACATGTATATACGTGTGAATGTGAGTGTATGGTTGTTTGTCTCTATATGTCAGCCCTTTGTACCCCCCCCTTCTCACCCGATGACAGCTGGGATTGGCTCTGGTTAAAAAAATGGATGGAAGGATACTTTGCATCTGGTGCACTACAGGACTCCCCTCTGTGTATCACACAACTATTCTAATGTATACATCATATCAAATATCATAAGGAGCTGGTGAGTTTTTCTCCCCAAGTTATTATTATTATTAAATTTTTTTTAATATTGCATTTCCATGCTCTATGAATTACCTTTATATACATATATGTATATATACACTGCCCCAAAAAATTAAGGGAATACTTTGAAAATACATCAGATCTCATTGGAGAAAAAGATCATGCTGGATATCCATACTGATATGGACTGGGTAATGTGATAGGAATAAAAGAATGCCACATCGTTTGATGGAAATTAAAATTTGCGAAAAAATTATGCAACAGGCTAGTCAGTTTTGCTGAGATTTCATTGCCGCAACTCAAAATGGTATTCAGTAGTTTGTATTGCTCCTACATGCTTGTATGCATGCCTGATAATGTCGGGGCGTGGGAGGCCGGTCAATGGCATCAATTCCTTCATTGTCCATGAACTGCCTGCATACTCTCGCAACATGAGGCTGAGCAGTGTCGTGCACCAGAAGGAATCCAGGACCCACTGCACCAGTGTAGGGTCTGACAATGAGTCCAAGGGTTTCAGCTCAATACCTAATGACACTCTGGGTGCTATTGGTTAGCCTGTAGAAGTCTGTGCATCTCTCCATATGCCTCCTCAGACATAAATTACTTTACCCAGGTGTGCTGCATGTGAGAGTGCAAACGTCCAAATTATTAAGCTCAGAGACTACCCAAACTTTATCCTGCGAGCCCCCTAATACAGTCAATGTACTGTAATGTCCGAGTGAACTCATGTTTAAACACAGCAGGTTATAGTTCGGAGCAACAATGTCAGTGGCCTCACCTGTAAAAATTATTTCTGTTTTGGGGGTGTTGCCCTTCTAGCGCACCTGTTGTTAATTTCATTAACACCAGAGCAAACTGAAACTGATTAACAATCCCCTCTACTACCTAACTGACCAGATCAATATTCCAGAAGTTGTTTTTTTACTTCATTCTATACTTTGACTAAAAAGCGCTCCTTTAATTTTTATGAGCAGTGTTTACTACAAGTCATGGTTCCTGCCTCGTCCCTGCTCAGCTGTTGTTTTTCCCCCTCTCTCCCTCTTCCACTTGATTCTTCTAGAGTTACTCTGTTCACAAGCCACTTCTTGATGCCCATATTTGGACCACTTCACTCTCCACTCTCCTGCGCCCTGATTACAAACTCATTCCACCTGTGTTGTCATATCATGACCTGTCACACCAGCCCTGCATCCAGCCCTGCATAATCTATGTTATAGTGATTTCTTGTGTAGAGATATGGTTTGGAAAAACTCTAAAGGATAATCTATAGTGTGTCTCTATGTGTCTTTTGCTGTTTCCCTCTGTCTCTTGCTTTTTTTCTGTACATTACTTCGTCTTTGTCTGTATCACAATCTATGTATTGACATCTCCATGTGGATTCATCCCACTTTCACAAACTCATTTATTACCACATGTGGAAATGATATATTGATTGACCAAGCTTTTCTCTTTATCTTGACTTTGCAGAGATTCTCCAGAGCCACAGACACGTATTGTATTGTATAAGAGTTACTCACTGTAAAAAGTTTTCTTTCATCATAAAAATTAAAGGTGTTATAAAGTACACCACATCTATTGCTTTTTCATTCCACATTCCACATACACTTATACTTACATACTGTATTTAGTTTTTTTTTTTTTTTTTATTGGTTCAATGACATTCTGATCTAATTTAAATTTGCCTCATGCAGTTAAACAGTTTACAATTCTAATTGATGTTTTTGTCACATTATATTTTCACATGTTCATAAGCTCTGTGGTTTTGTATAAAAAACTTTTGTGGTAAATTATAAAAAGAAATTGACAGCTTTGCCACCTTGTCTAAATAGAAGAAGTCTGAATAGTAATGAAGGAATTGTCTGACTGAGTGCTGCATTACCTGTGCTGTAGTCTCTCCTGGCCTGGCATCATGTGTGTGTGCTCTCAGAGGGACTCTTTCTGCTGAACTGCTGGAAGGAGGAGCAGAGGATGGATGACCTCCTACCCCGGTAGAAGCAGGTGAGGTGGGGATTGGAGGCTTGACTGCAATGGGAGGTTTAGGTGGCAGGGGGCCCATAGGCCGCTCGGGGGAAGCGGGTTTCAGATAAAGGGAAGGGTCCAGTCGAATGAGAGAGTCCATCACTCTCATTGGATTTCTGGGATCTGCTGGAGCAAAGAATGACAACAATTGCAAATCACTAACATACTGTATGTGAGTGATGCAGATTATTTTTTCTAACTAACCTACAACTGTTAGGGCTGACTTATCAGTTTGTATTTTCTGTATTATCTGCATTACAATGCTGGAGCTGTACCTGATGAAGTGGACATGGTTCTGGGCTTCATGTATGTAGTAGATGGTTCAGGTTTGTCCAGGATTGTACCTTAGGGACAGAGACAGTTTAAGTAGTATAGCTGAGGGGCACTTATAATCCAAGCTGTACTACATGTAATGAATACAAGATGACCCA